>NW_027111457.1:254137-279857 GCF_000696795.3 Halyomorpha halys
AACTGTTTTTAGAGTTCTACTACTGGGTAGTTTCTCTACATCCTGTATCATATCATTATGTCATTATGATCAAATTTACTGGTTGTATTTTTTTATACAGTTGTAAATATCAATAAATAAATAAAATTAAAAAAAAAAAAAAATTTATTTCATCACTTGAATTTTCCAGCGATTTCTTAAATATATTGGTACTTAGTGCTTCACGACTATTTTATCACATTGGTTAAGAAAATATAATAAAAAAGGTTTTAAAAATAAAATACAATAAATTTTCAGCTTTGGAACTAGTGGGCCCAAATTACCGTTCCTTCGTCACTGTTCTCACTTGCCTATCCTATACCCTGGGCTTGGTCTTGCTGTCGCTTGTCACCTACCTCATTCGTGATTGGCGGCTACTAGCTTACATCACTTCTCTTCCGTTTCTTCTATATTACTTGTACTGGTGGTATGTTATCATTAGTTGAATGTTTAGTTTGTTACATATTTCACAAACTATATGTTTTAATTGTTTCCTCAATGTTGTAGGTTTTTACCCGAGTCTCCTAGATGGCTACTAGCAAAGGGGAGGTTGGCCGAAGCGTTGGCGATTTTAGAAACTCTTGCGAGAGTTAATGGTAATTCACTGCCAGAAACATTCAAACATAAACTTAAAGTAAGTTATTAGAGTAATTATAAAATGATTTAATAATATATCTGAAATTGTTTCTTGATATGTTATTAATGTGCTTAAAACTTTCATCTTTCCTTGTGGGTCAGCTCTTTGGTTTTACGATATTTCCTCTTGTATAAAAGTAATCTTCAATTTTTTTTTTTAGTATCTTTATTGAAATTTACAACTGTATATTATATAATACATTTAGTAAATTTGATCTTAATCAAAATGAAGTGTTACAGGCGTGTAGAGAAACTACCCATTGGTAGCACTCTAATGATATTTTACATTAGCAGGTCTCGTGGCCATATTCTTTTCAGGCGCCTCAGAAGATTGTCAGGAATGGGAAAGGATGCAAGGTTAGAAACTAAGGGGTTTGAGTGGTTTATATAATAGGAGGAGTGATATCTGGTTCCGTCTTGATCGGTTACATAGGGAACATTAAGGTCTTTATGTATGATTTTATTTGTGACAAAGTAAGGAGTATTGAGGATTTTACGATGGATTTTGGATTGTAGGGATTGGATACGAGATGAATTCGAAGGTTTAGTAGAGTCCCAAAGCTCAACTCCATTTGTCCAGATTGGCCTTATTACAGTCATATAGATCAGTCTTTTGTAATGAGTTGGAAGTTTAGACCGTTTGGCTAGTAAGTGCTGTAATAGTCGGAATCGACATGCAGTTTCCTGTCTTTTCAGTCTTGTGTGAGGATTCCAGGTTAATCGTTTGTCCAGATGTAGTCCAAGGTTATATGTTCGACAGGGGTAAGAGTAACATTAAATGAAACTGTAGGGCAGTCAGTAGGTTTACGACCAAGGGTAAAGGTGATTTGTTGGAATTTATCTTAATCCTCCAATTACGACACCATTCTTCATGGGCTGTGATATTGGATTTTTAAATTCTGTTTCTTTCATTCTCCCCCTGATCTGGGAATACTAACATAATCTTTATAATACAAAATAACATTAAAATGTATTTGCCACACTGCCTTTTTCCATCCGTACACAAAGGCGTGCGGAAAGTTTTTATTACTGAATTGGTGTAGAAATCGTTATCTTTGATGAAAAGTTGAGGAAATGAAATACTCTGGAGTACTGGTATCTAATAGTTTAGTTGACGCTTCGTTATGAGATATGAGTCGTTCTTCCAGGAACGGGTCCAAAAGAGCAGTTCACTGAGTTTTTTTTCATAAAGTGCACATATGGAGCTGCTTTTATCTTTTTTATATGAATAGTGTGAAATTTAATAATTTGAAGTGAAATGTAATAATTTGTTCAATAATGAGTATTATGGATAAAATAAGTGATAGCTATTTAATTTTTTTTCATATTACTTGATCCAGGGAGAAAAAATTAACCTTTAAAATTCCATTATTTTATTTAATACCCTAACATTTCAGGCTTGCTTGCCTATTTTGAATTTATGGGGATTTATAGTGGTATTTTTATATTAACCCTATTTTTAACAAATTAACAACCTACAAAAAAGTGACAATTATACAATAATAAAGGATAACAGTTACGGTAGGCGGGCGCTTTTCTGTCCCTACATCGTAATAGTACTAGAGCCTCCTAAAAAAAAAAGTATATCTCGGAAACTATTGAACGTAAATAGCTTTTTTGGGTTCATATTTTAGCAAATTCTTACTTCTTTAAGTAACCCTATGTAATGTTGTCCTAGGTTTTAGTATTGTTGATAGTTATTATGATATGGGGCTCCAAATGAAAAATCAATTTCTTTTTTTTTTTACTTTTTAGCATGAGATATAGCAACCATCTTTTTAAACCACCTAACTATGCTCGTTAGACTCATCAATTTGACTGGTAACTATATAGAGTTTGCATTAAAGTAAATTAAAATTGGGGTTAAATAACTGACTTTTTTCTCCTCTTGGGCTCTTGGACTATAAGATCCAGTGAACAGGGTTTATAGTTCACCCTATCTTTTTAGAGACTCCCAAACAAGACTGACCATTCACTGAGTCTTTTCATTCACTCATTCTCTATGGATCGGATCACGGTGGGATTTATTGTCAGTACTTCGCAGTGGTTCCCAACCCGCAGAAGTCTATGCACCACAAAGCCAGAAATTAAATAAAGTGCAGCCCAACCCTATTCCCAATAAGGGGCGAATGGGGCATCCTTAGAAAATATGGTTATATGAGTTGACCTGAAAAAAGTTTACAGAACAAATATGAAGAATAAATATGAAGAAAGAATAGTGCGAGTTAAATGCTCCAACATTTATTAAAACACAAAATACTAAAGACAAATTGATATATAGTATTATGTTTTTAATAGGTGATCATCAATAACAGAAATTACTACTACAACCCCTGAAGGGCTTGGGTTCAATAATAATACATCAAATTACATATAAATGTATATATATTTTTAGTGTCGGATGATGCTCCAGAGAACACTGAGTGAGGAAAGGAAGCTAAAGAAAGGACCTGGGGTGAGTTCTTTATGCCGAACACCAAATATGAGGCTCAAGACAACCCTTATAACACTTAACTGGTAAACCTTTCTTCTGGAATTTGCAACCAAATTTCATGGGCATATGAGTAATTTAGATCTAATATAATTATGATTATAAATCTTATAAAATATACTTAATAATGCTTAGTTTTTGGAATTGTATAGCTCATGAATGGCTTAATTTAAAAGTTTGATTCATTTTGATGCCTGAATATTTATTGTTTTATAGTAACAGTTTTTTTTTTATTCAATTTTTTTCCTTATTTTCTGATTGATTCATTTTGAAAAATAAAAGCAGTTACAGACTGATTTGAATGTGGCCAAAAAAGAGCTAAGAAGAGTTAAGAAAAACTTTAAATAAATGAAGTATCGACAGCTTGAGGTAATGATCTGATGCTTAATGAAGCAGGTTAAAGAGCTGACTTGGACCACTTTAGAAATACCTTTGGAATTTGTTGATTTGATTCAGTGTTTGTTTTAATAATCGATATGATTTACTTTTTAGGTTTGCCAATGAGATGGTCTACGTAGGATTAAGCTATTATGGTCCTGCACTTGGTGATGATCAGTACCTCAGCTTCCTCCTCTCTTGTTTAGTTGAGGTCCCATCCTACCTCCTCTGTTGGTTACTCATGGATCGATGTGGAAGAAGATGGCCTCTTTCTCTCACTATGTGCTTATCTGGAGTGACATCTCTTATCACAGTTCTTTTGCCACAAGGTAAACTCTACTGCCTTAAAGTCTGAAACACTTTATGGGTTTTAAGCTTAAAATTAAAATTAGCATGGCACCTGAGAGTGATGAAGAATACAGAGTGACTATCAAGTTAATTTATTAGTGAAATTGATTTGACAATTTTTATAAAATATATCGATAGCTGTAATTTTTATTATCTTTCTGATGTGAATGGTTGAGTAAAATTCAATGTAACTTACAATGAAACATATATGAATCGGATGCCCAAGAGAAAATTATTTTGTCCTTTATAAGGAGTTTTATTTAATTTTTTTATTTCATTTTTGTTGACTTTTATGAGAACAAGAAGTTTGAAAATGAAACATATTAAGAATCTTATGTTGTCCAAAACATTTTTCTATAAAGGAAATACCCCTGCAATGCAATAATGAAAAATGATTTGTATACAATCCTAACATTTTGCTACCTAGCTGAAAATAAAAGTTTAAAGCATAGATATTATTCCATTATTATTAACTAATAGCTAACTTGTTAAATTGGAACTAAATTTCTCCCTTTATTTCATTGCTCCTTATCAAACTGTTACAGATGCTGTTACACTTACACTTATACTTTACTTGGTTTCAAAGGCGAGTATTTCTGCATCCTTCCTCATTATTTATCCGTTTGCAGGCGAGTTATATCCTACTGAAGTACGAGGGCTAGGCATTGGCCTATCAGCATATATTGCTGGATTAGGTCTCATCATTATACCATTTGTAAACTATTTAGTGAGTTTTAAAATATTTTCTTTATATATTATTTAATTTAAATAAAACTAAAAATCAATCTAAATTCAAGAAATTTATTTATGATTTCACAAGCTTCAATAACAAATATTGTACTTTTTGTATAGTCCCTTATACAAAAAGTACAATATTTGTTTCAATCATGGAAGGCTGTAACAAATATTGTACTTTTTTTTTTCTGGTTGAAGCTGAAAAATATTTGTTTAAGTAGTCTATGGTTGTATTTAAATTGCAAATTTACTCTATAGTATCAACTTTGGTTCTTATTTTATATATCAGTGAATACCTTTAAGTCCCTCCTGAGAGATTTCACTTTCTGATTCTAAGTTTATTTCTTCTTAGATGACTTTTTCTCTTTATTCTTTCAATAGGATGGGAACAATGAACTATTTTTCAAGATAATTTAAGATAGTAGCTAGGAACTATTTCCCTTCGCTCCAGAACTCTTGATCGGTAATTTGAGATAAGATTATTTCACATGATAGTTTACCTCAAGCAAAATGTGGTATAAACATGTTCAGTGTCTGTATAAATTTCTTTTTTTTTAATTCACTGCCTTTGGAATCGAAGCTAGTTCAAACCA
This sequence comes from Halyomorpha halys, assembly GCF_000696795.3. NCBI lineage: Eukaryota > Metazoa > Arthropoda > Insecta > Hemiptera > Pentatomidae > Halyomorpha > Halyomorpha halys. The sequence continues at coordinate 259,337 of NW_027111457.1, forward strand.
ATTCCTTTCTCCAACTTGTTTCTTAAAGACACAAATTTCTAGCCTCACTAACAAGGTAAGGTTGAGGCTATGGACATGGAAATACTGATTCCAATGAAAATATTTTGGTGCCCTAGGAGCTGAGAAAAATAAATAATTTTTCCAATTTTGTTCTCTTCTTTTGCTCTGTATTAAAGATATAACGTCATATATAAACCAATTGATTAGATTTTTTTGTTTACATTAATAAAAAATGTTAATCTTTGTATTAAATGTATAAAAAATTACAAAAACTAAAAGAGACTTTGATTAAAGTTGTATTACATTTTATTCAAATCCAATGTTACTACAACTATTGAAAAAAATTGGAAGAAAAATGTCTAATAACTTGAACAAATCAATTGTGTCTCCTTGATGACCTGAGAAAAATAAGTTGAGAGATTAAGGATCAACAGATATTTATGTTTTTTATTTATTGCAATTTATTAATTGATTTAAAAAGATGGATATGTTGTTGTGTTCAACAATAAAAATTATTCCATCTATTTACATTTAAGTGTATATGTACATACTTTTTTCACAAAATAGGAATCATTAAAGAAAATATCAGCTTTTCATTGTAGAATTAGACTTAGTTATATCTACAGTAATATAGTAGACAATAAAGAATTATAATTAGATAAATAATCACTAAATGTTAAAGTTGAATAACTGATTTGTTTAAATATTTACTTAGGGGCGTGAGCTATTGGCGTTACCCTTGGCAATACTTGGTATCATATCTATCATTGGTGGGCTTAGCAGTCTGAGGCTACCTGAGACACTCAATTCCAGTTTGCCACAAACTGTGGAAGAAGGAGAAGAATTTGGCAAACAATGGAATATACAAGAATGCTTTCAATGTGTGCCCCAACCAAGGTAATTGAGAGCAAATATAGAAATAAATCAATTAATATAAATAAGATTGTAGATAAATTGTAATATATGGGTGGTTTTATATCTAAACTGGTATGAAGGTTGCGCCATCCGACTTATATGTAACAGTTCAGGTGTCAAAAATAAGTTCTGCAAATTATAACAAATTTAACCTAATGTCGTGGTGGTTATGTTCCTACTTAGGTGATGAATAGACAAGAAGAGACTTACGGCTGCAAGCCATAAGTACTTGAAGGATGGATACTTCGCTCTGCAGGATACTAGTTTGCTGTCACAATGGAAGAATGCTAATCCTGACTGGAAACTAACCACAGGTCCTTAAGATAAGGGTGAAAGTGTAGGAAGGAGGATAGATCCAAAGCAGTCAGAGAGGAATAAAAGATAATATACATTTCCAAAAAATATTGCATTAAAATTTACTGTTCCTATGCATATTGTTATTCTCCTCTTCCTAAGGAGGTGATTCCCGTGAAGTAGTAATTTGCTCTAAGGTCTCCCATTTTTTGCCTACTCAAATCTGTGGGCTATTAAACGCCTGAGAGATGCTACGTGTAAGACGTTAGCTTCAAGTGGATCACCAGATTCTATTGTAATGTTTATGGCATTAGCCTAATAACATTAGTAGTTAACAGTGTTAGCTGGTAGGTTAAAGGTGATAGCGGTTTTAGCAACTATACTAATTAAAGCATAGACCGTAGTGGTATCGCTATAAAACAAACATTATTCCTATAAAAATACAAATTTCCTAAAAAATTCTTAAAAATTCTATGAAATCAGTACAATAGAATCCAGTGATGTCAAAAATTTCAATTCGCAACACATTTGTGATATTTGTCTGATACAATGTTTTATAACCAAATGCTTCAAATTGTTTACACTATATTTGATAGAAAAAGGTAATTAATAAATAAAAAATATTTGTACTTATAAATAATAAATTTATATTAAATATATAGTTGGTAGGAAGATAGTTCGGGTGGCAGTTAATAAAGGTAGAAAAAACTATTTAATGTTAGCTAACATTTCACCCTACTTTGTAGAGCTTCATTATGGCTGATTCTAATGCAAAAGGTTGAAAACTAAGTATATAGTTATACCATATTTCTTTCTTAAGTTTTACTCTGCAATGAAGGTATGCTATAAGTGTGGTAATTTAACATATTTCATTGATGAAAAGGATCCAAAGTTTTTTTGTTTATTTTTTATGTATTTAAATATAACCAGGTTAAAGTGGTCATATACTAAAAATAATGAAAAACAAAAGTAGTAGGAAGTATCATTACTGGTTTTTTATTATCAGTGTATTTTTTACTCTCATATTTTTTTTTTTTTTTTTGGGTGACCAGAACTTTTTATAATACCTACCACTTAGGTTTATACTAAAATATTCTTGTCTTCTTTCTTTTTTTTTAAATTAGTCTTTCTAAAATATGCTAATATTGTTATAGAATAAGCAGCTCTAGTTCATACGAAGATTTAGATAATGTAGAAATGGACACTGTGCCTGAGCTTCCAACTCCAAATGCTAAACCCCGTCTTGTACGACAGGCATCCATCCTGGAAACTCCCCTTGACTCTTCTGGCAGTATGAAGATAACATATTGGTTTTAAATTGAAAATAAGGTATAATTTATTACTATAGTTATATTGCTTATAAAAAAAAGTATGATCATTAAAAAAAAAAATTCCTCCTTTGCACAAACTAGGTTAGGAATGAAATTTGTCATAATTTAAGGTGTTCAGCTTTAATTATTTAACATAAAAATCCTTGAAGAGACAATGAATGGAAAAAGTACATAATTATGTTACAATATATCATAAAAATAACTAATTTCTGTGATTGTGGAGATTTATTAGATGATTATGTAATAGTAGGTAAATTGATGGAGAGTTTACCAGCAAATCATCTTCGCATCCCGACGTTTAATTAATGTTTCACTATTACAATTTAATGTTTTCAAACCTAACCACTGTTCATATTTCTTAAGGTAACTTATCATATGGCAAAATACATCTTATTGATAAGAGTACTTCAGATGAAATTTAATGTTCTTCACCTTTGGATGTAGCCAAAACTCATGTAGAGTAATGGCCTTCCTCAGTCAGAGCCGCCAATCTTCTTTGATTTATGCTGTTGAGGAGGTTTTTCTTTTAATTTAATTAAAAAGAGAAGCTTTTCTAAAAGATTTGTCCTCTAAGAGCATTTTGGGAACTTTGTTATTATTCAAAGGTGCAACATGCCCTGCTGATTTCAGATGTTCAGTCATTAATTGTATGACATCATGATCATTATAGAGATTAATCAGCTTAGTGATTTTTAATTTCCCTCCTAAATACTCTCCTATTTTAGGATTACAGAGTGCATACTTTGTTTTTGATTCATTTTTCAGCAATCCAACTGCGGTTTTTTGTTGATTCAAAAATTCAAAAAGACACTCTTCATACTCAGAGAAATGTGTCCAATGATATCCAGATCATTGGCATAAGTTAAGATTTATAACGATTTGTTGAAAATCATCCCTCCTACCCAGATCCCTGACGACACATTGCAAACAATCATGTTGTCTGAGTCATTTGTGGTTATGAAAAACTCAGATGTTACTCCATATGCTGAGCACTGATTAGCTTTTATTGTCATTCCAACTAGACAGACTAGCTTCAAAAGAATGTACAGTGCAATCATACCTTGTAATGCTTCTCTCGAATAGTTATGTTTGACTAAATCATAAAAAAATTAGAAAAATATCTTAAATAATTTTTGTTTACTTTTATTATGAGATAAGGAAATCACTTGGGCTTACTTTTACTATTTTAGATGATGTACTGGTGGCAGAGCTTGTATTTGTGAATGAAGTCTGTAGAAATGTACAATTCTTATCCATTCATTAATATTGATAATCATTTGGGTAATTGTATAAGTAGATGATCATAATTTGACTTAGCTTATCTTTAAATTTTGATTTAGCACTATTGTGTTCTTAAGCTCTTGAGCTTTGTGTATGAGGGGTTCTTAAGCTCTGGGTGAATAATCTATGACTCATAGGTTCTCTGGTATGAGGAGTGTGAGGAATTGGTTACTAAGGTGATATTTATTTAATTTTTTAATACGACAATTGAGGATGAATATTTTTGATTGATAGTTCAAGATAAAGGATTTTTCTGCATTCCTAAATTAAATGATCACCATAAAAGAAAACAAAATCAAATCAGCCTCCATCCTATCATTCCTAAAAAATTCCAAAAGGATAAAAACAGCCTAATCACTAAAATGTACAATTAATCAATAATGAATAAAACAGTGAATAAATTATTAAATAATGTGATTTAAAGTTTAAAGTTACTCAGAGATTAAAAAAATCAGAAGCTGTAAGAAAATAAATCAAACCTAATTTTTGCTCAAAATTTTATTTTATAACTTAAGATACTTTCATGGATGGTCCTCAGTTACTTGATTTGGTAGTGTTTGACATGTAACTGGTAGGAATAGGTACCTAGCTTTTTTGTAATCAAACTGTTTGTTTTAAATTTATTAACACTACTTGTCTATATTGCTCTTTGTTATGCAACTAGTTACCTTCTTATAGTTTTATTATTGTAAGCCATGTAATAACTTTGATCATTTTCTACCATTAGTTTGTCTTGTAACAATTTTCTTTTTGTCTAGAAAAAAAAAGATAATACTCTTCCGCACAAGACTGCCTATGAATGGATAGTAACTCTTTGAATCATACTTCAAGAAAAGTAATAATGCAGAAACAATTTAGAACATTGTAATTAATGAATATAATTAATAATTTTCCTATATATTGTATTATGTTTTCTCATCTCTACAGTATTATTTTCTATATGTTCAAACAATTTTTATTGGTTTGTTTACTTTGGAAACAATTTCTTTTTATTAAATGATTTGTTTTAATAGAACTATTGGAGAATTATTTCATGATATTATGGCTTTTGTATTAAAGTTTGAGTTTCAAAATACAATTTTTTATTTTTTTTACCAAGAAATCCTCAGCTTGACACAATTCCTATTATTTTCATTAGTCACATTTATGAATTAATCAATTACAGCTTTCACTCAAAGTTAAAAATATAGATACCTGATATATTGATATTTGAATATTTATGGAATAATACATATACAAAAATATTAATATTATCTCTGATCCAAAGTTTAAAAAAAAAAAATTAAAATTAATGGTTAAAAAAAATTGTATTTACAATTGAGGCAGTAGCTGAAAAAAGGGTTTTCATGGTCAAAAGCCCTTCTTTATAAGATTGGATTTTTAGAATCTTCGATATCCACATTGTCACTTACATAAAAAAGTTTCAAAGCAGTATAATAATTTTTAAAGTTGGTAGGACTATTTGAATGAGAGAAGTTTGCATCCCCTTTTCCCATAGAATGGTTCAGTTTAGATTTTCATATGTCTTTATCAGCTTTTTATCAGGAATTTGAAGACAAACTGATCATATGTGTTAGAGAAAAAATTTGTAATGTATTTAAGCGTGAAGTAAATCAAGTGACAAGACAGAGAGGTGAATTTTATAAATAAGAGACATGTAAGGAAAGAGTTTAAAGTGCTTTGAGAATGCTGTTCAAAGCAGGGTATTTGAGACTTGAACAGCATAATTTGTATAGTTGTTCTATGAACAGAGAAAAGTCGAAACAAGACGTATACTTGGCCGGGTGCATGACTGTCTCTTTAAAAATCTGACAGTTAATCCAAAAGTAATAATATACCCCTCGTGAATTGTTCACAGGCTTATAAGATCCGTTTAGACCAATGTTCTGCAAAATCAGCCTTGTCGTTCTAAACAGCTGATGATTCCACTTTCTATGAATTTTGGCCTTTTGTATGAATTCACCTCTGAAGGTTGGGCCAAACTTGTGACCACCCTGGTCTAATGTATTGAAAACTTGGTATTGGATGAGTAGTGTGGGGAATATTTATCAGATATGGGAATAAATATCGAAAGAAAATATTTTCCAATTTATACTTAGTCAGGCTGGAAGGGAGTGGTGGTTATGAAATAAATCTATTTTGTGTGCTCTATGGAAAAAGAACATTCAACCTGCTTCTCTTCTAGGGTAATATTTTACAGTTTAAAACCAATTTTCAACCTAAAATCAAGTGTTTTTATTCTTACTCTGTCCTGAAATGAGATGGCAGACACCATAGCAAGGAAGGGATCAGAAATTATGCTATTTGGCCCTGAGCCATATAGCAACATATCTGGAAGTGCAATCAGGAAAGTAGTTGACTCGTGGAAATATTAAGAGAAGGAAACGTACTGGACATTGAAACTAGGCATTAAATAGTCCAAGCTCTTTATTGAAATATCAAAGGAAAAGGCAAAAGTTTACCTTAGCCTCACTAGAAATAAATTGAGGATGATAACAGGAATCCTCACAGGCCTCTGCCCCATAAAATATCATCTTAAGAACATCTATGTATGGAAGACTAAGAAAAGGCAGAGCATATTGTGTGTGAATGTGAAGCCCTTGCCTTCCAAAGACTGCAGTATTTGGAACAGGATAGAATAGAACCTTAAGATTACTAGTACAGACCCAAAAGAATTAATGAGCTTTTTAAGAAGCATAGAATGTGATGTCTAGTAGGAAAGACGGGTAACTCACATAAGATCCAACTGGGTCAAGGTGAGGAAGGGATTCCCGACCCTCAGTGTAATAATAGTAATAATACTCTGTCTTCATACATTGCTACCAAATAGCAGTTCCATAATATATGAGAGCTTATTGCATATATTATTACACTGTTTATAAAAGGGCACGTGTTGGTTTTGATAACATGGCTTTTGAACAAACACCCTTTTTCCAGCTTCCACTTCAATTGAACCCACATACATACAAGCTATTTTTTTTTTTGCTGTGTTTTCTAAGTTATATCGATAATTATTTCATTTTGTACCTAAAAACCAAGGCTCCATCTACATATAATAGTGATAAAGAGAAACACTGGCCTGGCCCATGCGTTAGTGTTGAATGAAAGATGTACATCATAAGACACAATATCTTACAACATTGTTTGGTTCCTTATTGCATATGTGAGTTCAATTTACACTTACTGTTCAGAGAACTCCTGAACAACTTCAAATTTATGGAAACTTGGAATGTATGGTTGATTTATGCTACTGGCTTGCGAGGTACTCCCCTCTGTTAAATAACGACACAACTTCTTCCAACTTTCTCTGCTTTAATTTACAGGTTGTTCTCATAGGAGACCATATCTAAGGCTGTTATAGAACAGCTGCCCTTTTACCTTTGAGTAAATTTTCCTCATAATCATACAGGAGTCGATCCTAATGGAACGGCCGGTCCACAGAGAAAGTGAGAAAAACCAGCGACTCAGATGAAGTCCTTTTCATCACTAATTATTCATCAACCGGTACCTTAACTCAATATATATTTTATGAAAATATAGGAAACCTCAAATCTAGATCAACTACCCCATTACCAACAATAGTAACTTTTGGCTTTCTTCCCCATCTAAATCATGTAACATAATATCAATTGTTTTAGATATATTCATTTTATACAGTCCATTCACTTTATTTACAATAATCAGAAATATAAATAAGTTCTCTGGTTATGTTTATATAGGTTATATAATCAGTTATGTTCTCTGGCTACACACCAGACCATAATTTATTGAACATTTACAAATATAAAAATAAAACAATTAGAGAATGGCAGGACTTTGTATAAGAAAGATAAAGATAAATCCAGTAACAACTATTTTTGTGCTTTGATATTTTTCAATGTTACTCAAAAAACAGCTCATTGTCCAAATGATGTATTATTAGTCTGTTGATTGTTATTGTAATTTTTCATGAAATAATATGTAAAGATCTGAATTTGTTGGTTTAGTGGGTGGGGGTATTTGGAAGTTATCATGAAGCGTCTTATGACTCCTGTGTGTTTAATAACTTATTATTATTGATCGAAGAAAAGTAAGTGGGTTTCTCACGGCCTTAAGGCATAAGTCCATGAAGATATGGATTTGTATTTGATTATGCAGGGTTATGAACTTGTTTTAATTTTCAGAAAGTGTCTGATTGACCTGTTGCTCCTATGTCATCTTTTTAGTCCTTAGGATGTTTAGCTTAAATCCTTTCCACATATATTAGAAAGTTCTTACTTAATGATGTATTATTTACAGTTTTTGTTCTGTCAACATGAAGCTTTTATACTTTTACGGTGGATAATCATCGTAGACGTTAATGAAAACCAATGGTATTATGATAAGATCAATAATTCTACCATAGACTAAAACATTTTATTTGCTGTTAATCCATTTTTTAGACCTTATAATGATGCCACATTGTTAATATGCTGCTCTTATCTTTGATATAAATAAATAATTTAATTGTAGATCTCATATTATCTAACATTGGATTTACAAAAGTCTATTAGACAGATTTCCTAATTTAGGTTTGAGGAGTATTCTACCAAAAGTTAATAAATCCACTATTAAAAATTTTGTTTTCGGACAAATTAAAATTATACATCTAAAACTAATTTAGTTTATTTCAAAATTTAAATTCTCTTTAGTTAAATAGGTGTTACAAATTACATTTTTAAAAATAACAATTGAACTTATCTATATAAGAAGCTTCAATAATAATTTTTTAATAATAGTTTTCCAAAAGTGGATACATTGGCTTTCAATAGAATATTCTTCATTAATCATATAAATTAATGATATATCAAATTAATTCAAAATATTTTTATAAAGAAATGTGTACTGATATTAATATGAATTATAATTAATTTTCCATGAATTTAGTACATTATTTACTAATTTACATTTGTAACAAAAAAAAAAATGAATGATTTTGTCAATATAGTTAGTATTGAAATATAAACTAAACTAAAGCCTACAAAAAATAAATAACTGCAGAAGAATAAATAATAATCACTTATTATAGTATTTTAAAAAAATAAATAACTATCCAATAAATGTTTATTAATTATTCAAAATATTTTTAAAAAATGATCAATGGTCAATTGTATACTTTTCCTTAAAATGGAACAAGCTTCTGTCTGAAAAATATCCTCAAAATTATTTAATAATTAATTATTGGATATATAATTTATTATTGAACATGATATGTGTGATATTAAGTCATTTTAAGTGACTAACAACTAATGAAAATCAAAAAGACTAATCCATTTTGTTGATTCGCATGTCTTCAAGATTGCCTGTTATATTTCTTTCCATTGATTAACTTTAAAAATTACTAATAATTTAAAATTACTAATGGTTTTTAGACCTATAAATCAGTATTTGTTAGTTAAGGTAGTGTAGGTATAGATTTATTTGTAACATAGAGTAAAAAAACAATGATTATTTTGATTAAATTTCATCTGATTCTTCTGAAATATTATTGGTATTATTTTCTATTAAACCCACAACATTAACTATTTTTTAGATTAAGCACACAACTAACTAGTTTATAAAAAAAATAATAATAAAATAACAATAGCTTCAAAACTTATGAAATTTAATGAAAAAAAAAAAAACCGTTGTCATATATTCCATTATATTAATTGTTCAGAAGATAATTTCATTGGTATATAAACATCAGTGAGATATCCATTAGTAATTTTAGCGACATCTTCTATTTCACTCTTCCTACCAATCTCCAAAAGTATTTTTAGCTGCAACATAAATTTCAGAAAGTAAAAATCTTTTTAATTATTATATTAAAATAAAGCACAAGGAAGTAATAATATGGATGATCTATGCAAAATATTTATTCTTCTTTTTCTGTTTTCATAGACAAATATCCTAAAAAATGTTTAGGGAAATAAAAATAAAAATTTAAAAGAAGATTTAATCAACTAATCAAAGTTATTTAATAGGAACTGTTGAACTATTATCCTTAGAACTTATGCATTTTGAAGAGGTACTTTCTTATGATTTTTCATTATCAAATTTTACTTTGTTATTAGAAACACTTTCAAACAGTACACTCAATTAAATTTGGAAATGAAACGGCAGATGGTAATACTGAGTTCTAGAATAATCAGTGAATTTGAATGCTCAAGTATCAACTCATTACCTAATATCTACGAGAGCTATAGATATCAGAATGCCTCGATACTGCGTGTTCACTAATTACAGTTATAGATAGACAGGAGAGATGTTTTTAAGAATCTTACCGAGTTAGGATCTGGTAAGTCAAAAGAATTAACTAACATTTTCTATTAATTAAAATCAATTTTAAAAATATAAGGAGGACAAAGTGCAGAGATGCAACGCTATATAATTAAATATATGCACCGTCTAATTACAAAATATCTACATTTTAACATACTTGGCGTTAACACTAGCAAAACTAAAATAATGAGAATAGAAAGAGAATGGAGTGCAGTATCAAGGGAGAGGAAGCTGTATAATATGACTGAAGGAAGAGGAACTGAAGCACGTAAGAGATTTCAAGTACTGGAACGAAAATGATTGGATAGATGGAGAAATCAGAGAGAATAAAATGCCGGCAGATGTTTCCATTCTGGGTCATCTGTAACTCAGGTGGTTGAGGCGTAGGTCTTTGCATCATGAGAACTGCAGCAGTGCCAGTTGGAATCTGAGCTGAGGGGGGGGGGTCGATTTTTATGGTTAGAATAGGTTGATCACCTCTAGAAAATCCCCCCATGTATCATAAATGACCAGAAAGGGGGTCAAGATGCTTCCATTCACGTCAGGCTGGTTTTGTGGGAAAGAAAGAAATAACAAAGAAAATCCAAAAAGTTGTATATAAGAGTACATTTATCAGCTTACTGACTTATGCCAGTGAGTCCTGGACTATCACCTCCAGACACTGAAGCCAAATCCAAGCAATGAAAATAAGGTACTTGAGGAGGATAGCAGGGAAAACTTGAGGGGATGCAGTCAGGAATACTACAATAAGAAGTAATCTGGGATTGAAACTAACCGAACATATTACAGAAAAAGATAACCTATGTTGGTTTTCCCATGTAAAAATAATGCAAGAGGAAATAATACATGAAACAAGAGTAAATGAAAAGTCAAGAGGTAGGCCAAGAAACATTTGAGTCGGTTCAGTCGTGGAAGCATTCGACAAGAGAGAAATAGACACAGCCAGCTAGTACATCATCGAGGATTACAGATCCGACTCTACATCCAAACTCCTTTCACTGCTCTATAAGTTTGAAAACTAAAAGTGGTACTGTTATTGATTAAAATAAAACAATCAGTTCCCAGTCAGTCATAAATAGTGGTACAAGTGAAAAAATAGGATTTATTCTTTTATAATTAAACATTTAAACATGATTATTTTACAAAAGTAAAACTAAATTTTTTTAACATAAACATTATTTATTTACTTATTGGAGAAGTTTGTCGGGGGGGTGCGGTCAGCAAAGAACAACATAAATAAATAAAACCATATTTATTTATTTAATGCCAACGTTTCGACCTGAGTTTCAGGTCTTCATCAGGGGTTGTGGCGTAGAAGGCAGGTTTGTAACTAAGCAGTTACAAACCTGCCTTCTTCTGACAAACTTCTCCAATCATTATTCAATGGTCAACTATCTACACCTCATTATTTATTTACATTTTTTTATTGATACTTTATTACAATATTTTATTTTATTCGACTACAATTCTATGGTGCATCTTGTATGAGTGGCCTCTACATAATTAATCAAATTAAACTCATTTACCTCCTTCCTGATAACGCTGTCCTCGGAGAAATAAGGCCTTGACATCAAATGCTGACACCTCCTCTTGTCAGAATCAGAAAGTGGAGCACTGTTAATGTTCAGCTCCGTTATATCTGATGGATGAACACCCAACCATTTCAAAGCAGGCACAGCTAATCTTTCTCCAATATGAGACTGTTTCTAGCAGAACATTGATTAATATTAGTAAATTTAAAATTACTAATTCTTAAGTTATATATATATATTTTTGTTTTTAATTACATTACTATTTTTCATTAAAAAATAACATAAATATAAATATATGAAGAAGATGGTCAGCGTTCCGATCAAAAAAGAACAAAGTAATTATTAACAATCTATTATCCAACGTTTCACCCCACTTTGTAAGGCTTCATCAGAGCTGTTCAAGATAATAACTATACAGAATTTTTCTGTTTATAATATATATATAATTAATTATGAGCAAATGAAATCAATTATATATGTATGTATAAGAACATTATTTATTCGACAGATGGATACAAGAAACAATAGACACAGCTGGAGCAATACTAATTTAAAGGAAAACTAAAGGTAAATGGTTTATGTATTTTTCTATGGCTTATTGCATAGACATTATTAATTATATAACCTAAAACTATATAATACAGAGACACACACCATCATCATCATTTTACATTGTTTTGTAAAAAACAACAGATAATGGATCAGAACTACTGTATATACTTGATTTCATAGGCCTTCTTAGTTTCAAGAGGTGTTAATCACTTTTTTCCTAAGCACATAATGTTTGTGAAATTTAAGAATACACTATTTCACACAAAATATTATTTAACATTTTATGTATTTATTTATTTATTCTATATCAGGATTATTAAATAATAAAAGTAATCTTTAAAGGCTCGGACATAGAAGGTGGTCTGTCTGGGTAAGAAGCGATCTATTGGTCATCGTGGTGGTCTGGGTTAGTTGACGCCACACAGAACACGATATCTTGTGCTATCAGTCCAGTCAGTCTTGATCCTTCTGTGTATTACAAGCTTGTTTGACAAATAAATCTTACTGTTATTGTTAGCTTTGTGAAAGACAGCAAACAAAAAGACAATGTTGGGTACATCAGATCAATAAGAAGAGAAAGTATGATAGCATCACACTTCAGTCTTCTTTAACACATTTTTATAATGTTCGTGTGAACTATTGTACAGATAGATTATTTACACAATTTCAATAAATACTTCTGGTTGGTCAGTTATTTCAGTTGTTGATATGGATAGTAGGGTGGTCACACGGAAAATCTATAAATCTGTACAAGTGAATCGTTTGTCATTGCGATAAAGACTAATTGTCAGCAGGAGATAGCGTTCTGTTTGACAGAGATGACACAACATTGTATAATACAACCAGACCACCTGACTGTCTCGGTCAGATATTGCTTCCTATCGTGACAGACTGCCTTCTCTGTGGTCGAGTCTTAATACTTACCAGTGAACCAAACCTGTAAACACACATTATGTCAACTCCATAAACATCAGCATCTACAAGAGCATATATTGGCAGCTTCAATTGTTCCCAAATAAACTTAACCAGCAGTCTTGTGCATAAATCTGGGTATCCTTTTCCCTAAATATTAAAATTCATCTTAATATAATTATCAGTAATGCTTGAAAAATTTCATACCATAGAATACGGATTAAAAAAAAAAAAAAAAAATGGAAAAACACTATTCTAGGGGGAGAAAATTACTGGATTGTTCGGAGAAATTAATAATATAGCAAGACGTTTATGATTTAATATAGATTCTGACACTTTATTATTACTCCATGAAATTCAACTAATTATGATTTTATTGTTAACTTAAATGTATAGTTAAGCTATTTTATTTATCTTTATTTATATTTCTTAATATCATGCAAATAAAGATGAAGATAGTATCACTATTTCTTTTCTAAATATAGTTTAAAAAGAAAAATTTTAAACTCTTTTGCTTCTGAACATAATACATAAGGTTGCTTATTAAGAGAAGGACAAATATCGTAAAACTGATGAACTTAACCAAAGTTATGTGTTCCAGAATAAAAAATATTTCTTGATGTCCCTTCTCTTACATTAAGCACTTTGATTAAATGTTCTCATAAACACACATTTAAGGTATATTTAGTTAACCTAAAAAAAATAAGAATAGTGAATGTGAATAATTTGAGCCATTAAAATTGAAATAGTGTTGAGTCATTTGTTCAAAAAATAGTTATAGACCTGCAGACAGGTTGTAATATGTACCTAAATATTCTTCTTCTAATGGTTAATGAAAAATAAAGAAGTATTTCTTCTTTTCTACTTTAAATGAAAGATATTTCTATTTTATGGAGAATACTTACAGTCACCATTATACATGGCCCATGATGAATTAAAAAACCTTCTTCAAGTAGTTTTTGAAAAGCTGCATCTTTTTCAACAACCAGCACAAATCTTGCATCGGATTGTAAGTGAATTCCAGATGATATGAATTGAGGAACAGAAACTCCTGTTTGAAATAAAATTAAAATTCATTGAAATTAAACAACACTATTAGACAAAGCAGTCTCAATTACTAACCATCTGGAGATGAGCAATCAACAGTATCACCAGAAGGGGTGGTCATAAATAAATTACCTGCCACAAGGCCCTTTGATGTGGCACACAAACCTACCTCCCACCTAGCTACCCCAAGGAGGCAGCATACCTTATCGGCTACTGTGTCCACCTGAGATTGATCTTCAAATAGACTATTGTTTTCATAATATAATTCCCTGAAAAAAGCATTTGATAAGAGTTAGTATAGTTTTTTTTATACTGAATGACTAAAGTTGCTGACAAATGTTTTGAAAAATAAAAAATGATAGTCAAAAACTTTCAGTTTACTGACAACACAATGTCATGCCCTTTGAAAAAAATTCTTGTTAATATTTGTGAGTACTCTCTTACTAGCAACTAGAAGGACCATATCAAATGCTAAGTTGATATTCAGAAATACAAAATGCTCATACTTTATGCACATACTTATTGCAGTAAATATACTATCCACAGCCTTAAACAAACCTTTAAAAAAAGAGTTTTGATCCTAAGTCGCTGTGAACCAAAGATAACTAGTATCTCCTCTAAATCTTCTAAAATACTTATCAGATCATGCTCTTGGGTTCTCATACAGTATTAATGTGCTATTAGTGATAATTTTTGCTACTAATTGGGTTTTCCATCTAATATAGTTTCTGCCTGTTGTTTTTGTTTGTTAGGATGTTTGTTTTCCTGTCCTTAAACTATTAGACCAGTAATTGCAGAGTTTTAATCCTAGATTGTTAATGAATTCTGGAGTAATGGTAATGCTACTTGCCCAGAGTTTCTTAAAACCATTGCTTATATTGCTTATTACTCATATTAAATAATTTTTTAGGTACAATGTGTTACAAACATTATATAATATACTTTATATAGAACATAAAATGTTTTTGAGGATAGATTTGTAATATAATGAACTAACAATTAGGTATGATATAAAATTATATCAGAATAGAAGACTAAATTTTTTAGTTTCCTAATTTAACTTTTAGAATGATGTTCATTTTATAAATTACTAAATGGAATACCTTTTAGTACTTATAGATTTTGTCATAAGCAATTTATAGATTCTACCTAATAGATAAATGATATGTGTGAATTCCTTGGATAGCTTATGATCATATTTTATTTCCAAAGATACTGCTTCATCAAGATGTTTGAGCTCTAATCTGAACATAAAATATTCAATCATTAAAAAAAACTGTTACAAATAAAATTTATGAATATTTAGGTTGACAAAAAGAAAAACAAATTATCACATTTTCAAATAAAAAAAAAGTTTTACTCACTTGTTATTATTAATATTGCAATTATTCCACAATCGTTGATTCCTAATAACTATAGATGGGAGCTTACCTTCAGATATACTTTTAACAATATTAGAAATTATATCCTGTATATTTAAAATAATCTGGCTGGAAAATACACAAAATTATAAACATTTAAAAATAAATGGGTTAATTGATTTAAATCACCCAACAATTTTCTATTTCTCTGATAGCTAAAATACCTTTCCTTGTTGATTTCCAGAAGTTTATCTATCTTTATTGTGACACACTTTCTGCTAAGCTGTTCATTCTCTTTAGTTCTTAAAACATCATTTGTAATAGTGTTAACTGAGTTGAGTTGATCACTTTTTATTGTTGCCATTGTAAGTTTAATGAAAGAATTTGTCTTTAGCTGATGGATCTTAGTTTCACACCCAAAACATTATTATCAAGCGGTTTTATAAAATATATATTTAAAATCATAACTTAAAGATTTTAAAAATTGGATTTTACAATATATCAGTGCAGTGTTACCAACTGGGGAATGTGATTTTATCGGATATTGCGTTCTATATTCTGAAATATTTAATCTAAGTTAAAATTTGCATAATTTGGTAAATGTGATAGCATAGTTTTGGAAAAAAAGTGATAGTCTGTGCTGAATACTCATCTGTGAGCCGAAAATAAGATTTTCCCTTTTTGGAATTTCAAATTGGATTTTTGGAAGGTCAAAACAAATGTTTTTACTTACATAAAAATAAGGTAGCACTCGAAAATTACAGCTCTCTAAATTTCGCCCTTTACACAACTCTCCTAGCTGGGGTGCTAAAGATTTTATGAAATTGTATCGATTTTTTATTGTACTTGTTTTCATTAAAAATTAAAGATTAAGATATGTGACAATTATAATTAAAACTGAGCAGAAACAAACGTGTTTGCAAATAAACTTTGGTTCGAAATCCCCTCCTCCGTTGTTCTCTCTTTCTCCCACAGCTAGTTCCGGTAGTGAACTCATCTATTAAAAACTAATTGTAAGTAATTTTTGATTGACCCCTTTCCAAGATATATTGTTCGTGCTTTCATAAAGCAATTATGCAATCAACGTAATATTTAATCTAATAATTATCAGGAAATATTCAATATGTTGGGATTCAACTTGAAAAATATGGGTTTTGTCATGTACATTATTATTTGAAACAGAATTTTTCGTATGTTTTAGACGGTCTATAATATATTACCTTAATTATTAAATGCGCTATGCTGTATTACCAGACAATGGTTCTCCTAGAAGGGAGGATTTGACCTTAACAATAACTATGTTTTAATTTCATTTCGACTGCCTGACAGATCTGAAGCAGGGCCGTAATCATGGAGAAGGTACAGCTGGTCGTCCTGCAATAATTTGAAAACTCAAAAGTTGGGTAATTTGAGATTTGATAATCTACTTCAAATTGTGGACAACCATTTTACTCAAAGATTTACTAATATACAACCAATGACTTCGAAGCTGAGAAATTACGATTTTGTCGATACAATGTTTTGACTGAATAGAAAAGAAAGTTATTGGTGGCAAATATCAACATTTAGCTTGCATCCGCTTCCTTATTATACTTTACTTTTCGTCAACACTTTACTTTTCGTCCCTATTCCACTTTACAATTCTGTTAAAAACCTCGGAGTCACATTCGACCAACATTTATTCTGGACCATGTATCCGAAATCCATTCATTACTTTCCCCGAATAGATAGACCCCGCTAATCCTTGCCTTTAAAAACCCGTCAGTTACTTGTTTGGAAGAGGAAGCAAGGTTAGAAACTAATGGGTTTAAGTGGTTAGGGAGTTTATAATTGAAGGATTGATATCTGGTTCGGGCTAGAACGGTTACATAAGGAACATTTAGGTCTTTATGGATGAATTTATTTGTGATAAAGTAAGGAATATTGAGAATTTTACAAAGGATTTTGGATTGCAAGGATTGGATACAAATGAATTCGAAGGTTTAGTGGAGGCCCAAAGCTCAACTCCATATGCCCAGATATTGATATTTACAGATTTGATTATCATATAAATCAATTTTTTTGTAATGAATTGGAAGTTTAGACCGTTTGTCTGGTAAGTGCTGTAATAGTCAGAATCGACGTGCAGTTTCCTGTCTTTTGAGTAAGGATTCAAAATTAGTTGATTGTCAAGATGTAGTCCAAGGTAGCGGATCTGTTCTTCAGGGATAAGAGCAACATTATTAAAATATACTGTAGGGCAGTCATAAAGTTTATGACAAAGAGTAAAGATGATTTGATGGGATATGTTGAGATTTATTTTTATCCTCCAATTTTGGCACCATTCTTCGAGGGTTGTGATTAATGTTGTGAGGGTTATTATTAAATGTGAGCACACCACACTTGTGTCATCTGCATATCTGGTGAGAATAGTGTTAGGATTTGTTGGGATGTCAGTTGTATAGATGGTGTAGAGGATGGGACCGAGGATACTACCTTGAGGAACACCAGTGGATTCAGAATAGAGGGATGAATAGGAACTATTGTGGTTTACTTGGAATAATCTATTAATGAGAAAGTGTGTAGGAGGTAGGAATTTAAGGAGTGTTTGTGAATATAAATTTACAAAATGTTAATTTTTCTTTCTCTAAAAAATATGATTTTGATGGAAGTATGAAAAAAGAGAACAAAAGCAGAAACCTTTTATAGGTAATCTTTTTACTTCTTAATATAAAACCCAATAGAAAAGAAAAACTGAAATATAACTAAAAAATAAACATTGGAATGAGGTTTCCAGATATAAACTTAAATGTAACTGAAAAATGAACATTGGAATGGGATTTCTTGACTTCTTATTATAGTTTATTTAATCATGAAAATAGTTTATTCATAAAATAATTGATGAAATTTGTGAAATTAGTTGAAAAAAAAATGATAGGCACTAATATTTAAAAACAGAATAGCCAGTTGATTAATTTTTTTTTTCAATAGGTTCATTTTAATTGTTGGTTTTCCTCGGTTACATTTTTAAACTGGTATTGGAAGGTCATTCAGCTTCATGAAGTAGAGTATCGGTTTCTAGGAGGTACACGGAAGCATTTCATGCGGGTGCAAGTTATTTGTCCATTTGATGTACAAACACAAGTATTACAATCTTCTTTCCAGCTAGTTCCAGGCTCACATTCTGCAAATTAAAGTATACAAGATTGTATCATTTTAAATTAAAATAAAATTACTGATCTGTTATTCATAATAATGTCACATGATAATCATAAGACCCCACACTTCAAGCAATTTTCCATAAGTAAAATTTTACTCTCATGATATTTAATAAATTTTTGAAGTTCATAGTAGAAACTTTACAAGTGGCCTACAAGCCTGCCACAATGAACTTGGCATATTTTTCCATGGCATTTACATAAATATTGTTGTATTGAATGAAAATCTCTTCACTCTTATTTTCATTAAATTATTTTATGTGTTTGGCCAACCTTATAACATATCCCATGTCTTTTCCCCTCCCTATCTGGCCATTTTTAGCATGCAGGGTGGTTATCTTATTGGTCACAAACCTATTCTAGCTAAGGAGGGAAAGTCATGATTCATTTTGAACGTCTGTCACAAAAGAAATTTCAACTCACCCCAGCCAGGTCTAATCATTTTGTTCTTTCAACATAACACTCTCAGCTGTGTACAGTTATCCTATTTTTTCTATTGTCTTGTATGTGTAATTCCATTTCATATAAATGATGATTCATGATTCCCAATTTATGTATTTTGGACTTCAATTTATCGCTGTTAGAAACTACAGCACTAAATAATAACAACTGAATGTCGAACATCCAATTCCCATGGAATCATGACTCTTTGACTTGTTCCAGTCACCAATTGTTATTCTGACCTCTCACTCATTTTTCCTTGTGTCCTCATCAATCCTACCATTATAAATTCTAAATTAAATAAAACCAATTTTGTTTCAAGTAGTACTAATAACCTGTAAGCTTACACACTATGTTATCCTCTACCAAATTATCCAATACCGCCATCCATCCTACATCTCTGATATCCTTCAATTGAAAATTTCAGTACATTCCCGCAACACCCACTCATGGCCTTCAAAATTATATGTAGTTGCCTACCAAATCGCAGCCTTTGGTATATCTTTCCTCATCGGTTCCTCTTCCCTATGGAGTTCTATTCCCTCCTTCATTTGTTGCTCTAATATCCTTCCAATTTTCAAATCCCATATTTTCAACCACCTTCTGAAAACCCTATTTTAGAATAATAATAATAATAATATGTAGATAGATGGAGAGAGAAATAATATATAACATAAATATTTATTATTATGGAAGAAGATAGTTAGCCGTATGAAGTAGATTGTAGGAAGATAGTTTGGGTGGTGGTCAATAAAAATAAACAACAATTGTCATTTTTGTTTCAATCTGACAGCCTTGACGAAACCCTGCAAAGTGTAGAAAAACGTTGGTTAACTATAAATAGTTTTTTTTTACTATCTTGATACCTTTATTGACTACCACTCCGACTAAATAAAGAATATTATCATTATTTAGTCTCAAGATTTACTTTCCAGATAAACTCACCAGTTGCCTCTCGTTTTTCCCTAATGACTGGGAGTACCATTTCTACTCCTTGATCTTTGCACAGTTCTCTTGTACATACTGGGCTGCCGTCATTGTTACATATGCAGGTGTTACAACTTTCCTTCCACTTTTCTCCTGGAGAGCAGCCTATAAAAAAGTGGTAATTCGTTAAGTGTAAAAAAAAGTGTAGTTCCTTATAATAATTAGTCTACCAATCATGGCAGAAAAAATGCATTAGATAAAATAATAAAAAGCTGCCAAAAATAGGAACAAAATAGATATTATTATTTATTCAATGTAAAGTTGATATAAAGTAGCACTTTACTTTGGTTTTAACAAAGAAACTTTGAAGTAAATATCACTCGATACAACATGCATAGTAATAATTTTTGTTATTAAAGAGGGAAAAAACAAACTTATTCTTATATATA
>NW_027111457.1:279907-318766 GCF_000696795.3 Halyomorpha halys
AAACAATACATATTCAAAATAAATTTAAGTAATTTTAAATTTTTTGTTAAATTATAAAGAATTGTAATAATAAGAAGAGTTTTTGAAAAAATAATTATTAACTTCTCTAATATCTGTATTGTGTTAGAAATCTCGATGCTTGTAAAATAAAAATAAAGATATTAAAGGGACCACTTTAATTTTACTTATTGACAAAATCGGTAACTCGCATACGAACACAATATGTTTATAGGTATTAATTTGGACATATGGGAAAGGATAATAAAAAATTACTAAATAATTATAAGTTGAAACTTGATCAGATCATTTCTTATATTTATGTTTTACTTAAACTTATATATTTTATGAACTGTTAACAAATAAAATGCTAAGTAGTGATAATGCAATATTAACAACTTAATAATAATAATAAATAATAAGGATAGGTTACACAAGTTAATTAATTAATGAACACAAATATGAGCCCTTTTATTTGCAGTACATAAGAACAGTAGACCAAATAAAAATAATTTTCTTTCCGTGTTTAACAAAACAAGTGGAAATTTAATCTTAGTTCGGAGTAAGAGAATGAAATTAAGAATTGTTGCATCCTGTGAAGTGCCTAATTGAGCTGACCTATTGCAGACAAGAAGAGGTGAGGTAGTACTAACCCACTTAATAAGCACTAACATTCAGCAAAAGATTAGTCAAAATAAGAACCATAAAACCTCAAAAATGTTGATAATGTCAGATTTAATGTGAAATAATAAATTTCTACATGGACTTAATTTTATTTTTAGTTTGGTAAAAATGTAATATCATAATTGATAATGTATTTTGTTGGTGTAAAATTATTGACATATATATAATTAAACATTTTACCTAAACTATACAATGCATAACTAAGAAGTATGGAGGAAATACTAATAAATTGAATATATATTCTAAGGAAGGAAATTAGAAGGAAGATATTTTATATGTTATACACCTTACCTGTGATTAGAGAAATAATGCTGAAAAGCAATGAAATAGCGACCAGTACCTTCATCTTTGCAGTGGCAACTAACTGGTAAAACACCAGTCTCTTTTAAACCATCTTAGTTGACATTAAGTAAACATGAAATACAATACGCCCAGCATTAATTATTTTTTATAGTTGACAGTCGTGATGTGAATATTGAATGAGTGCATAATGCTACTTCTTAATTCTGTATTATGTTATTCCAGTTTTACTTTTTCTTGAACTATTTTAATTTTTGATATGGTAGGCTCTGTAATCACTATTCATATAAATAATTAATTTAAAGATATTCAATTTTGGTTTCTTCTTGACCTTAAACTTAAAATAGCAATATAACATTTTTTTTCAAATAAAAACAAATAACTAAAAGTTTTTCAATTAGTAATACATGTCATTTTCTCAGACATTTGTACAAGTAATTTTTTGTTCAATGTCGGAATGTTCTTATAATAATGAAGGGCGGTCTGTCCAAAAGGTTGCCAACCTATTTTGACCAGAATGTTACTGAATTACTAAAAGTCATCACTAATTAGCCGAATTTCGAAGCCGTTTTACCAGAGCGTAATGCCAGTCTTTGTAAAACACACCAAGAAATTACAATCATATATTGTTTTCTATATCCAAGTATCGTCTGAGCCTTTTAGACCGCCAGATCTCAAAACTATTCAGGGAGGGAAAAAGGAAGTACTTACTCCAGGCGGTGGAATTTAAAAGGTACTAAATTTATAGTTTTATAAATATATTTTTAGGTTAAGTTGGGAGGGCAGCAGTAGTAGCGTGGCAACGCGCCAGTCTACCAACCTAAAGGTCGTCAGATCCGAGTCCCGGTCCCACCCGGGCTTTTTTCAAGCATAAAATATACAAAACTCACTCACAACATCCCCCCGGGCATTTGTGCCACCCATTGGCTTACACTCGCAAAAAAAAGGCGTGGGAGTGACCAACCCACCCTACGAAAACACCACGTCAAAAAATGCCTGATGTCCTATAATTTCCTTGTAATACATCGCGCGAGGACTTGACCTCCATGGTATGTCGTCCATATAATAATAATAAGTAGAAAAATTTTTTCTACTTTTTGACTTAGTCAATTAAATTAGTTAATGGCATAATATGATGATATTAATTTCTAAATATAAATTGTATCCCAGTATATATGTTCACCCTCTTTATCTCAATTTTTGGAATTTATATTTGATCTGCCAAACTTTTCACTACAGTTGCAATTGGTCTTTATTTTGAGGTTACAGTTAATTTTCCAGCGCACCTAATTCTGAAAATTGCGGTGGAAAAGAGTAATTTTGTTTTCGGATTTTGATTTTAAAACGAATGCATTTTAGTCTCCACTTTTTGATTCGACGCGTACTGAAAGCGAAAATCAACAAAAACCGCAAGGTATTTTATGACTTGTCAAGGTTCCGTGTATATAGTTCTGGCACCAATTTAAGAGGCTTGGTACTCTTTATCAGAAGGGCTCGACAATGCATGTTCAATAGGCAAAGTAGCCTGGACTGGAGATGAATTGAAAGAAAGATGGGAGAGTTTTACGTTTTCTGCGTTCCGTTTTAGGTTTTCCTTCATGATGAAAGGATAAAGGGATGTAGGAAGGAGAAGATATCGAGGGAAGGCAGAGTGGATTAATAATCCAAAAATAGCGATAGAATGTACTAATCCACTAATGTGTATATCACTGGCTACCTGCTAAGAAGGTTAATCTTCATATTTATTTTTTTTCCTCACTCTCCTATTCATTTTATTATATCAAGGAGTTTTTTTTTCTTCTGATCCCTCTAAAACAAAAAAAAACATGAAATTAGTAAGTTGCATTACGTCTGGTTACATAATTCGAATTGGTTACTACCTTTTTCTACCATTGGTACTTGAAGGCGAACATTGAGATACTTATCTAGTGTTCTAATATGTCCGTTCCATGTGGGTTATTAAACAAGCGATTATGAAAAATTTAAAGGGTCTCAAGAACATTTGCATTTTTTTTTCCCACCCTCTTATTTTATTTATTTTTACCACTACAATATATAACAACTATATGTATATATACAATATTTACAAATTATTTTCCTATCTTCACCCGTGGATACTATTAGGATAGGGCAAGGGTTGGTAGTGGGCAATTTTTATGGCACTTTGTGCCTTTAATTTATTATTTTTATTTACTGAGTATTGGTGGAGAGGCGATTTCTCGAAACAGCGGATTGGCACAGGCTTTTAGCGCATCAAAGAATTTGCGGTTTGTGCATGATGGAGGGCCCGATCAACGCTGCTAACGCTGGAAGCGTAGACCCCAATATCGTCAGCATAGGCTGTTACCATTGCCTCTGGATGCTTGAGGGCCACTATTGGTGCCGTGAAAACGACAAACAATAGAGGACCCAGTACAGAGCCTTGAGGGGCTCCGCAGGTGGTAGGGACCGGAGGAGATAAGTCCTCACCAACACTAATTACAAATGATCTTCCACTAAGGTAGTTTCCGATCAGTTCACATAAAGCTGCAGGGATCTTGAACTCCTCCAGTCGTCGGAGCAGAAGCGGGTGAGACATGGCTGCAGTCCAGGTGGAGGCTGTAGCATTAGTATTCTTCATCCGCTCTATGGTGCGCGCTTGGAGGTTCACCAGGTGATGTTCGCATGCGACACCTCGTTGAAGTCCGGTTTGTTTGGGGGTGGGGGGGTATCACATCGGCTTCCTTACAGTGCTCCATGAGGTGGTAGACATTTGGAATTGTCATGTTTGTGGTAGAATATACCTCTGGGCTTGAAAATGCCTCGGAGAGATGGTACGTATAAGACGTTACCTTTTAGTGGGTCAGAACATTCTATTGTAATCTTCATTGATTCAAATATATCTTTAATAATATTACAAAATATGACATGATTATTACATCTGTGCAGTTGAAGTACTCAGAAGAAGTTATTGGCAGTGGCGCTACAGGCTATTACGTACAAATGGTGAGGAAAATCGAAACAACAATTGATGATAACTTAATTATTTTTATCCTCAGCTGACGTCTGCCCTGTTTTTTACACCAACCATACAATGAACTAGAGTGGGCATGGGGTAAAGTTGATGCGTCAAGGTACTCTCACTCTGTATGTTACTTCCCCTTCAACCGCGCTAAAGTTTTCCTTGCTGTCAACATTATTACAACCTAATTTTTTGTTGTGTTTATTAGTCTGTACTTATATATTGGGTTAATAATGTTTGATTGCGATTAAAAAAATGAGTATCATATAAAAAAAATGCGTAGCATTTGGTTGCAACAATCAAAAAGATGACAAAGAATCGATACAAACGTCTCTTTTCACCAATATGTTTTCAATGAATAAATTACTATAGTTAAAATCATTCATTAACATTTTTCCTATGTAAATGGTTTTTGGACATAGAAAGCAATAAAAAACAAACAAAAACTAATATTATGCTAAGCAATAATAATCATAAAAAAATATCATATAATCATAAAATAATATATTCTTTTCTTAATAGAGTTTCATTTCTTGAATTTGAACGCAGTAAATAAATTGAAGAATTCCAATCTTTATCAAGCTCTCAATTTATTTTACAAACAAAAATTAAATTTAAAAGTTCTTTTTCATTTTAAATTTGTACACTTTTAATACATATGGTCTCAAACCAGTATTACCAGGTCTGTAAAAAAAGTAAACAAATTCAAAATGAAAGATATATTTTTAATTTAGTTTGTAACATTTTATCTTTGTATTTTGTCGTATGAAAAACCTTTAAAAATAGAAGACAATTTTTATAAACACATACAGACATAAAACTAATTAAATTGGATTAAATTCCAGTCTCTGTTTCAATAACCATTGAAATTATTCGTCAAAAATTGTTACATTCACCCACCCAGATTAGATTCCCAAAAGAAAATAATGCACAAATAGGGAGAAACCGTGGGGATTGGTGGAGAGAGCATACCACTCCCTGTCTGAATAAGGCGGAGTAGGCATCCCTTATCTAGTCCATTCTTTGCTCGGTGGTTCCATACTCTTTTTATGCTAAATATAATGCATACCCTTTCATTATATTTTTGTAGCATAAATACTAGTGGTAAAGGTTGGGTTTCAGTGGTGAATATACTTTTTTCGGGGGCCCGGAGACGTTTCTCTCAGGATTCTTAGATTCTTTCCATGGCTTTGCCTGACGGCTACCATGATATTCTAGTCTCTCACTAAACAGAGTGGGGAAAGCAAAATTCGTTTCCGAGTCCCAAGTGAGAATCAAACTTTTCAATTTTAATTCCATGTTATCATACTTAAATATTTTTATTGTGAACAGTGATATTATGATAAGAATAGTTGAGACCATGATAGCGGTAAAAAAACAAACTTATTTTGCATTTGTTAAAAACTCATCACATTTGTCTAGATTTTTAGTTAATTTCAAAAAGAACGACCATCAACGAATTAAACACTATCTTTATGGGCATTAGTTGAACCTATTACCTCCATTTCGCCCCTTTCTCTG
Source organism: Halyomorpha halys (assembly GCF_000696795.3). Classification (NCBI taxonomy): domain Eukaryota; kingdom Metazoa; phylum Arthropoda; class Insecta; order Hemiptera; family Pentatomidae; genus Halyomorpha; species Halyomorpha halys. Next base: position 285,411 of record NW_027111457.1, read on the forward strand.
TGGAGGTTGTCCTTTGAAATTTGGACGGATCAACAGATCTCGATTCTTACTACCGGTATGAAGTTATGACCAAAGTTTCATTTATGTACATATTTTTTATTATCTTATCGTATTGTATTAATTTATCAATTTTTCCTTTAGCAGAAGCAAAATTAGTATGAATAATTCACAGCACGAACTGTATAGGTTGTCAACAATTTAGTTTGCTTCTTATACTGTGTAAGAGGCTGAAAATAAATGTTTGCCGTCACTAAATTGTTTTTGTGTACCTCCTTTTCCATCAAATATTTGCTATTAAAATGAGACTTGTTTAAAATTCTGTCAAAGTCAGCAGATGTAGTGGACTGTCTTCATGTTATTTGATGCTGATTCAATCATGCATACTTTCTACATTTTTCTGTTAGTTCTAAATAAAGATTTTCAATTTAATAACGATTTTTTTTAATCACTACATGTCAGCAATATACTTTTGCAGGGAACATACCTACTTAATTTCGCTGACTCAATATAACAGTATTCCAGGTATTATTTTTAGAAATAAATATATTACTTAAATTTTTAAAAGTTACATCAATTAATATATTCTGCATTTATTCACAGAGTTTTGGTCAAAACAATAAAAAAAAGCAAATAATCTTATCTTACAAATAAAATATTGCTCGAAAATTAAACACCATCCAACGGGACAGGTGTCCCCTTTGTAACACCCTTAGTTCAGATGATAAATAGTTTGATTGAATTGTATCTATTTTTTATTCTCCTTGTTCCCGTGTGTATGTTTAAGATTAATAATCTATTTTTCATTGTACTTGTTTATATTAAAATTGAAGATTTAGATTTGAAAAGTGTTTTTGAAATTGAGCAAAAACTAATATTTTTGCAAATAAACTTTAGCTCTAAATTCCCACACCCTTTTTTTTCGTCTTTCCCCTTACTTATTTTCGGCAATGAACTGATCTATTTAAAACTAATTGTACTAACTAATTAAAACTAGTTGATACTGGATTATATTATACTGGAGACGATGAATAGAACTATGAGAAGTAAAAACTATAAACAAGTTTTTATTATTTGTTTTTCACTGTCCCCAAGCTCATTCATTTTCTCAAAACTAATTTTTGATTAACCCCCTTCCAAGACAAATTAATCTTATACAACGATTAAATTATACAATCAATGCAATTCTAATTTCATAATTGTCAGGAAATTCCCAATATGTTGGGATCCAACTTATATAGGTTTCAAAATATAGATTTTATCATGAACATTATCATTTGAATTATTAGAATGTTTCAAATGTGTTAAACGATTTATGAAAAATTACCTTAATTATTAAATGATTTAATGTTGTATTACCAGTCAATGGTATTCGTGGAAGAGAGGATTTGGTCATAATTACAAAAATGTCATAACTTCGTTTGAATTGTTCGGTCAAGTTGGTTGTTCAAGATTCGATAATTCTGATTCCAATTCAAGATGTTAGCGGAAGTCATCAAAGAATAGAAACTACACTCCGTAGGGAATAAGCCTAACGGTCAGGAAGAAGAATTAATTGTAAGTCCTCGAAGGAAGGAATTTTCATTCTGCAGAGAACTAACAAGCAATTACATAGGTGTGATTTGAATGTATGTCCTACGGGAACTAGCCGTAGGTACATATGAATGGAATAAAAGTCAAACATATTAAAAAATTAGTGGATTAATGCACTGATCTAAATGCGACTATTTGCTATTTTCCAAGAGGTATCGATGAACTGAAGGTATCATTGAAGTAAAATATTTACAATCATGATAATATTTACATAGTTTATACATTACAACAATAAACAAGTGACTAATTAATAAATCAACACAAAATTTTACAAACATAGGTAGTATATTCTGGTGGGAAGCGATAAAGGTGTTAGTTCTTCCGCTAGGTAGCGTCACTACATCCGGATCTGAGGCACGGACCAACGGATCAAGAAGGCAAGGTTGGTCATCACCTTCGATAATCAAACAAACCAAAAGCTGTGTAATTAGAGATTTGATAACCTACTTCAAACTAAAAAAATAGTGGAAACTATTTTACCCTAAAAGTTACTAAAATATGGAACCAATGATTTTAAATCTGAGAAATTAGGATTTCTATTATAGGATGAAATTAGGACTGAATAGGAAAGGAAGTTACTGTTGTCAAATATCAACATTTGCAACTGGTAAGTGAACAAATCCAAAAGAGTTTGAAAAATTAAAATATTTCATTATATAGTAGGAATAATTTCAATATGTTAATTTATTTAGGAAATTTTATTATTTTCCTCCCAGAAATTGTTGCAATAACTCTCCTGATCACTGGAGCTAATTCCTGGGACAGAATAATAAGACAATAAGCTTTCAGGCTGTCTAAACTTCTATCATCCTTAATAGGATAGGCTGATGCCTTCTTCTTTCCTCTACCAAACTACTTTGTAAAATATATAAGAAGATGGTCAGGGTTGCAGTCAAAAGTGAAACAAAAATAGTTTACAACTATTTATTTTCCGACGTTTCGCCCCACTTTGCAGGGCTTCATCAGGTCTAAAAAGGTACAAAATGATGCGGGTGGGATCATGGGTTGAAGGTAGATAGGTGGATTGGTCAGAGAGGAGTTGTGTATTTTTTTCAATATACTCAGTCTTATCTAAGATGACAGTCAGGTTTCCTTTGTCAGCTCTAGTAACAATAATTGTTTTACATGAAAAATAATCATTTTTAATATGTATTTTTAATTTCTGGAACTTTTTAAATATTGCTTGCTTTAACCATCTTAAGTCTTCTCTTCCTGTTTTAAGGAAATACGTCAAAAGTGATACAGGACCGTTGCTCCCTGGGAGTCTTAGTGGGGCGGGCCTGGCCGGAAAAGATGGCCTTTTTTTGTGTTATGATCTTCTCTTGTGAGATTGTGACATGTTGTACATCGACCAACCTACCCGATATAATTGTCTGTTTGAGAAGTCTGATAAGTAAGGGTACCACTAAGGGTGGCAGTGGAGGGTATCCAACAATAATTGTACAGACATGGTTTGTTTAATATAACTGGGATTAGTAAATTATTTTTAAGCCTCCATCCCCATTCTGTAAAAAACTGATTATGACACATCCCTAATTGTATTAGTGAATACACTCATTTATATGTTATATACAAGAATTGTGTTGATGTATCCGCATAACAATAGTGACACCAATGTGGATAGTGACACTGAAGAAGATGCTGTCCTCTGGATTTGGAAAAAATTAGGAGAACAAATTTATGCTGAAGACTAGGTGGAATATTGTGATATATGAATAGAAGAGGAGGATATTACAATCAGTCTGTTAAACCAAACTAAAAAAAAACTGATATTGTATACCTCCGAACTTTTTATAAGTGAATACATTATAGTATATTTTGATGTATAAAGGGTTTTTGATATGTTTTATTTTATGTATCATTTTAATATTCATTTGTTTTGTTTATTCAAAAAGCAAGCTAACCAATTTTCATTGTTTATAATAACTTCGTGATTCAAAACAAAACCAAGATGGCGATACGTATTCTTCAGCCAACAAAGCCGTTGAATCAAGGCCATGTTGAGCAGATTCAAATATCATAAAAACTATTTTAACTCTTCCCCTCATAATTGAAAATACAGTAAATTAAAGGAAAAATAGAAATCAAGAAATAGTGCTACAGAATAATATTCAGAAAGTAAATCATTGGCAAAAGTCCCTAACTGTTGTGCAATAATCGATGTTTACATAGAACTTCGAGGTAAGTTTTAGTTTTTGAGGGCCATTGGTGTTTGGGGCGCGCAAGAGAAAGGATGTCTTCAGGATGAGGAGGTCCTCATCAATTTCTGTCAAGAAGGAATCCATCTTGGACGGTAGGACAGAACAATAGAAGAAAAGAAGATACCAGGGATCATCAAAGGAAGATCGTGAACTTGGTTAGTTTTTGCTATACGTAAAAAGAGATACATGTGTAAAATAGACTTTAATTTAATTAATTGAAATTATTGTAAATGCCTGTTTCTGATTGCCTAGCAACAGCACGCCCTGAGATATAGAGTCTTTTTATATAATAAAATTATATTATCCATTAAGTAGTAAAGTTCTTAATTTGAACCCAAATTATCTTTTATATTTGAAAAAAGTTATAAAACGATCTAAATTCTTTTTATTTTTAATATTTTTAAAAATTATTACAATATATATATATGATCTAATCTATTTTATCTCACTGATATTTTTTGTATGTTAAATACAGACATTTTATTAATCAACTATTTTAATAAAAATATACTTTGATTTATTGAGTTACCTCTTAATTTTGTAAAATAAAACTTATATTACATATTTTTATCATTCCAATGCAGCTTAATTACATTTTTACATGATTTTAACATTATGCAACATACATTGAAAACGAGTCTTCTTGAGATAAGTTTGACATTTCAAGAGCTATTAGATGTACAGATGTCTATTAGCACTAAAATGAAAGCTGTACTTTTACGGTTGTACAGTTTAGGTAAAAATTGAATTATATTCTTAAATTAATGTCCATTAGCTATGGAAACATAAAGTATACACCAAAAAATGTGACTTTAGATGGAAGTACAAAAAAAAAGTCTTGAATAGGTTATCTTTTTACTTCTTAATATATGGAACTCTATAAAAAAGAAAAATTCGAATTATAAATCGTAACTGAGTTTCCAGATAACTAAGTACATAGGGGGTTTGAAAATTCTCGGAATCACCACTAGATGTCAGTGCTAGAGCAACGAGGTTACCGCGCAATAATCACACATCCTTTGTGAGTGACCACGTGGCGTGAGTGTTAGTGACGACTCTTTGTTGTTGTTTTATGCGTCGTGAACCGAAGGATTAGGAATGAAAAAATTATCCGCAAGATGGGTGCTGTGGCTCTTGACATTGAACCATAAACTCACCAGATTGGATATATCCGAACAAAATATGGCCCATTTTCAGCACAACCAACAAGATTTTTTGCGCCAGCTTGTGATTAAAGATGAAACTTGGGTTCACTAACATATCCCAGAGACAAAACAGCAGTCAAAGCAGTGGAAATATACTGATTAACCAGAGAAAACAAAGGCAGTACATTCGGCCAGAAAGGTCATGGGCTCATTATTCTGGGATGCAAAAGGCATTCTGCTGATAGATTATCTTCATACTGGCCAAACAATTACGGGACAATACTACGTAAACCTCCTAGACCAACTATAGAAAAAGATATGCGAAAAAAGGCTTGGTTTGGCAAGAAAAAAAATCATCTTTCTTCAGGACAAAGCCCGCACAAGAGCTATTGCCATGGCAAAACTTCATGAACTGAGGTACGCAATGTTGCCACATCCACCTTATTCACCTGATTTGGCACAATCAGACTTTCATCTCTTCCCCAAGCTGAAAATTTTCATAGGTGGACAGAGATTTCTTACAACGGAAGAACTGACAGCCAAGGTGGAGAGATATTTTGCAGGCCTGGAGGAATCTCATTTTGAGATGGGATCAAGGCATTGGAACATCGGTGGACCAAATGCATTAGTCTACAGGGAGACTATGTTGAAAAATAAAAGCAGTTCTACTGAAGTAAGGCACTTCTTTCTAGTACATTCCGAGAACTTTTCAAACCACCCCCTATATTAGACTATTCTTTTTATAGCCTATTTAATCATGAAAATGTTTTATATAGAAAATAATTGACAATATTTGGAAATAATTTAAAAAAAGAAATGGTAAATAATAATATTTTAATGTGGTATTCATAGCCAGTGGATACATTTTTTTTTTTGTGGTAGGTAGTTTTTATTCAATATTAATAAGATTTCATACATAAGATATGAAGGTTATTGGTTGGTTTCCCTCTAATAGATTTGTAAACTGCTTTTAGGTAGTCAATTTAGCCTCATGAGGAAAAGTACTACTTTCTAGTAGGATGGAAGCACTCTCTGCGGGTGCAACCTATATGTCCATTTGGTGTACAAAAACAAGTATTACAATCCTCTTTCCAGGTAGTTCCAGGCTCACATTCTGCAAATTTAAATATATGACTGTATTAATTTAATTTAAAATACAATTATTGGTCAGTTAGTAACATTATGTCACAGGTTAATCATAAGTCATCCCGCACATCGAGCAGTTTTCCATTACTAAAATTCTGCTCATAATATTTAATAAATTTTTGAAAGTTCATAATAGAAATTTTGGAAATGGCCTACAAGGCTGGAGAGACGAACATGGCATATTTTTTTTTGACAATTACATAGATATTGCTGCAATAACTAAAACTCTCTTCACTCTAATTTTCAATATATTATTTATGTGTTGGGTCACCCAAATGTTATTTATTTGATACTTGTCCAGTAATAGTCACCCTATTCCTTTCCTTCCAACAAACACCATTAGTGTACTTTGTTATTATATAATTTTATTTTTGTTTTCTTCCGACCTGACCATAATAAAATTTAGAAAAAAAATTGTCTAAAATTTTTTCCTTTCCTTGCCTTAGATATTTTTCTTCTCAAATATGACAAAAAATAGTGATAACTTGAACATAAGCCCACCAATCTGCTCAAAACTTGGGGAAATAAGTTGGCTAATAAGTAAAAGTTGTGAGATGTGTGCACCACACCAAATTTTCAGCAAAAGAGTTATCTTATGGGTTGCCTTCCATTTTAATCAGGGAGATGTCATGGTTCATTCTGTGGGTCCATTAGGAAAGTAATTTTGTTTATTGCAGTTAAAAACTACAACACTACAACATATTGTAGAAAATAAGTTTTATTATTTAATTTGTAATTAATGTTGATTGGTAACCTAAAGCAATTGTAAATATAATTATAAATAAAACATCACTGTTAATGACAACATTGCTTCAGATCATGGAACACCTATGTTGCTTCTGTTGTGAGGGCTGTTTGCTGCATCCATTAGAGAAACATGTACTCTTTGTCTTTTGTTATAAATCCCTCCCTGATCCACAACGCAACATATTTTTTAACATCTAATTCCCATGGTTTTACATCCCCAGTCTCCAATAGGTATTATATCCTCACCCATTTCCCTAGGATAGACACTAATCTTTCCACTATAAATTCTATAATAAGTTTTACTTTCCAGATGAACTCACCTTTTGCCTCTCGTTTGTCTCTAATGGGTGGGAGTACCATCTTTATTCCTTGGCCTTTGCACAGTTCTCGTGTACATAGTGGTCTACCGTCATTATCACATATGCATGTATGACAACTATCCTTCCATGATTCGCCTGGAGAGCAGCCTATAAAAAGTGGTAATTTTGTAAGTGAATAATTAGTCTGCCATGGGAGTAACAATGCATTAAATAAGAAATTTGTACAAAATACATATTATTTTATACTAAATATAAAAGTTACATAAATAAATAAAGGAGTACTTGACTTAGGTTTTATAAAAGAAACTTTGAAGCACTCAATACAATTTACACAGTAATACATTAATAATTTTTGTTATTTAACAGGCAAAAGAAAAATGTTTTCTTCAATATAAATTTAATGAATACAAGAACAGTTTAAGTAATTATAAAGTTTTAGTTGAAGTCTAAATGGGGTGTAAATCTAAATGTCTAAATAAATATTGAAAGAAGAACAAGAGTTGTAGATAAAACAATTATCAACCAACTCAAATTTCTGTATTGTGTCAGATACTTGGATGGTTGCAAAATAAAAACAAAAATAGTAAAGAATCTCTTTAATTTTACACACTGACACAATCTTTCGCTCACATACACACTCTCTGTGGTTATAGGCATTCATTTGGATACAGAGGAAAGGGAATAAAAAAATACTAAATGTTTTTAAGTTAGAACTTAATCAGATCATTCATTATGTTTGTTTTACTTAAAATAATATATTATATGAACTGTTAACAAATTAAATGCAGATAGTGATAATGTAATTTAATCTTCAATTTGCAAATTATTATAAAAAATACTACAAATGTTGCTTACTTGTTTTCCTAGTGGCTGCTCCACCTGCAAAAACAAAGAGAAAGGATAAATAGTACGACCAAGTAAAGTATTATGTTAATACTTAATAATATGTTAATACTAATAATATAATATACTTAATAATATGTTTATATGTTAATGTTAATACTAAAACAATATTATTGGAGTTCTATCAATGGGTAGATCCTCCACATGTTTGTATCATGTCACTATGTCATCTACAGCAAATTTACTTGTTGTATATATGTAAATATATTGTATATATGTAATAAATAAATTATTAAAAAAAACAATATTATATTTTCAAAGAATTATAGTATACATAATCAAAAAAGAAAGGTTCATAAGAGTGCTACATATTGGATAAGTTGGTTTGATATGAAGTAAATTGATATTATTTCAAATAATTGGATGACTGTTTCTCACTTCCTACAAAATAGTGCTGTACATTGTAGAGTCAAGCAGAGAAACAGACTTGTTTAAAATAATTTAGAACAGTGATTACGAATTGGAGATCCAGAAAATAAGGTTGTAATCATCAAATTAGTCCAAACAAATTTTTGATAAAAACCGAGAAATAACCTTCTAAAACAGTTGTAATTAGCAAGAATTAATATTCGTATAAGTATTAATATTTAAATATTTTAGATTTTTTTTTTGTGCGCATTTAGACTAAAAAAACCTGCAATAATTTCGAGCTGCAAAATATTTTTCAAAAAAGAACCATAAAACTCCAAAAAGGTTGAAAACGTTAGATTTAAAGTAAAATTATTATTTCTTACATAAACCTCTTATTTTACTTTGTAAAGTAACATTTTTGTAAATTTTTTAGTGGAAATTATTCTTAATTTTTTTGTGGGGATTTGATTAAAATATATCAGAAGTATAACATATTTTGTGAATGTAAAATATATATATATAATTAATTATTATAATTTAACAATGCACTATCCCATATAAGTATGGAGAAAATATTAATAATTAATTATATATTCCAAGTAAGGAAAACCACAAGAAAAATGTAATTATATCCTGAAGCATATAAACAATTATGTGCAAGTGTATATTTATTATTATTATTTAACAAAGTATCTTACCAGTGATTAGCGAAATAATGCTTAGAAGTAATGTAACAACAACCAGTACCTTCATCTTTGCACTGCTAACTAACTGGTAAAACACTTGTCTTTTATAAAGGTCTTAGTTGACATTAAGTAAACATGAAATACAATACCTCTAGCATTAATTATTTTTATAGCTGACAGTCATGGTGTGAATATTTGACTGCATACTGCTATACTTATTTTTTCTGTATTATGTTGCTCTTTTTCTTTAACTATTTTAATTTTTGATATTATAGGCTCTGTAATTACTATTATTATAGTTTCTTTCATTTAAAGCAATTAATTTGAAGATATTCAATTTTGGTATCCTTTTGATCTCAGACTTACAATAGTAATATAACATTTTTTTTTTCAAACAAGAAAACAAATTACTTAAAGTCTTTCAATTACTAATACATTAAATCTTTTCCGTGGTACTTGTACTAACAGTAGATTTTTTTTGTCTTATGTCCGGGCGTTCTTAAAGTCAGATAAAAAGAGCAGTCTGTCTAAACGGTTGACACCCAATTTTGATCTGAATGTTACTGAATTACTAAAAGTCAATGCTAATTAACCGAATTCGAACTTATACCGTTTTTGTCCGGAATGTAATGCAATTGTCGTGGTAAAACAAACCAGGCTACTGCAGTCATACAGTATACTCAAGTGTCATCAACATTTTACCTGAGACGATATATCGGAACTATATTGGGAGGGGCAAAGGAAGCACGCGCTCCAGGCGGCGGAATTCGAGGGCGCCAAATTTTGAGTTACATTTTATTTGTTAATGGTATAAGATGATGAGATTAATTTCGAAATATAAATCGTATCCCAGCATAAATATTCACCTTGCTTATTTCTACAATTTTTCGAATTTAGACTTTGTTTTTTAAGTGCCATGACAGTTGCACTTTGTCTGTCTTTCGAGGGTACTGTTAATTTTCTAACCTTCTCTAGAAAAGATTTTCTAACGTAACTCTGGAATGGGATACTTTTGTTCACAGATGTTTATAGTAAATGAGATTTAAAGAGATTTGATATTTGGGACTTGATTGATCTCACGCGTTCTGAAGGATAAAATCTTCAAAAACCGCAAGGATTTTTTTAAGATTGTTGGCAATTTGCGTACAAATGGTGCAGGAAAATCTAATGAACGTAATAAGTTTAGAATTAAATTTCTCGGAAGAATTCGTCATCACAATTCGAGTAATTTGACTAAAATTGCTCGATGAGTAAAATGTCTCAATTGAGATGACAGATCCTTACGGGAAAACAAATCCGTAAACGATTGTTATTCAGGGGGAGTTCCCCCCCCCTGAAATTTGGGCAGATTTAGTTGATCTCGATTTTTACTACTAATACGAAATTATGACCAAGTTTTACCAAGGTCAAATTTTATTTCTTTTTTCATCTATTTTTCCTTTGGCAGGAGCTAAATTATTATGAATAATTCACAGCACGAACTGCAACGGTTGTAGACAATTTAGTACGCTCCTTATACTGTGGGCTGAAAATAAATGTTTGCCGTCACTAAATAGTTTTTGTGTACCTCCTTTAACTTCAAATATTTGCTATTAAAATGAAACTTGTTTCAAATTCCCAGGACAAGTCAGCAAATGTAGCGGACTGGTGGCGTTTCATATTATTTGGTGCTGATTCAATCATGTATTCTTTGGATTTTCCAGTAATTCTAAATTTTCTTTTTATTAGTTTATGGTTCAAATAAGTACGCACATCAGTGCTCGTCAAATCATAACAAATGCGTAATATACTTTTGTTTGCAACGTACCTTTTTGAATATGACTAACAGTTTTCCCATTGGGATACAATGGAAGCGTGTCATATCTTATCTCAATATCAAATCAGATGATAATCTAAATATAGCCTCACAATGTTCTCGGCGTCCCCTGACTGCAAACAATAAAAGTCCCCCAGCCTGCCGCTTGATTAAATAATATTTTGAGAATGGGACGGAAATGCTCATCAGTTTGTCATTTTTTTTATCAAACAATTGATGTTTGTAGGTATTATAATATATAGATTATATTATGTAAGAGCTGCAAGGTGCAAAAGTGGTATTTGTCAAAACTTTGAGTTTTGAGATATTTAACATTTTGAAGGAAGTTCTATAAAATGTTTTGTAAATAATAACAGTATTCTCTGTTAAACTTAGTAAGACATATGCCTATACAAAAATTTAAAAGCATTTGTAGTTAATTGATTCAATAATTAGTTGATTAATTATTTTTAATGACAATGAATTGTGATAAGAACAGTATGACTTACTCTACTTTTGCCCTCAACACCTCGTTTACTTAGTAGTTAGGTATAATTTTATCAAGTATTCATGCTTAACAGATATATTTAAAATCGACGTTAAGTCAAAATAAACAAATGGCTTGTTCAAGTTCATTCCCATTATGAATTATGAATAAATATCTACAATTCGATAATACCATAGGACTGTAAAGACGTGATATTAGAGTGAATACAGTTTATATTCAATAGTAAAATCAATAGATAAAAGAAAAAATAATCAATAGATTAAAGACGTTATTCTCTTATTTAAATATCACATTTAGTGGTCATTTCAAGGATAATAAATAACACTAGAACATGAAGAAAAAACGGTACTTTATTTAAAACAAAAAATAGGTCTAATCACTGTTAGCATCATGTCATAACCGTGGGCTTAGCCAGGATTTACTTCAAGGTTTGGCACAAGTAGGAAAATCACCTGTTAATGGAAGCAATTTCGTTGTTAACGATTGTTTATCCCTTAGTACCTGTTTTTAAATAATGGGATGTCCTGAATCAGAAGCGTCGTCGGCCAATTTTGAAATGTAAACTTTAAACTCGGATTTTTTTTTTCACTACACGGTATGAGCGAGCCATGGGTGAACACATGTCCGAAATGCCACCCTCTGGCTATGAATATTCCCCATGATTCCTATTTATTCTTCGACGTTCGTGAACTATAATCGCGAGTGGGTTTTGTTTTTTCGATGACCTGAAAATTCTTTCGTTTCATCCTCTCGAAATTCTTGTGAGAGCAGAAGGGTCATAGTTGGCCTGAATTTTAAGACACAGAAAAAAACAAAACATAAAATGGCATTATAGACTCGAACTCCAAAGCAGAGTTAGTTATAAAAAATATCTTTTATTTTCCTATTATTTTTAAAAACTAATTTTTTTTTTTAAATGTGACGTGATTATTTTATTTATTTATTATTATTATCATTATTTATATATTTTTTCATGTAAAAAGTTTTATTATGTTCGTTTTCTTTATCCTTCTGTTTGTATATATTTAGAGAGAGATATAATATATTTTTAAGTACTTTTTTTCGTTTATTTGTTTTATTTTAGCATGAATGTGATCAATCATCACTATTACCAATTGCCCAACAACTTTGTGGCAGATTGTTATATCCATAAATAAAGTTTTGAATTGAATAAAAATTTGTTTTTTGTTTTAAACCTGCATTATTTATTTATTTGCTTAATTTTTAGGTGCCGTATACAACTACAGGGTTAGAGACACCGTATTCTGGATTTCGTGGTTACATTTCTTGGTACAGGTTGTTCTCTCTTGGGAACTTAAACAAATTATTCCAATTTTCTGGCAGTAAGGCTTGACGTTGTCCCCGGAGGCCGAACGACGTTCTTGATGATTCCAGCCGCGAACAGTGTTCCAGGGTATGCTCCACCGTCAGTGTACATTTACAACTATAACATATCGGTGAAAGATTTCTTTCAAGAAGGTGCTTGTGTGTTAATCTTGTATGTCCGATCCTGAGTCGCGTTATGATGCATTGTTCACGGTGATTTTTGATGATCGGCGGTAGAGGTTGAGTATCACCAAGTATTGTCTTCATTGTATTTGTTTCAGGTACCTTGGACCAAAAACTGGGGACCCACAGGAAATTTACTTTTTTATGTAATTTTTTTATTAAAGTTATGATGGAAAAAACAATGGGGTTGTGCGAAATTTGAAAATTTTGAATAGCCTTGAGGCTCGAGTATGAATCACTACAGATCACAATGGAGGAGCCGTTTACTTCATGTGCTAGCGTTAATGACAAATGGATTGCACATAGCAAACCTACTTTAGAGTTAGAGACTTTGAGTGTGTACTAGAATATGCAAAAATTAAATTTTTGTTTCTGAAGATGGCATGAGAGCTCACGTAGAAAATATTTAAAATGAGTGAAATATTCTTTAAATTTAACAAAATTACTTTCACCTCTAATAAATTTCTTATATCATAAAATAAAATTCCCCTTCCTGCCCTCTCTTTTTAATAAATACTCTGAATGTTAGTATTAGTTTACATATGTTTTTTTTAACCTGAATAGGTTATTAGACTTTGTTTTCCAAAAAAGTAATCTGAAGGTTAATTAAAAAAAATTGATATAAGTTTACCTTCATTTCATATATCAGAAATATTTACTGTTTTTTCTATCTATGAGTCTAGAAGGTCAAGAAAGTAGAAGAAGTAATAGCAGAACCAGAAGACTTAGTCCTTCATCAATAATGAGTGAGGAAGATACCAGTAATCCCGGTCTCATCCAGTGCTTGGGTACTGATGGTCTCCGGCCGCCTCGCACTGCAGTGATCAGGACTAAAACAAGGTGCATAAATACTAACCAAACAACGGGATTGAAACTTACTGAGCAATGTATAAAAAACCTATCGATGATGTCTTCAGTAAGACAGCAATTGGTTACTCGAAAAGAGTGCATGAAAATGGGAAGCGCAAGACCAATTCCTAGCAGAGGACTCAGAGACGGAAATTCGCATGGCATTAGACATTTTCAAGGTTTAATTCATTCAAAAATAAGGGATCTTGCTTTAGAAATAGAAAAATTACACTGGGCTAGTAATGATGCACAACAAGAATACATTAACTCACTAACATATGAAACCAAAGCCAAAGAATTGGCCTCAGAAATTACAAACTTTCAGGAAACTTTGGCTGACTTGAATTTGGCTTTCGATTATGTAAACAGAATTGGAGACATTAAAGAGCTTGAGCAGGAGGTGCGGGAATTAGAAGAACTTAACGTTTCCGAGAGAAGAAGAATTGAAGGCATTTTTGATGAAAGGAAAGTTAAAGAACAATTTATTCATCAAATAGATTATAATGAACGATTTAAAAAAATTATAAATAATTCACATCCTGATAAACCAGAAGGTAAAGAACAATATGTTTATTTGAATAATAGACTATCTGAAAGTTTAAAAGCTGTTGAATTTTGGGAAAAACAAATTAAGCGATACAAAGAAGTTAAAGATATGATAACCCAAAAACTAAAAACCAAATTACCTTTTATAGATGATATAATTTCCCAAGAAAAAAAAATGTTAAGTCTAAAAAGGAAGTGCAATGAAAATTCTACTTTGAGGCTTAATGTGGAGCGGGAAATAATTTTAGAAACTGTTAAGCAAGATAAATCAGAAATAACAGGAATGGAGTGTAATCTGAAGAGCTTAACTAATCAAATCAATAATTTACAGGAAGTTATCGATTATTTAAAATCATCAGAAGATGAAATATCTTGCACAAAAGAAACAATTGATGTTTATTTATCAAGCTTTGACACCAAGAAAAATGATGAAATAAAAGAATTAAATTTACTGAATCTAGAGATACTGCGTTATTTATCTGACCTAGAGATTAAATTCTCTTTGATACCCACTGCAAATGATTACTTAAATTTACACGAGAATAAAACAGGCGAAGCAGAATTTTCTGATTCAATAGATTTTAAAAAAGAACACCATAAAACATTTAATTACTTGAAAAAGATTGAGTTAATGGAATTTTATCACACCAAGTATTGTAAACACATAGATGAAAAATCTGTGGAATTAAAAGATGATTTGAAAGAATATAATAGACAAACAAAAATGAATGATAAGTATAAAACTCAAGAAAACATGTTAACAAAACAAATATTGCAATTAGAAGAAGATACAACAATTAATTTAGATGAACAACAGAAGGCTGAAGCACAGCTAAAAACAGTAGAAAAGGAGATTTCGGAAAATGAGAAGCACAAACAACTTGTTACTTTGGAAACAAAATGCAGTTGTCTAGAAGAAGACATAATGTCGATGAACCAAACCATTAATGAAATGAAAACTACAACGACTCACTTTTTAGACATTAGAGCTAAAACTATAAATTTGATGGGGTTAATCAATTCAGAACTTATAAATCATTATGAGCAGGAGGACAGGTTCTTAAACCATTGTTCCACCAAAGTCTTGTTCAAGTAATATTGATCATGAAATGTATTTTTAATATCATAACATATTTTAAATGAATTAATACAATTGCTCAAAAGCAACCTACATACATGAAGTGGATTCTGAGGGATTTAATGATGTATTTACTTGCTAAAAACATTCAGCTGACATCAAAACATCAGTTGCGGTAACAATAAAGCAGTTTTAATAATAATTAGCTGTCGCTTTAATAATAATTCTTCATAAAATGTGTACTGCCGAATAGAGGGGCCACAGATCACCGGTAGGGGGATTATCGTATTAGACAAAGGTTGGCCTTTTTGTTTTATAGTTTCAGGGTATATTTTAATGGTTGGGAATCCTGCTCTAGGGCCGGTTTTAATCATCTTCCTTTCCCTTCCCCTAAAAACAATATTTAACCTTTACTTTATTACTTAATCATACTTCCATTTTTTAAATTCATTGTTAAAATTATTAAAGCTTTGATCATAAATATTCTATTGATATAACAAAAATGAACCCGAACAGGGGACTATATTGTACACACAATACTTCATCATAAGTTTTCTATAGATATAACTTGGGTATGAATACGTAGTAGGGGCTCCAAAGTAACCGCAATGCAGATTACAAAAACCTACTGACTGCTTTTGTTATCTGTATAGTTTCAGTAAGAAATGTGAGTAATTATGTAGCAGGGGGTTGGGTTTAGTTCACCAAACTTTCAGTGCAAACAATCGAGATGCAACTTTTTATAGAGGTAACCAAGAAAATGACCTACTGTTCTACCTGTACCAAATCACCTGGTTTCACAATAGAATTAGATATACTGCAGGGTCAATCTACAAACTACGTACGATCGCCGAGTTTTAAGGGTATGCGCCTTAAATCTTCGTAGGATGGGAATTACATTCGTTAAGTATTCGCTTACGGTCGTGTAGAGGATGGCAAGTCCTATAAAAATATCTAGTCCTTGTAGGACATTAACCACTATCCCTAAGGTATTCGCCAACAGGAGATTCATCGTAGCTTCCAAAATGGAGACAAATGTTGAGAAATATTTAGTTTCGGTACAGAAAATTGAAATTTCGTAAGGGGGAAACCCTTTAAAATATATCTTGGCAACGGATTGAGATAGGAAGGTAAATGAGGTTGATGGCTCTGAACTACCTTCTAGTTAAAACTAAATCCTAATGAACAATGAATGAGGATCATAAAATATTTATGAACTAATGAACAAAACTGAAACTAATTAACAATATAAGCATCATAAAATATTTGATTGGTTCTTTAACTTCATTTAATAAAGACAGTACATGTTTGTTCTTTTAAGATTATAAAATTCAAATTATTATTTTATGTAATTACCATTTTTTCTACTTACGGAATTATCAGAACCTTTAGTTTATCTTTATACAAGTTGCTGAACTTTGCTTCCAAATCTTGGAGCATTGTAGTAATTTTTGTATAACAAGGATTGTTATTAGTCTTTATCATGGGTAATTCTTTTTAAAAATTTTGTTCATTGTTTTTTCATGCTCATTAGAAAACTGAAAGTTTTTTTTATGATTCCTTGTACAAGTTGAATTCAACATAGCTAAGGAATAAGTTAACATAAATGATTTAAACAAGACAACTATGTTTTGGAGACCTAATTTAGATTTTTATTAAAATATGGAAAAAATTTATAAATAAGTTTTACTATTTAATTTTTCCAATTGGTTTTCTTTATATGTTTAGGAATTTGTCCAGATTTAAATGCAGGCATTGTAAAGATTTAGATAAAGGTGTGTTTACTGAATTAATGAAAATGATTTATTTGTGGTTTACATTACGAATGAAAATGATTTATATAATATGATTAATGCGTCACTATGTATAAATTATGACTTCAGACTTGCTTGGATTAATTATTAATTTAAATTCTTACTAATAATTGTCAAGATATTTCGGTGTGACTAGTTCGCTATTTTTTCTGTTAATTCATCAGCATATAAGGACCATATTACTTTGAGGTGAGTTAGAAAGACGAATAGGGCGAGTTAAATGTAATTGCCGATTAACAGAAACCTAAATATAATGAATCACTAAGAGAAAAAGAGACACTGGTAGGCGTTAAAATGCAATTCGATTCCTGATATTTTATTAGCAAATAACCCCGCACTGGACCACGGCGATCTTTCTGCATCTCAACAATATAAGGGACTAAAGATCTATTGCTAATAAAATTCATGGAACCGAAATGTATCATACAGAGTAGGGTTATTATCTTCAAAATAACCGAAATGCAGATTACAAAAATCAACTGACTGCATCTATTATTTGAATAATAAATAACAGAGACTGTATATATTTGTTAATTTTTAAAAATTAAAACCAACTATCTTCAAGTAAAATTTTATACAGGACGTTCTGTCTCCCCACAACACATGATGTTTCAGGAGAGATTAGTTTACCAAAAAGTAGTTGAAATTCATCAACCTCATTCACCTTCCTAAGCCCTTGTCAAGATATATTTTAAAGGGTTTCCTAAGAAAACTACCTTTATCCTCATACGAAATTTCAAATTTCTGTGCTGAAACTAAATATTTCTCAACTTTCGTCTCCATTTTGAAAGCTACAATGAATTTATTGTGGGGGAATACTTTTACCAGACATGCCATCCTCTACACGACCATAAACGAATACTTTAGGAATGTAGTTTCCATCCTAGGAGGATTTAAGGTGCATACCCTTAAAACTCCATAATCCTACATGGTTTGTAGATTGACCCTTCAGTATGTATGATTCTATTGTCAAACAGCCTCTGTACCTCGCTTTCTTGGTCACACCTTTAAAAAATTGTGTATCAACAATGGA
Organism: Halyomorpha halys; assembly: GCF_000696795.3. Classification (NCBI taxonomy): domain Eukaryota; kingdom Metazoa; phylum Arthropoda; class Insecta; order Hemiptera; family Pentatomidae; genus Halyomorpha; species Halyomorpha halys. The sequence goes on from NW_027111457.1 coordinate 303,632, forward strand.
TGAAAAAATGAGGGTGAAGTTGGTTGCACTGAAATTTTGGTTAACTACCCCTCTCTCTCTATAATTACTGACATTTCTTACTGGAACATCCTATGATGTTTATTATACAGATAATTAAAGCAGTCAATATTTTTCTGTATTGTAATTATTTTGAATCCTCTACTCTGTATTCATACCTAAATTGTATCTAAAGAAAACCGATGAAAAAGTATAGGCCCCGCTTCGGATTAATTTTTAAGTTATAGCAATAGGAAATTTATGATTAAAGCTTTAGTAACTTTAACAATGACTTTAAAAATGGAGGCATAACTAAGTAATAAATTAAAGGATATTAATTTAAGGGAAAAGTAGAAGCAGAGGGTGAATAAAACAATCCTTAAGACAGAACTCCCCACCACCAAACATATATCCTTTAAATGAAACAACACAAAAAAAAATAACTACAATGGTCTAATACCATGTGTCTGCGTCCCACCAGAGGATTATTATTAAAACTGTTTTATTTTTACCTTAACTCATGTTTTAATATTAGCTGAAATGTTTTAACTGTTAAATACAATATTAAAATGCCATATAATAAACTTTAAGTATGTATGTAGGCTGCTTTAAGCTACAATTATTTTTTGAGCTCATAAAACACTATTTTGGTTGTTTCCTTTTTGCTTATTTGTGTTCCATTTCATAGCTGATGTATTTTTGTTTTTATATATATAGACATTGACCAATAAATTCAATTGACAGAACAACATAGGTATTTGAAAAAAAAAAATTAAATTTCTTTTGTATTTATTGCAAACATAAATTAAGCTCCACACTTGTCCAGTAACAAATAAAGATCAGTAATGTAAAAAAATTTTTATTCCAAAGGAATGATAAAATCATAATTGTGTTTTGTCATTTAATTTTTAAAAATTAAATAAATACTTCGAGCAATACAACAAAACAATTTGCACAACAAACATTTTTAAGTAGTTATAGCCTACCAATAAATGATCACAGGAAAGACTAACATTTTAGTATCAATAAAAAATAAAATGTTTTTACTAAGTATAAAAAATTCACTTTTTCACAGAAAAAAGAGAAAGGTATCATTGAAAAACCAGACAAATTAAGAATAACATCTGAATAAATTTATACATAGGAATATACAATTTAAAGAACAAAGAGTGTTTTATTTTAATTTTAGTTTTTTTATTATTATAGGTAATATAATTTTTAAATTATAATTAAATTATTCCCATACCAATACATAGCATTTTTGAAACGATCAAAGAGTTCGATTTTGTAAAAAAATATGTAAACATAAGAAACCATGCACAACTTTAAACTGAAAGAGGTTTTAACAACTGGTTGTTAGCAGAACTATAAATCGTGATATTAGTCAGTAACAGTGCATTTCTTAGACAAAATTAATGAAAATATGGAACATAAATTATCTAACATTGATTACTAATAATAAAACATACTATTAACAAATATGTATTAGATAAATGATAGATATGCTTGCATTTTCATTGCTGTATACAAACTCAATAATTACAAAACAAGACCAATATTTACTTTAAGAACATATTTCAGGAAGCTACAATCAAAATGAGCGATAAAAGAGAATTTGTCTGGTTTCATGCATGACACAACTAATATATATTAAAATATTGAGTACTAAAATCACGGCCATATTCCTACTATAAATAATAAAATCTAACATATAATGGAACATTTACAACAGATTGGCTTGATATAAATCATCCCATGATTTTTATTTAAGGAAATTCATTAACTATGTGTTTAAAAACAAACTTTAATTAAAGAACGACAATCTTATAAAAGTGTTAAAGCCCTGTTAAATAAAAATGTAGTAAGAACAGCACATAGGGAACTAAATCCACAAACATACTGATAAAATATAAAAATTTCCTTTTATAGATGTAAACATAGTTTAAAAATGCTCTATTGAATGAATATAAGGACTCCGAATAATAAGTTTGAAACATCCAGTGACCAGGATGATCATCGTGAATAATAAATAGAAAATGTTCAACGGAGATCACATGAAGTATCCCCAACCAAACGTTCTCTTGATAGCATCCCAGTAATACCGGCTCCAGTTTTCTTTCGTACCATCCATCTCACTGAAACAGAAACCATTTGAAGTTTTTCAGTAATTAGCACAAGAAAACAAAAGAATTATACTAGATAATACAGTAGCTAATACTAATACTACTAGGAAAGAAAATAATATTAATACTATAGGTTATAGTATTAATATTATTTTCTTTCCTAGTAGCTAATACTAATACTACTAGGAAAGAAAATAATATTAATACTATAGGTTATAGTAGCCAGCAAAAGTGAATTTATTTTTACTAAGTATTTTATTAAACTTATAATTATTTCTCATTTAGACACGTATATGTTTAATATTATAAAAATGAATTGAGTATTAGTGCAAAATACCATTTTTTTTTTATTTACAAATTAGGGTTTGATTTTCAATTAGTGATATGAATTATATAAATAATAACATAATAAACAAACAGTGGATAAGTTATCAAAAATGACTTACGTTTGAGGAACACCTGTTTGAGATACTTTTACTAAGGTATGATCGTCTTGTTGATCAATAATAATGGAGACAGTAGAATAGTGACCCTGAGGCCAAGCTTTCACCCTCCACCTCTGTGTAATCTTTTTATTAGGAACCTATAGAAAATATATTTATTTAAAACTATATCATTAAAACACACACACACACACACAAAAAAAAAAAAAAGGAAAGGATTTATTGTCATTTAAGTCATCATTTAGGATGTCATTAAAAATATTGATAATAAAAAATAAATGTTGCTTGATTTAATTGTAGAATTTTCTAGAGGTACCAGATACCTTTAAGATGACAAAAAGAGAAAAGTATAGTACAAATATGATATATTTTCAAATCAAAACTATCAAAGTAAGACAGAAAATAAGAAAAATCTGAATTAATTACCAGTTCAGTAAATTCACCAGATATGTTTCCTCCAAACAATTCAAATTTTCCCCCTTCTTTGGCTTCAACCTTGGCAGGACTATTTGTAAATGCAGATACCATCTAAAAAATATAAATAAATAAAAAGGAATTAATTATAAGATAATCGAACATCAATTCTTAATTCAATTCAAATAAAAATACAAAACTATTTTAATGTTTATCTTTAAATTATTAATAAGATAGGATCACTAAATCTAATATCTGTAATATCAAAACTAATTGATCAATAACTGATTAATTAAATCTAGGAAAGCATTTTATCAACAACTAGTGAAATCAGGAAAAAATATGCTACCAGGGCAGCAGCAGCGGTTACTAAAAGTTATTTACAAAAATGACATATATATAACCTCTGGAGTAGTCATCGCTCGATAAAAATCTTCTCCTCGACATTGGAATGTTTGATTAATTTTAAGGCTGGTTGTTTCTATTTTCTTTTTGCTATTGTCATTGGGTGATGATATCCTGTTATTAGATTGAGTCACATTCATCTGGAAAAAGAAGAAGAAATAATGAATTAATAATACTTCTGGAATGAGTATCTAGTATAAGACAATGGCACTTATTGTTGGTAAATTAGAATTGCAAGTATAAATTTAGAAAATTCTGATAAATCAAAAGGCATTTTGATTAATTTAAATTTTGGGTTAGCTGGGATTCTAGTTAAACCTTTTACAGCCAAAGTAGTCTACACAACTTCTAACTATCTTAGATCTTTCTGCCCCCCCCCAATTTACTCCATCTAGGTCAAAGGATGGGTACTTTCCTTTATTCAGCCAACTGATAAAGATTCAAGTCTTTCAAAGGATATCATTCAAACTACCTTGGTTATATAAATCGTCCTACTAAACAACTTTGAGCTATGTCCCAACCCCATCCAATTTAAACTCCTTGTTACCTTAAATTATGATACCGACTCATTTTTCTTAAGTAGTGTTTTCAGGTTGTCTAGCAAGCAGTGACTGAAGAGCTGTGTAGGAAAGGTACACAGGTCAAGATTACAAAAATGTTCTCTATCTATATTGTAACAGGAAAGGATTATATGGAAGGAATCCATGTAATTGTAGAAAGAAGCGAAAAGTAAAAGTAGTTTTAGTTCAAAATAAACAACTGGGATTAACTCAAGAGTTAGCTACTGATAATTTCAAAGTATGTGGTTCAACTAACCAAGTAGAGTTCGTAGGCATCTTATTTCACACGACTGGTTCTAGGAAGAGACAGGATGCAGTCCACTTTAATTTTTTTTTACTCATGGGATCAGGAAAAAAATTCACATTAACAAAGAATTCGAAAGAACAAAATTGGCTTTCGTAGTCTTTACTTTGATATTAATAAGATAACAATATGTAAATTTCAATTAAAGAACAGTTTTATTAGTTTTGAAAAAAAATCCTTTTTATAATTTCTTTCTTACCTACATAATATTTATTTATCAACATTTTGAGGCGATTCCTTGGTTCACTATCATCTATTAATAGTGAAAATAAAATATGGATAAATAGTATTATGTAACTACTGGACAGATTATTCATCCTGAATATGGGGGAGAGCCCCGAAACATTTATAAAGAAATTATAAGGTTTTTTTTCTCACAAAAACTTAAACACAAAATATAAGGTTAAACCTTCTATTTGAAAAACATTGTATAAGTTTCATTAGGTTTATTACATTATATATATATTTTATATAATGTGTAATGATTTTCAATATATTTACATACACACATAACTCATAATATAATTTTAGTAAATAATGATAATAAAACACTTAATTCCAAACATTCAACAGAGGATTCAAAACTTTTACAAACCTTGGTTGAAAATCCACTGCTAAGGTTTGAAATTTGTTGTGCATCTTTAGCTTGTTCACTATCGTCTTTTCTGGGTAAGATCATTCCCTTAGGAAACTCTAGAAGAGAAACAAGTAATTATTAAATTCTAGCTACTACTAAGAGGAAAGAACTTTCATAGAAAAACCAAACACAATTAAGTAAGCAAGTTTCTTAATATATGGGGGAGGGAAGGTTACTAATCAAATCTTTTTAACCTTAAACAAAAACTTAAAAATTAATGAATAGTGAGTATATATAGAACAAAGATATAAATACCTTAATATGAAAAGGATGGCTAATTTTGAATGATTATCAGTCGACCATATGGAGTTATTTGTAGGAAGATAGTTTGGGAATGGGTCAAAAAAGGTACTAAAAATTGCAGAAAGAACTATTAGTAACTAACCATTTGCCCTCTCCCTCTTCTCTCTATCATTCAGGATTTCGCCCTAAAGAAGCGTAGTAAAGCGGGGCAAAACATTGTTACTAATAAAATGTTCATTCTTAATGATCGTAATTGCACACAAGATTTCAAAGCTATTATAGGTGACATTAAAAAGTATTATGATCCCTAAGTTCATTGTCTCTTTTAATTTAATGAATGTTAGGTTTTTGTTATAGTGAATTATCATTTTCCATCATTAAGTTTCTCCATTTAAGCTCTCAGCTACCAAAGAAAATATGTTTTTTCAGAAATTTATCTGCTGCCATATAAACAAATTATCCATATTTGAAGATGGTCCAGTTGGAGGTCAAAAAAGGTTCACAAAATAGCAGAAAGAACTATATTAGTAACTAACATTTTTCCTTCCCCTTTTCTCTATCAGTCAGGATTCAGCCCTGATGAACCAGTCAGTAAAGATACCTGAATGTCAGCCTAACAAGGGAGAATGAGTAGTGAGCAATACGAAAACACAGCCTAATATACTCACTAAGAGGAGGTACTTATGTCAGAGCTAAGTAAACCACAGAATCTTTCCTCCAACCTTGGCTTTTGTCCTAATAGAGCCTACCATTGTTTGTTGAGAGAAAACTAGGACTTATTGGTATTTATATCAGAGCTATACCCACTACACTATTACACCCTATTCCTTAAAAGTATTATAAAGAACAAATACTTTATTAGTTGATCCCTATAAGAGGAAAAATGAATGTTTTACAGGTTGTCAGAAAAGAGTTTAAAATAAAAAAAAATTCAATTAATAAATAAAATAATAATAATAAATAAAAAACAGAATAAACTTAAAAACTTAATACAAACCTTCCTTTAATAAGGTTATATACAAGCCTAATTTTTCTCTAACTTCTTTACTTCCTTGATGATGCAAATATTCTTTAATAATCTCTCCTTCATTAGTAGATTCTTTTAAAGTAACTAATATCTATAACACACAAAAGATACATAATTAGTTTATGTAAATTTATAAGGTAAAACAGCTTCTAATATCCACATAATTTTATAGAAAATCAAGAAAACCAAATTAATATTTTATTTTATCACATTTTTTATCTAAGGAATAACAATAAGACATAAGAAACCAAACAATCAATGTAAATAAAATGCCAGAAAAAAGCAAACAAAGAGAAGTTAGCACCATATTTAGACCCATTTTGAGATGTTTTTAGCACAAATATCGGTAAGAATAATATCTTTAGATCATGTCTAAGGACTCTTCACACAAATAACTTTTTTAAGGCCATATATTTTACAAGATTTTTAATAAAAATAAAAATCTTCACATATCAATTTTTATTTCAAAGTCCCTGTGCTCCCTGGTTTCATTCACCCATATAACATTTGAATTATTCATATCTGTTTAATATACAAGAGGTTTATCAGCAAAAAGTAAGTGCATCTGATTAACAGAATATCATTTGAAATTTATGAGGAAAATCAAAAGGACAAATCACTTTCAATTTCTATTAATAAAAAGCTTTTTATAAACCTAGAATATTTTTAACTATTTACAGGAAACTTACAGTACTTCAGTGTAAATAATATTTTTAGTTCTTTTTCTCTATTGCTTTATATTAAGATGATCCAATAAAATTAGCATAGCAAATCTGCTTTCACAGGTATGAAGTTTTATTAATTTGTTGAAATGTAAAAAGCCCTCAGTAAACCACTTCAACCCCCATACATCACACACAACTAAAGCCACTAATATGCAACCACCACGCACAATAAAAGATTCAAGGTTACTACCACACACTACACACATCAATTTCTAATTATGGTGTCTTGTTTTCAGTTATTTCTGAGCCTATAGAAAAAAAATTAAAAAGTTTTTAGTGGAGGTCAGGCCTATACTAAGTTGTTATTATGTCATTCTGCATAAGTGAGTTTTTAATTTTCTTGCAGCTGGAGCTTGTTCTGTAAACTAATAGAAAAAAATAAGAAGAGAGGGAAGGGTTGGAGTCGATAAAGGTGGAAACCTTTACCTTACAACAATTACTTGTGATTTGGCTAAGAGGGGCATGATTACAGTATCCATAAGTGCTTGTTAATGATGGTTATTAAACAACTGTATCACAGAAAGTTTACCTCAATTTCAGAAAGATCATTTTCTTCACTGAGATTAGGTATCTTAATTTTTCCCTCATGTTCTCCTGTACCACCTTTCAATCTGCCTTGCCATACCAGAGACATATCCCAATCATAAAAGAATATAAGTTTTCCTTTACGATTATTGACAACAGCTTCACCTTCAATTTTTTCCATCTCAGTTATTTTAACATCCGCAACATCAGATTCAAGTTTAAGGTCAACTAAAAGTTCTTTCAGTTTATCTTTTGACCATCCATTAGCATTTTTTTCAGTCCTGAAAATGAATATGTTTAAAAATAATTTCAGGCATTTTAAGATCTAACAAGTAATTGTCTAAATAATAATAACGGCATAATACTAGATATATTAGAGCTATATATGAAGGAGCATTAAGAAAGGAGGAGTATGCCACTATAATGGAGAATATCATGAAATTTAGAAACTTGTTCTGAGTATCTTTCATCAATTTTATATTCATTTTTCTTAAATGTCTTCAAGTTTAAAATTCTGAATAAAAATTTAAATTAAAAAATTTGGTGTGGTGCATGGATCACACAACTTTCATTTACCAACCTACTAAAGTCCACAAGTTTTTTGTAGGTCAGTGAGCTTGTGTTAATGTAATTGCTATTTTTGTGATTTTCGACTGAGAAGACGAAAATTAAAAATTTTTCTGTTGCTATAAAGAATCATATTTTGTGGTTTCTTAAAATGGGAATAACAAATAAAAATTCTGTTCCTGTTAAGAATAAAACAGTTTAACAAAAGATATCGAAGCAGTTATACGATCGAAAAGGACTGTGCAGTCTCAGTATTTCCCGTTCAAATTCAATTTTTGTATTTTTCCTGTTTTCTCCTTTAGTTATCCATAAAATTCATTAATACTTTTTATTTAGACATAACATATAATTGTGGACACTAAGAACAGTTTATTTTTTCAAATAAACAAAATTCTTTACAGGAAGATTTTTTTAAAATTCAGCATTTAAGGGTGTTAGTATATTTGAATGAGGGTAAAAATGTATCTGATATTAAATACTACTTAATCGTTCATTAATTCACTGAGTTTAATCAAAACGATTAGAGCCGTTTTGGAAAAAATTGAATAAGTCGCATTCCCGGGAGGTTGATTTTAATGGAAAAGTCACTATCACATCGCAGGTATATACCCTCCTTAAAACATAATTTCATTTTGGCATGACTTTTTATTTTTGAGCTAGGCTGTTTATAGACACACAGAGACCATTTTGTTATGAGAATAGGTTTTTTGGACTCAAGTGACCTCAAAAGGTGAAAATCTGTCGGAAACACAATGAATTTTTTTTTTACAATCACAATACGTTCTCTTACTATATATATATGTATCAAACAGATCAGTGAAAGTACAAATTCTTTCAAGTTTCATCAGATTTTGAACACATTTAAAAATCATAAAATTGAAATTGATTTTTATAACATGAAAGTTTTGGATCTGAATACATTAAACAATGTAGAAAAGGCTTACTATCATAGGTAATTTTAGTCCTAGAATAGTAAGGGAAAATTCTATAAAATTTTGTGAAATAATTGCGGATGTCAACACTAGGTTAATTTAATCCCTAGCCTTATGATGTAACTTCCTAGGGTTATGTGTCAACCACAACAATTGGTATGGCCATCTTCGACACATCTTACTGACCTATGGTCTGGTCCATACATCACATCTCAGATACGACTTGATTACATATGGCCCAGTAGACTTATCACTCCATTTAAAGTTAATAGGTTTACCTTAACAAGTTAATAATACATATTTCATCATTTATTTATTTTTACATAATGTTTCAAATATAATATTTATCATCTGTGCTAATACTAATCCAATTTGAATGTTTTTGTTTAAATAAACTTTATTATCTTTTGAATAAATACATATATATTTGAACATGAAACGGCAAAAAAGTAACAGAAAGGATAGATGAAATACTTAATACATTAAAAAAAGTTACTGATATCAATTCATGTTGTGTGCATAATGATTTAAATTTTAATATAATATATACGATACTATCACTTAGTACATTGGAAAATACTAGTAGTAACTCTAATTCTTTTTAATATATCTTAATATTATAATAGTTTATTAAAAACTACCCATGATTCGTAAGATAAGTAATTATCACATCAGTTACTTTTAAAACAAAGTACTGATATATTTATAAATATTAAAATTAATAAATATGTAATCCTATAGAATCAATAGATTAGAATAATATGTTTGGTCCACTATTGGATAATAAAAATTGATTTTTACAATGGATTTAAATGGCTAAGTCAGAAATTAAGGTGATTAGGAAAAACTGCAATCTGAAATTAGGTTATTCCTCTTACAGACAATTTCAGACATATAAAGAAAAAAATTTTCCTAACAACTTAATCACTTTTGATAAGTATAACGTAAGTAATAGTCTCAGCAATATGAAAAAGATATGGTTTTGAATACAATAACTTTCACTCAATAGGTCTACACCTACTACAGAAGTGTAACCTCCCAATTATTCATTAGAACTAATAAATCATTAACATTAAACTAAAATTATACAACCTTTTCTAGGATGTTCATTCCATAAGAGAAATTATTTATAGGATGATCAAAGATAATAAAACAATGCATAACCGTTTGATAATATAGTATATTCTTATTGCAATGGAAAATAGGATCGCTCTAGGAAATAAATTAACTTGTATTGAAACATACCAATGCCAATTATTAACATTAGTTGCATCAGGTCTTTCTTCAACAATCCACCTAGGATCACCTTCGCCCCAACGAGCCATTTAAATATCTAGAAAAAAAAATTAAATACTAAGGATATTGAATTATATTAATCTACTTTTAATTGTTACAATATACCAACTACATTTTTTTTTTTTTAAATTGTAAGTCATTGTTTTACTAAAGATTATTGCATAATCTTATTTTATTGAAATGTAAAGAAGCAGTTTAGATAAATATAAGATATTAAGTATGAAATATATATAAAATCCACCAGCAATTTATGTTATTGAATAAATAAAGAAATTTCAATCTATAATAGTACACAGCTTGTTAGAACTTAAATGAATGATAAAAACTACATTTAAAAAATTGAACTTACTTGAAGTATAAAATCCTTAGCTCAACAAAACCCAGCGATCACAATAATCTTCTATACCACCAGGCCTGAAGATCTGGAACCTTCTAGAACTCCCTTAACATAGCCGCCAATGATAACTAAAACAAGGAGGTTCGTTGAAACGTTTTAGTTCTGTTCTAAACCAAAATCCCAATTTAATTTATGAAGGTTACCTTTGTTGCGACATAAACTGTATGATTTCTGGAGGTAGTTTATTCATGCTTGTTAACGGTTATTGAGATAGGCTTATCTATAAAAGAACAAAAATGAAAGTGAGGTTAAATTAATAATGGATAAAATTATGGCTATATGATTCTGATATGACAGCTGATTAATAATGTTCATAATATTTCTTAATTATTATTATTATTACAAGATTTTTACACAATCATTTATATATTATCCTCAAATAGACAAAACCTCAATAGGACTTCCCACATTGCTGATTGTATCTCGCATAAGAACTGTGCAACATTGTGTGATCCAACGTTGGAGTGTTTGTGGTCTTCCGCTTAAGTGTGGGCTTGTAAGTTTCTGTAAACGTGTTTTCAACTTTGAATGTGTACAAATGGGTCGACCAGAAGGTTCGCCATCTTAATATTGGGCAACATCTTCAATGGATGCTGGAGGTAAGACGTAAGAGATTATTTAGATCCTCCAGTGTGTTTGACATGTCAAGGATATGGCCACTTCATTGCCAGCTGCAAAAAAGACTTAGCATACAGGTACTGTGGCCGTAATGGGTAAAGGCAATGTATTACACGGCAAGGAAACTTAAGGAGCCGCCGGACTGCAAAAACTGCGTAGCAATAGGAAAACCATCGAAAGAAAGGAAACACACTGTTTATATGTATATATAAAGATGTTTGATTATTATCAATAATTTCCCTGAGGGCAAAGAAACCGAGGAATTGAAAGGCCAAGTAGGGATAACGAAAAACAAAGCTCTACAAGAGGCGCATAGGCAGTATTGCTATGATATTAATATCTTCAGGATCTTGATAAACTCGTTTATTTCTTAAAGAACGTCTCCGAGGATGCAGCTTCGCAAAATTTGGTCACTTTATAGCTGCTTCTTTGTTGAATCCTAGGCCAGTAGTTCTCTAGTAGAAGGCGATTGACTTTTATGTCAATTTTTATTGAAGGGGGAACTTATTATTACGTCATCGCATAATCATATTCCGGGGTAGTTATATATATGCCGTCTTTACAGAGATTCTGCAACATTTAAAAAACTAGTGTGTCGAAAGTTGGCGTATGTATCTAGTTATTTTTTGTGATAGTTTTTATGTCATTGTTCAGTGCAGCTTTGAAATGAGTGAAATAAAGTTGTCCGATACCGGCTTACTGCACTGTAATAGACAGTGCATACTGCTATGGCCATAGCCAGGTATAGTTCAACTGCTCATGCCCAAATACAATAATCAGCATTGTGCGGAATTAAACAACTGTGACCTAATTAAATCAGTAATAATGTTGATAACAATTCCAATTAATTGTTTTGTAACGATTCTTTTTGTTGTGTAACTATTGTAAACTGATGTTACTTGGGTGAAGTTTTTTGAATTATTAAAATTATTACAGCTTTAATTAGACCATAACTATTATATTATAAAATATAGTAACCAAAAACATTCTGCAGTGAAGAGAACATGAAGAGAAGTATTGAACTTAAAATTGAATAAAATATAAATGATTAATATTATAGGATTGAAATTTATGTAATCAAAACATAAAAATTATTAGTGGTATATAGATTTTCTCACTTTCAATTGTGTTCATTCACTCTATTTATATGGCCAAATATAGCAATCACAAAGCATTGGAGGTTACGTAAAAGAATAGATACCACTGATTCACTAACCAATCAATACCTGTATCTCTAAATGATAATGACTATGTAGCTGAAATCATAAATGGTGGATGTCCACATGTATACGTCCAATCAGGTAGGGTTTCGGAAAATTACTCTGTGTGTTTTAAAAAAAATTAATTATAAATTCTAAAATAAAATTTAATAACTCTAAAATTACACACTACCTGGATCATTATAGCCACTCATTTAAAAGATAATCAAATTCTCTTCTAGGACTGCAAAGCGGTTTCGTTGGGACCAAGAATTGGTTTCGGTAAGTTCGCGAAAAACGAACGCATATTTATAAATGACACAACCCTATCCTGATGTAGCAAAGATGGCTCTAAGAGTTCTGATTCTATTTGCAACCACCTAAGAGCATGAGCTTTTTCTGTATTACTTACTATTCAAACACAGAATCTCGAATTAGATTGTACGCTACAAATGATATGGGAGTTACCCTGGTCAAAACAAAACCAAACAGAAGAACTAGTTCAGGTACATCTTCAATCTCTTTATAATTGTTATATAATTTTAACGTTTCTTTTTTTTTTTACCCTCCTTTATTATCAATGAGGCAAATACAATACGTACACTTAGCTTAACAAATACGTATACAATTGAACTGAGATCCAAGACATTGGAAAGTATAATAACTCAACGGTATATGGTAAAATAAATTTACATTAATTGGAAATAAGAATATGGAACTATCGAGATGGTTATGTTAGATAAGATGTTTCTGACTCCAATTAAAGATGTGAAATACTCTGTACTACAAATCATATAGGTTAGGTAGCAGATTTGGAGATGAATGAACAGGATGAGTTTTATGGGACCAAGTCGTAAATCCATGAAGGATGGAAACTTCACTCTGTAAGGAACAAGCCTAGCGGTTGTGAAGGGGGTCGTAAGTCCTGCGGGAACTAGTCCTAGATCCTTACGAAAGGAGTAAAAGGTATAGAATAGACGAGGCGACCAGCAGGTATTAGCGTGAAATAAGAACACATCAGATGTGGCAAAAATTATTGGAAGAATATTCTCATCATTTAAACGTGTTTATTTGCTATTTCCCTAGAGGTACCGATGTTGTTTTTTTTTCGATCCCTCTAAACAGAAATAAACAAGAAATAATAAAAATAAAGTATTTCGTGAGAAACATAATTCAATGAGGGTACTTCCTATTTCTAGCATGGGTATTGGAAGGTCCAAAAGAGACTCTTATTTGTTGGTTGAGATGGTTGTTCTGTAAGAACTCTGCTTTTATTCGCTGAAGGTGAGGGGCCTACGCTAGTTGTACTCCATGAGGTGCCGATGTTTTTTATTTCTCACCCAACGTTTATTTATTTGTAAAACTAATACAATAACACAATATAGACATATTGCAACAGTTATAACCTTGTCTTGCCCTACAGCATTTTGAGAAGAAAGGCAGTGAAATCCTGATGGTTTTTTTTCCCGATCCCTCTATTACAGAAAAAACAATAAATTAGTGAATGCTTTATTATGCGAAGAAAGGAATAAATCGTGTTGAATATTACCTTTTACTACCTTTGGTATTTTAAGGTTATCTGTTATATTTATTTATTAATTGTGAAATGTCCATTTTTAATGTTCCTATTATTAAAGAAAGAATCCGGAAGTGAGGGGCCTCCTCATAGCCTGATGGTTTTTTTTTTTTTTCCGTACCCTCTAAAACAGAAATAAAAAGTGAATTAGTAAGTGCATTACTGTGTAAAAAGAAAAGTAATTCGTGTTATGTCTTACCTTTTACTACCTTTGGTATTTTAAGGTTACCTGTTATATTTAATTTTACATATGAGCTATCCATTCAAGGAGCTATTTTGAGTCCGGAGGTGAGGGGCCTCCTCGTGTTGTATCGCATATAAGATAAAAAAAAAACATTAATTAATAAAGACTATAGATAATGGTGAAATAATAAGAGAAACAGTCAGAAATCAAAAGAAGTGTGAGGGTATAGCCTGATGTTTTTTTTTTTTTTTTTTTTGTTTTTTTTCTTACCTCCTGTTTTATTTATTTAAAACTAATACAATTATATATCAACTTAAATCTAAGGATAATATATACACATATTTACATTTTATCTTGTTTTGCCTTATGGCATTATAAGATGTTACATACTTGGTCCGCTGAAGGCGGTTTTACACGAGTGGCTGTATTGCCAGGGGCTAACAAGGAATGGGGAGGGGCCATTCCGACTGGTAGGATAGTCTGATGGTTTTTTTTTTTTTTTTTTTTTTTTTTCTTACCTCCTAAAATTTTTAATGAGATGTAGATAGTTGACCGTAGATTAATGTTTGAAGAAGTTTATCGGGGGGTGCGGTCAGCAAAGAACAACATAAATAAACAAAACAATATTTATTTATGTTGTTCTTTGCTGACCGCACCCCCCGATAAACTTCTTCAAGCTCCTAAAATTTTATTTATATCAACATTTACAAATATATAGAACTTACAACTAAGGATTATATATACAAGTATTTACATTATATCTTCTTTTGCCTTGTGGCATAATAGTCTGATGGTTTTTTTTTTTTTTTTTTTTCCTTACCTCCTAAAATTTTATTAGTATTAAACATTTACAAATATATAGTACTTACAACTAAGGAATTATATATACAATTATTTACAATATATCTTCTTTTGCCTTGTGGCATTATAAGATGTGGAAGCTGGGTCCGCTGAAGGCGGTTT
>NW_027111457.1:320291-324236 GCF_000696795.3 Halyomorpha halys
TCGAAGACCTTGCTCATGTGCGAGAGGAGGCTGATCGGGCGATAATGCTCCGGCGAGTCACCCTTCTTCGCAGGTTTGAGGAGTGGCACCACGATCGCGCGCTTCCAAGACGTCGGAAAGTATGAGATCCGTATGCACGAGTTGAAGATGTTCAACAGGAAGGCTTCACCCTTCCTGGGAAGCATCTTCAGTAGTACGCTGGGGATCCCGTCCTGTCCAGACGACTTGTTGCCTTTAGCGCGGCGCAGAACCGCATCCAGTTGGCCAAAGGTGGAGAAGATGGGCTTCTCGACGGGACTCGGTGGGCTTCCAGGTGGTGGTGCAGGAGCATTGGTCGTCCGCTCAGCATCCCTCGCTGCATAGCTAGAGGCCAGGAAGGCAGCCTGTTCACCAGACGTCATCAGGTCGTTACCAGCAGTCAGGTGTACCGTCCTCCTCTTGGTGACGAAGGTCCTCACCAACTTCCAGAACTGTCGATGGTCTTCATGAGTTCTCCTGAGTTCATTTAACTATTTACAATTTAGTTAATAAATCAACATTTTTACAAACATGGGAGGGAGGCGATAACGGTGTTAGTTCAGCGACTTGCACATAGGTTGCGTTGCCACAAAACCGTTTAATCTCAAGATTATGGGGTTTGTTGATGATCAATTGAATAGATATAAAAGAGGGCTGTGAGATGGGAATGTAAACTTAAACCTCTTAACAAACAGATTTTGTTAAAAAAAGGAATGAAGGTATAACTTCTTTTCTTTAGTTTTAGCATTCACATCCTAACCTGTTGATAGCCTCAAGAAAAAATAACCACTACTGTTAACATTTAATCAATACTACTGTAAATAAGGTTAAAAACGTTAAACAAAGTAAATTTAAAGTTCAGAAAAAATCTAAACACAATATATCAGAACAGTTTTTCCCGCCTAGTCACCGTAATAGCTAATGGATAAGCAGCGTTAGTTCACTGTCAGTGCACATACATGTGGCAATTAGCGTGACAGAAGCTTCACTACCATTACATGTTCTATCAACTATCTCGCAAGACCTAGTACAACATTACTGCCACGACATTAAATACTGTTGTACTATGACGGCAACAAGTATAACAAGTAGTCATACAGTAAGTACCAATGTGATTGTTATAGCTTGTTATGTGATGGTTGATAACGGGTATCGAGACTTCTTAGGAATCCTCTTAAGGACCATATCATCAAACTATATTCATACATTCTTCTCAGAGAGTATAAGGCAATAACAAACACGGACATTGATTGTGAAGTCGAACGGCATAAAAAATATGTATATAGTTAGGATGTAATATAAATTATAAAAAAGCACAAGAAGCGGAGCTGCGTCATTGAGGCCTTGTTTTCCTCACATTTGAGTTTAAAACAAACATGTGAAAAGAGATTTAATTGTTTCATTAATGCTTATAAATCACGACAATACAAAGTTGAAGATTGAAAAACGTTTTTCTATAAGCAACTCAATTCATATACAACTATCTAACCTTGGAGTTAGACCTAACAAGACAAACCTCTCAATTTGGAGCGGCTATACAGTTGCGCAAAACATTAAAAATGAGAAAAAATATTCGGACGTAATTAAAGGCTGACGTTCATCCTCAATTTTATGGTATTTGTTTGCCTAGAATACAGCCGAATTCCGAATATCAAACAGTTTGAATCAAAGGGATGGGCTTGAGAGGCCCAAATGTAGAGGGGAGAGGGGGAAATATATATCAGACATCTTGGAATACTCCAAAACCGCGCTCTTAAGGAGTGTGAGAGAACTAACTCTTTGTTTTTTTTTGAACTAATGAACAGTTTCTCATTTTTAATAGTAATATGAAATGGATAAATATATATATATATTTTTAATAATTTATTTATTGATATTTACAATTGTATACAAATATACACATCAAGTAAATTTGCTGTTAGTGATATTATGCCATGATAAAAACATGTGGAGAATCTACCCATTGATAGAACTCCTTCTTAGAACATTTCTAAAGGAGAAGATCTCGAGGCCATCTTCTTTTCAGACGTCTAGGAGGATTATTAGGTAGTGAAGGAGAAGCCAGGTTAGAAACGAGTTGGTTTGGGTGGTTGGGAAGTTTATTATGGAAGGATTGGTATCTGGTTCTGGGCAAATCGGCAACATAGGGGACATTGAGGTCCTGATGGATGATTTGATTTTTGACAAAGTAAGGAGCATTAAGGATTTTACGAAGGATTTTGGACTGTAAGGATTGGATTCGAGAGGAATTAGATGGTTTAGTGGAGCCCCATAGCTCAATTCCGTATGTCCAGATAGGCCTTATAATAGTCATGTAGATCAGTCTTTTGTAATGGATTAAAAGTTTAGACCGTTTGTCTAGTAAATGTTGTAATAGTCGGAATCGACGAGCAGTTTCCTGTCTTTTCAGTCTTGTATGAGGATTTTATGTCAGTCGTTTGTCCAGATTTAGTCCTAAGTAACGTATCTGCTCAACAGGAATAAGTGGGGTATTATTAAAAGATACTGTGGGGCAAGACGAAGGTTTACGACAAAGGGTAAATGTGATGGATAAATATAAACTATGTATTTAATTTAGGTATTCCCCGGAGTAAAAATTGGGAGATATTACCCAAATTAATTATTATATGCTGGTAAGCTGGTTTAAATAAAGAAATACTTATAATTTACTGGTAATGATGGAGTGGACTGTATTTAAATAACTTGATATCATATGGTTTTAAAATGAAATAACCTCTATTCTCTTTAAAGTTTTCTGACACAATTTGCTGTAGAGTTTGAGCAAAATAGTTACAATATATGTTAGTTGGTTAGTTGTAAATTTGGTTTTATTACATTAATTGATGAAGATTACATTTTACTTGTTTGATTATATGGAGCTTGAAGGTTGGTTCTGATGTGAATGTGATTATGGAAGGAGGGTTCTCTCTTCTCATCCTCCTGCCGCCGCCGACTCTCTCGCCTGAGTCTAAGGTTTTACTCCCTCATCATTATGAGAAGAGAACTTCTTGAAGAGTTCTGTACTCTTCTTCTACTGTCCAGGTCAGGATGGCTTCTCGATAGGTTCTAACCCCTTTGTTTTGGGGACCAAGATGGCTGTCCAGGCTTCTTACCGCATATCTTTGCCTGTAGATGGTATCATTTTCAAGTGAGGGGGCACCTTACTTAACACTATGATAGTATTTGACAATTATATTAAGGAGATTGGAAAGAAACTATTTTTAGAACATACTGGAAATAAGGATAGTAATATAAACAATTATACATGTTATAATATGTATTGTGTATAGAAAATGATAGATTTGATTATTAACAAAAGGGTAAAATAAATTATTTATGTTTGCAATAGTCAGATTTAACTATACTTAAATACAAATGATGCTCATAAATTAAAATATAATTTCTTTTGATACTTTTTTCTACTATTTTTATTCTTTTCTAATGTTTCGGCTCTCAGGCCTATTGTCCAGGAAACCCATAATTTACATATCCAAGTGTTAATTTTTATTCAGTTGCAGGCTATTGCCCAAGTTGATTCATGAACATTTATACCTTAATTTCATTCACTATTTATCGACTTGCTTATTTATTATCACACTCTTATCGTTGATAAGAGCATGCTAGCAGACAAAACATTAATACATTACATATGAATAAACTAAATAGTTAGAGGAAGTAATGCCATCCTGAATAATAAATTTATTTGAAGATTAATTTCATTCCAGTGTTAGGGAAAGTGGAGTGATACGTGCACTGGATAGTACGTGAACATTATACTTGCAAGATCCCTCTTTCTTAATTTTTTTTTTTTTTTTTTCGTACCCTCCTAAAATTTTAATTTGTTTCTTATGTGTACATATGGTGAGGTGTGCCATATGTACAGCTGGTATTGTCGATACCTTTCATTGCCTTTAGGCATTATAAGGT
>NW_027111457.1:324286-328847 GCF_000696795.3 Halyomorpha halys
TATGTGTTCTTTATGTGGCATGAATTGGCTTACGCCAGTAGATTATTGGAGCGGGGAGGGGCCGTTCCGCTGGTGGTACCTCTTTCTTAACTTCAAAACATTTAGATTTAAGTATAATGTTTTACCACAATTTTTGAAAAGGAGGTTCTCAATTCTCAAGTTTCGCAAATTTTGAGGTCATATGGGGGAGGAAGAAGGAAACATCCCTCCACATTCCCCACGACGGCTTCCCTGACCTTAGGCAGTGGAAGATAGCTAGGGATATACGTATCGATAGTATGGGGCTTAAGAAAATATATCGAGGAAGGGACAGCGACGTGCTGCGACCTGGAGGCCTGAGGCGGAAACTGACCGGCGAGAAGCAGTAACCTCTCTCGCTGGCTGTCGGTTGTCACGGCTCTTGTTTGTTTGTTTGTGTTAGTGTGACCTAAAGAAATGTCGCGATGAGGATTCTTTTGCTTACCTCTTCCTGGGACTAACTTCTTGTCCAGGCATTCCTGCGGTACCTTTTTTCAATGAGCCATAGTTTAGGCTGATAATATTTCCCCATCTGATATATCACGTGTAAATCCTGAGGTAATGCATTTGGCTCCTTAAGTATTGTCATTATAATTACTATTTAAAAAAAAAAAAAAAAAAAAAAAAAAAAAAAAAAAAAAAAAAAAAAAAAATTAAATGCTTATTGGAATAAAGAATTTTTTACATCCTATTATTAACATGTTCTGCAATAGAATTACCATTTTCTTTCGTGGGATTATTTCATACGTAATGTAATATCATATATATTTATCAGTTTATTACATTTTATTCATTTTCAGGTTTACTACGTTAGAACGAGAGCATTTAAGGGATTCAAGATCTTTTACTAGAATGTCTGGGCAATGTTTATTTTTAACATCATAGCATCTAAAAATAAATAAACATCTAGTTTACTTGAGATTATTTACTTTGTTTTTCTAAAAACTTGAATCAGATTTCTTGTTTTGATTTGAAAGAAAGATAAGGATAATAGAATTGAATGATGATTTACTCTTTGTGAAAATGTAATATTTAAACAAAAAACCGAAATTTAATGGTAAAATTAAGGCTTAGTCAAACATATCATGGTTGATCACTGTAATAGTGATAAAGCGCTATTTTTTTCAAACAGCTTGATCTATTTTACCACTGACCCGTCGATATGTTTTAAAGAAATACAAAGAATTGAAACTTTGGTTGATAGTACTAAATGAGTTATTAAAAATTATGTTTGTAATTTATAATGAAACTTCTTCATTTTCATAAACCGACAAAAACGTATAAAATCGTTCTAAGAAATATATATATATATATATATATTATTGCGCAATATGCTTTGATCAGAATTTCAAGCTCTATGTGACGTACCAATAGTCTTTAAAGTTTTGTTCATCGTTGTACTGTACTGACATGAAAGTGAGACAGAGACGCTGTTTGGCAGTGTCCTTTTCACATGGTAACATTATATCTAACCTAAAACTATTAATAATTAGTTGGAAAAATAACCATTTCATTTAATTAACTGTGGGATGTAGTCTGTCTTTTGAGAATATTGTTGATTTTATAATCATCTTCAAGAGAGCTTAGTTTAGGATTTCCAACGAAATGGACTACTTTATTCTACGGATTCTGATTGTTAATAAGATTTTTAGACGAATTCCTATTGGCTTTTCGACTCGTTCTAAAAACAAATACCGCCGAAAATCGCTTACAAATTTTTTGTTTACTGTTTTTGAGGATTTAGGTACGAGCGGTGTGGAAAATCGAAAAGAATCTATCGTCATAATTGAGATATTTCTTAATCGGGATTTTATAATCATAGTAGCCAATTTGGCCTCCCCTGCTGGTCGAGGAAACTCAAATTATTATGACGGATTCTTATAGGTAATTAGATGATAAAATACTGTTAATTTTTATCTCGATTTTCCGAACCGTTTACGCGCAAATAGTGCAGACAGTATAAATTTTTTTTCGGGTTGTGGTGATTTACACCTTATGGATGTATCGAATCAAAAACGTTCCGGACATAAATACATCTTAAAATCTGGTTTACTGTCTGAATGCGTAAATGAAAACTACCACATCCTATATTTCTATTACCATCTAGAGTTGGTCTGGATTCATCAAAAAGTGTAGTGAGGAATTACTTTTTTTGGTGTTAGTAGGTCCGTCTTTTAAAAAGCTATTAGTAGATCCTTAAAGTGACCAAAAACTGGAGATTCAAATTATATGTTTGTTTTTCTGAAGCAAGTCACATTTTTTATTAAATAGGATACGGTAATTATAAGATTATTAAAATTAAATAATTATAAATCGTAGCATAAGCTAGGTAGTTCCTCTCTATCTGGTTACTTTCGTAGAAGTTACCTCTTTTATGCCTTAAGCGCTGAATTCATTAGGCTCAATGCTCATTCTGTTGAGAAAAAAAGGTTGCTTGGCCTCTCGCACATTTCTGTTATGTGATCAGTATTTAGATGTCACCTAGTAATTCAACGGGGCGGCTGATTGTTAAGCTTTAGTAAACATCCGCGGACTCTGAAGGAATTCATTGGAAAAATGCCTATACGGTGTAATTCCAAGTAGTGCTCTGGGAACAAGCTTGTTCTCGTCTTATTTTTTTCTCTTTTTATTTACCTTCGATAACATGTTAAGTTTCGTATTTGATTTGAGGTTCGATAAGAAAAGTTACGAAGATGGCAAGTTTTTATGATTAATTTATTTTGTACTTTGAAGTTGACCAGAAATAAAATTAGAAGTTGACTAAAATATGTACATATTAACATGAACTTTAAAAAAAGGGTCACGAAATGAGACGCAAAATATCAACCTACTTTGTTTCTCTTTTTATTCCTGTCTATATACAGTAAGCCCTCGACTTTCGAACATAATTGGTTCCTGAAAGTGTGTGAGAATGCTAAAGAATGGAATATGGTCCGGGTGCGGTAAAAAAAACCCTCAAATAGTGGATAATTATACTATTTTATTGAGCCAACGTTTCGCCCCACGTTGCAGGGCTTCGTCAGGGCTAAAAAAGATACAAACACTATAGTTACAAAAAGGAAAAAAAAAACATAAGTGTAAAATAACAGGGGTATAAAATGAAAAGTAAGATATAATAAGAAAAATTAAAGGTTGTAAATAGTAAATGAAAAGGGTAATAGTAACAGATCGATAAGAGAAGAAATATTAAAGAAAGTACATATAAAGAGATGAAAAAAATAAAAATACAAATCAAATAATGAGACAGAATGCATACCTGTTTTGACGGCAGTCAAAAACAAAGTGACGGTTGGTATTGGGTGGAGTGGGGATGGCAGTTATGCCACAATAACGAAAATAATTTGTAAAGTAAACATAGTAAAAAAGTATTTAAATTAGGTGAACAATAAATGGTAATATACATAATAGGGGGAGAAGAAATATTAATAAAATAAAATAAAAGAGAATGCTAAATGTTCGAAAGTAGTGGGATGTAAAAATATATGCACAAAAAACTGTGTCGTAAAGTATTTATCTTTCAATATGTATACATAATGACGTTAAAGAGACGTGTTAAGTGCTTTCGGGTTTTTCCTTTATAAAGTTGTCAAGAGTTTGTTGATCACCACCCATTTTTTTCTTTTCTTGATAAAGATTTTTATAACATGCTTTGTCTTTCTCAATTGACCTACGTACTTGAGATAAAGGTTCTCCATTGTCTTCCAGTCTTCCATGATAGTTAAAAATTTGTCAAGATGCGTTTTTTTATTTGATTTTCAAATGACCGGAAGCAATTATTTATTTTTTCCTTTCAATGCTCTTGAATATTGATCATACAATATCAATACATTGAATATTTGACTAGTAGAATATTCTCCATCTTAATAATAATAATAATTTTGGATAATAAGGAAATAT
Source organism: Halyomorpha halys (assembly GCF_000696795.3). NCBI lineage: Eukaryota > Metazoa > Arthropoda > Insecta > Hemiptera > Pentatomidae > Halyomorpha > Halyomorpha halys. The sequence goes on from NW_027111457.1 coordinate 328,202, forward strand.
ATCCTTTTGCAGCATATTTATCTGCATCGGCCGATTCCTTAATTTTGCTCTTGTATTTCAAAATTGTAGATCTGTTTACACCATGAAAATGTCCGATTGAAGGAAAAGATTCAGCGTTTTCAGAACGTTCAATCATTTCCAGCTTTGTCTCGATCGTATGAAGTTTATGACTCGTTGATTGACTGGACATATAAATAAAACTTAGGAGCATTTATCTATACAGCCATAAATGCCGTTTCAATCGATAAATGCGGTTAAAAAAATTGAACAATAAATCACATATTTGCGTTCCATATGTTTTCAAAGCCCGTATAAGGTAAGTTTGGCAATAGTGTCAATATATTACGTATGATTGGCAATTTGGAACTATATTTCGAAGTTTTATAAATGAGCCATTCGTTATTGTTCTTTATTTTAGTATTATTTGTCTTGTATTTATATTTATATGCCAAATAAAATTCGAATGAAAATAAAATAACATAATGAAGAGTTTACCTCAAAGGTAAAAATATGAAATGGATCCTGCCAGTGACCTAGACCGCCGCCTTACCTGGAATCACCATATCAACATCAAACTAACTCAAACCTATGCAAGGTTAGCAATGCTATATCCTGTCTTAAACAGAAATTCCAAACTAAAACCAGA
>NW_027111457.1:328897-354582 GCF_000696795.3 Halyomorpha halys
TAATTTTTCTTATTATATCTTACTTTTCATTTTATACCCCTGTTATTATTCTTATCTATATATTTTATCTTTTTTTCTTCTTTTAATTGTAACATTGTATATGTAATAAGGGTGTTTTTTGTACGAGACTACAACCCTCTCCCCCATAATCAACTGTTAAAAAATAATATATAATGTAACGGTTGTGTCAACCATGTAAGGCCCACCAGACCGATTGGGTATTAAATAAATAAATAAAAATAATGAAGAGTTGCTGTATTATGAATTATAACAGTAAATAATCTCACAAAGTAAAAATAATACAGAGAAAAAGTTTATTAAAATTTCGTTTAGTGTGTTTAACGTGGAATAAGATTATAAATTTCGGTACTTTATGCCACCTTGAGGACATATGGTGGATGTAACCACTGCTCTCCTCACCTCATTGATTACTGTTAATCGCATAACCTCAGGCTCGATAACGGTTGTTGGTTTTAGTATGTTATTTGACTTTAATTTATTTCTCTATGATGATAAAATTAGCAATTTAGGCAGACAAATGTCGATCTTACAATCGTTCTCCATTGTACAATGGTTCTTTACAATGACCATTAAATGTTCTAAACGGTGTGACAAGTCTAGGTAAGAAATTTATAAACACTATGTGAACTTGTGAAGTTGTAATTGAACAAAATTTTACGTTGATCTCGATATTCTTTCCAATTGGACGGAAGAATATCGTCGAATAATAAAGAAGTATTTTAACTTAGGCAATTTAGGTGATAAGCAAAGTAACTACGAAGAATAAAAGTTATGAGATAATGATATATTTTTCTGTTATTTACACAAGTTAATATACAAATCCCGAGGAATTTTTTTTTAAAAAATCGATAAATGCCAAAAATACAGAAAAAGCTTTTTGAGTACTTATGGATTCTAACGCAGTGGGTCTCCTAGTGAACAAAACTGCAAAATCTTAATTGTAAAAATTGAGTGAGAAATAGAATTACATGTATTGAAAAGAACAAAGAAAGAGATGCAGTAAAGAATCAGGTCAGGATTCAGTTGTGTCTCAATTCGAAAAAACCAAAACGAGATTTTGATTCTACTGAGAATGGAAATATAGTAAGATGCTTTTTTCGCAATCCCCGAATTCCATCAAAGTTAACAGGGATCGATGAAAAGTTGATAATGAAGTTTTGTGAAATTTTACATGTAGTTTTGAGACAAACTTGGATAAATACAAGAATCACGTGTCAGTAACGAGAAGATTTCATTTGGATTTCTATTTGCTGTACCCATTGCCATAATATGTAACTGTCTAGTGCCCCAAAAAATTGTGAAATATTACTTGGTGCCCGCAAAATATCACTCAAGATTACAAACTCGAAAGCGATTGTAGCATGCACAAAAAAAAAATCTTAGACTGCAATCTCTAAGTGTATCCATGAATCTTTTAAATGCCTGATCACGACGTTCTACAACAAAAAATCCATTGAATTCCTTCTAGAAATACTACAAATCAATCTAATACAGTGTTCATGTTTCAGTTGATATTGGTTGATAACGAATATGGTGATATAGAATCCCCATTAAAATATATATAATCAGATATATTTTTTAATTTACTTTTCATGTGTTTCTTGTGATGATTCATTTTATTTATTAATTAGATATATTTTATATAATCTCGATTATTGTTTTGCTTGTGAAGATTTCTTTTGTAAGACATTAAATATAGCATTTTATTTATTGTAGCCTCCTCTCCTCCAAAAAAATCAAATTTAACTAATTTTTAAGGATGTAATATGAAGTTTTTTTTTTTTTAATGAATGTTTTAAATATATTAAGGCGAAATGAAATAGAACTATATTCTGTTACCTTTAAGGTTTAGATCCAAGATTTGAGACGCCACTTCATGAATGAGTCGTAGAATGAATGAAAGAAGTTTCTAGCTTTTTGTTAATGCTTCTAGGCTAATAACAATTTTCTAATTAAAAAAAAAACTTCCTGAGCAGCACAGCTTCGTCACTTAGTTTTTATGATCCTCTCATTTGTGTTTGGTAAACGGATGAAAAGTGAGGTGACTGACTATTTCAATAACGCCTTAACTTTGCGAAATACCATGGCGTAGGGGAGAGGAGTATGTTGCGAAAAGGTGCTTCTCTAACACCTAGCCAATTCAAATACAAATTTTGTGATAATTTTGTGACATTTCGTCCCATGGATCGGTGCATTTCAACATGCGGAATGATTCTTGCTTCCAGTGATGGATCCCGGAATTTTCTTTGGAGGGGGGGAGAGCGCACCTGTATGCTAGGTGAATTCCATACTCCTGATCGTTTTTTTCTACGCCACAAAAAATATGCTACTAAGCCATGGAGGTCTGATAGATTTGTTCATTTTTTGGTAAACCAGTCTTCATGAACAAATCTGAATAATCGTTTTTTGATCTACAGAGGTAGGTATTGAGAACGAACATTGAAATTTTCACCGTTGGGTTGTAGACAATAAGTTTCATATGGAATTAATGTCCTGTAGCAAATGGGCAACCGATAAAGCACTTACGGAATCATCGTGCGAGTGCAGTAAAGCACCGACCGCAGAATTACTCTAATGGAAGCCACACTCGGGACGAGATGATTGATGTAACTTAATGCACCGTTACAAAGCAATCCCTGACCTTATATCGTTACGAAAGGTTCTTCATTAGTAGGTCAGCCACACTGGGCTCTTTATCAGGTAATCATAAGGGGTCTTCTGTACCAGGTCCTTTCGGGTTAGCCTTCAAGATATCTATAGAGAGATATTGTATTTATTTAATTTTTTAAACTTTCAATAAAACAATTTAATTGTTTTCTGATTATTCGAAAATGCGGTTAAGATCGGTCTGAACGTTATGCTCGAAGCTATCGTAGGATTTTTTTTTATGAGCTCATACCTAACTCTAAAGGAACTCCTGATGATTACCATTTTATATCCAATGGTTTAAAGAATTCTTTAAATATGCTGCTGACATAGTTGAAATTGATAATTAAGAAATATGAAAACCGTTGAAAATTAACTAAAGATAAAATAAATATTTTCGCCTTTCCATGTCTTTTAAGACAATATTCAGATTTTACTTTCACTTACAAAATGTAAAGTGAAGTTTTATCATTCTGAATAGTAATAGTTGTTTTGAAACTTATAAGGATTAATTTCATCTCAAAGCAAGGTAGTAAGTGAAATTTTGTGTGATTTGCAAATTTTTACGTTTCATTATTATGCACAATCCTACTCTCTGAAGTATTATTATTCAATTACTTTTTTAGAAGTATTTCTCAAACAACATCCATTATATTAAACTATAATATAATCATAGTTTAGTTATCATTTCATTACAGTAATGCTCCGATTATTATTGCTTTAAAATAAATTATTTGGTCACATTTCAAAAATAACTATTGGCTTCTCGTTTAGAAAGTATTTAAGTGTCCTTTTTGGACCCTTTCCCAGAAATATGGAATTAAGAGTTATATATGCTTAATTTCTTTATAGTAATAATAATATTAGTACTAATTTATCACAAAATTAAATATTTTATTTATGAATAATTATTTTATTATATATTTTTTTTGGTTTGGCGGTATGATACTTGCCTCAAATTTCAACAGAAACTATTTTCAAGCGTTAGATTTAGCTAGGTTCAAATTAGTACGGAATGTGAAAACTTAAATGTTTGATAAAATAATTTATATATTAATAAAGCTGTTTTTTAAATGATGTTTCATACCAAATATGGTCTTAAAAAAATTGTTTATTTTTTTAACTGCTGGATCAGATATCCGTGGGATCATTTTAGTTTAATTGGTGTATCAGAATAATAAAAAGCTTGTACAAAATAAAATGTATGAATTTGGATCATCAATTATATTTAACAGAAATCGAAAGACAAGCGGTTTAAATAACACATTGCAAAATCCACTATGAAGTGAATTATGCAGTATCATCTAGTTTCCACGAACTCATTCTAAAACTGACTTTTCATTACTAAGTTAATTCTAACAAGGCTTTGGTTCTTTACCGTCATCAGTTGCGCAAGAAAAGTTGTCGGTCACGACAATCCAGAGCTGGAACGTGAGGTTTCGTGTATCGGGTTTCGTTGGGGTCAGGAGATTGTGTGATTTTCTTCAAGTCATTGGATCTAGTGATTAAGCCAACTCCAACGAAGTAATTTGACCTACTGGGAACACGGTAGGTAGTTTTCTGGATTGTGGGGTAATTAAATCGATCGCTGTAAAACTATATTAAAACTATTGATGATTAGGTAGATCGTCTAGTGATAGAATAACAACTAAATGATCTATGGTATGGTCCATTTCAAATAGCCCTAAATTTGGTTGTACCTTGAAGTACGTGTAAATTGAATACTGTTACGGGTTTTTATGTAAAAATGTGATAGTAAAACGTTTACCACTCGCTGTGGGCCCGTAGTCCTAATACAACAGATTTTTTCAAAATGGCTGCCTTATATTTTAAGATTATTAGCAATAAACAAAAAAACTCCTGTTTTTTATTACATGTGACTGAAATATCAATATAAACTTGTTTATAGTGCATGTTACGAGCTCCAATTCAAGTTTACACAATAGAGTTTTTATGTTCAGTAGTTACTGAGATGTCGCTTTTCCAAATTAATATTTCTTTTCCAAAAACGAGAAAACATCATTTCGCGAATTTGTCTTTGTAATTATTATGGCATCTACTACTATTAGATGAATAATCATTACGAACTACTTTATTGTAATTTTAACGAGCTTATAATTGTAATAGACATCTGTATATAAAATAGTTCCTGAGACATCGAAATTTCACTAATGTTAATAAAAGATAACTGTATGTACGATCCCACTTATTCCAAGAATTATTGAAAAAAATAATGGACTTTACCATCTTACCATTTTGTTTGCAATAAATAGCCCAAATTTTCAACATTTGTACCCTGGAGATTAGTGCTAGAATTATTTATTGCGGTTTTAGGGGAATTATGTGGAGAGCAAGCGATGAATTCCAGTTGTTGCATAAACCATTATACCCAAGGGGGCAGGCTGTCTCCTTTGCAAAATTTATTAAGACGGGAATTTCCCTCTGCACCTACGCTAAGTGCTATTTCAAGTTCGGAAATAAGAATTATTTTAATAATTAAGTTTTATTAATCGAATTAGTTATACTAAACGAACTATAAATCATTTTAAATCTTAAAAACTCTGTAATTGGACTGTTTATAAAAGATGGTAAGTTGGAGGGGTCTGCTTATTAGTCTGAGTAGTAGTTATTATTATTAAACTATTATAAATGTCTGGAAGATTGCTGATTGACCGTGTGTATTAATAAATGTAATATGGTCCGGGTGCGGTAAAATTAAAATCAAATAGTTAAAATATTTTAGTTTAATTTGACCGCGTGGCTCACTACCAATGATGCGGCGAGAGGGATACGCTGGGATCTTTTGAGCTCTGCTCTACTCCCTCAAACGTGGAGGATAGAGTGGACTCAAGGATTCTCAGGTCGATTGTGTAAAAATTGTATATAAGAGTGTAAATGTGACTAGAGGATATATTATTTTTTTATTTATTTTTTCATACACATAGTTTGATTATGTTCATTTTCTTTATCCTTCTGTTTGTATATATTTTAAGAGAGATTTTAATTAATTTTATGTACATTTATTTATTTCATTGTTATTTTATTTTATTTTAGTATGAATGTGATCATACATCACTATTACCTATTACCCACAACGGTGTAGCAGATTGTAATATCTATCAATTAAATATATATTTTTTTAATTTGACCGCTTCCGGACCATTCCATTTATATTATAAATGTCATTTGCTACTACTACATCCTGATTTCTTACTATTACTTATACTTATCTATCCTTAATAACTTAAAATTACTGTCATCATAGTTCCGTGTAAAAATAAATCATAAGAAATGAATGAATAATTTAAGTGATTTCGTTAATTTGTGATGAGTGTGGTTTTATGGCGACGATTTGCAATACGACTAATCAAACGCTTGCATTAAGCACTTTTTTTTTCTTTTTTTTAAAAAGCTAAAAGATTATTAAAATGTAAACAATTATGAAAGATTACGAAAATCTTTAGGTTTTGTTTTTTCACATTTTACCCTTCTTCATCTCTTATATACATTCGATCAGCTGATTCCTGCAGTCAGCTGACATCGAAATAACAGCTGACTCAGACCGTAACTCCCCCCACCAGTTTACGAACAATCCTCGTACATTAATACCATATAATATAATAACATAGAAAACAAAAACAATAAAGAAAAACTATTTACAATAAAAAAGGTTCCCTCCACTACTGACTCAGACCGTAACTTATATATATGTATATATTGCTCCTTTGTCTTCTGACAAAAAAAAAAAATACTTTTATTTTATATTGGACGTATTCTAAATATTTTTTTATAGTTACTTTTTACTTATATTAGAGCTAAGAATGGAGTCAAAACTGGAGAATTAAACCTTTACCTACGATCTTTCGTCGTAAACACATGACTTACTGTTTCACAGTATCCTTTAATAATACCTCGCTTATTCCTGCCGAACAGACTCGTCACCTAGGACTACATTTGAACAAACGACTGACTTGAAATTCTCAGGCAAGATTGAAAAGACAAGAAGCTGCTCTTTGATTCCGAATATCACAACACTTACTAGACAAATGGTTTAAACTTCCAACTAACTAGAAAAGACTCATTTATATGAATATAACAAGGCTAATATAGACTTATCGAGTTGAATTTTGGTTGAAGTTTGGCTTCACTAAACCATCGAATTCCTCTCGTATCCAATCTTTACAGTCCGAAATTCTTCGTAAAATTCTTAATGCTGTTTGCTTTGTCACAAATCAAATCATCCAACAGTGTTCCATATGTTACCGATTTGCCAGAACCAGATTCTAATCCTTCCATGATAAACTTCCCTCCCACCCAAAGTCAGTTGTTTCTAACCTAGCTTCTTCCTCAGTATCTGATAATCCTTCTAAGCGTCTAAACAGAAGGTGGCCTCCAGATTTTTTCGAGAAATGTTATTGGAGTTCTATCAATGGGTGGATACGCCATATGTCTGTATCATGCCATTTTATAACTGACATAAAATTTACTGCTTGTGTATATTTTAATACAGTTGTAAATATCAATAAATAAATTTATAAAAAATGCAATATATATTGTTTTACAAAATTCAACGGTTTATTTATTTTCATCACCCTCTAAGGTTTGGACTAGCAAAGGTTCCTTTTGAACCCGCCAGTAGGGGTAGGGGACAGTCTTCCTACAATATTAGCTTTCGTTATGAAACAGAGCCTAGATAACATGAAACAGTGGATTCTCCATCATCAATCTTAAATATGGAAATTAAATAGTGTGTTATCAACAAAAAGATTTTTTTGTTGAAAAAGCGTATGATTAAAGCATAGTGATAGCATCACGAAGTATGATTAATTAGTCAGAAAACAATGGACATGGTCGTGGCTTCCAGAGGCCAGGTATTTTTTGTTGGAGGAAGCATCTCCCTGTGATTGGAATAATCAACTGATTGCCGACCCTTATTAGTCCGCTTCATCCGTCCACGGTTCCAGCTATTCTTCCATCTCTTGTATAGTCCACCATATTCCATTGTTCATTTATCCAGAGAGCTATCGGTGTAATATTTTAAGTTGATGAACGACAATGGTATATAAAGGAAAATTTTAGATTGAGTTTAAACGTAACTGACGAATTCGTACACTTTCACTGTCCTTCAAAACGAAGCATACCTACGATAGATAATAACCAAAAACAATCATCCATTAAAGAGTATATGAATTATTTATTTACAAATATATAGATCAGCATTCGGAGGTAATGGGCAGTCCTGTAACACTGAGTAATACAATTTTCTTTCACTAGGCTGATAAACGACTAGATAAATATTTTTGTCATGGCCAACTGAAGATTCTACAGTTATGCTGAGTAAATGAGCTACTCCATCCTTTTTTGGGTTTGGGTTAAAAACTTCAAGAATTCTTGTCACACAACTGGTACATTTGTGTGATAGGGCAGAGATTGGGAAATGTTAGAAATAAATAATTGCAAATATAAATGGCTTCAATATTTGATAAAAGCAAATTGCACATCACCATATTCTAAACTAGATTCAACTATTAATTGAATCAAGTCTTGCTATCGTGTTGATACTGTTACTATGTTGGTTCCAAAGGAGTTTAACGATGGCTATGCCTATAAGGACATAACATCTATGTGTATCTTACTTTTAAGGACTGGTAGTATTATGTTGAAGTTAACATGTCATAACTTGGAAATGGATAGCTGAGTGGTAAGGCACTGTGCCACTGACTCCAAGGATTTGGCTTCGAATCCAGTTTTGGTAGATAATTATTTTCTGTTGCACTATAACCGTAATTACGTTTGTGATTAATATCTACGGTTTTTATGTATTTATTTTTTTTGGATAATCGATTTTAAAATATTAATTTTTCCAAAATGCGATATCATTGATTAATGTTTATGCTTTTCTGATTTGTTCAGTGTTCTTGAAGGGTAATGGTGTGATAGACGGCATGTTGGAAATCTTGATTTCTAATTATAATAGTGTTGAAGTAATCTTGCTTAGTAATTATTAAATACATATACCTTCTCCTAAAACTTTCATGTGATTATAAGGTTTCCATTCTCTGATTACAAATCAAAAATCCCGTAGGAACATGATTTAGGACAGTATATCCCTTAATTGTTAAAACATGATCAGTAAATGGGTTTAACAATATCACATAATTTTTTATAGTGAAAGTATTCCTGTGGAATGTATTTTTTTTTTTTTGTTGGTTGTTATGTTTGATGAATGTAAGATTTTGTTAAGAAGGAAAGCAAACATTTTAGTTGCCTCCCCCCGTGCCGGTTGTGGAAGGCTAACATAAACAGGCTCGTTCCATTGGCCCTGGTAATGGCCACGGGCTGTTGGAACGCTACGGCTTTAATTGTCACAATACAATGGCTCCTTTTAATTGTCCATTGAAAATTTTAATTGTTAGCTTCTAAATAAAGTGCTGGTTCAATGACCCCAGCTAATACTGGGTTTCTGGGTTGACGGATAATGCATCGCCACGAATATGGGAGTCGTTGACCTCTATACCTTTTTATTCTTTATTAAGTTCATAACCAAATAGTCAAAAAGTAACCTTTATTGCAGTCTATTTAAGAGTTAATACAATCAGGCATGATTATTGATTATTTATTTTTTAAATTGTAAAGCCTTCAAGATCAACGTCTTGACTAAATCTTCTTCGTTTGGTTATATTTCATATAAAACATGTTTATATATAAACTAATACAATCAACACTATTCCTTTCGTTTTCCTTTTATTTCATTTATTGAATTATTCCTTAAGATTATGATTAGTTAACGAATTTGTTATATATATATTTTTTTTATTATTACCTTTTTGATAATAATAAAAAAATATACCATTGGTTTGTATATTTTCTATGTATGTATGGGATGTATTTGATGTTTTAGATTTTCATATATACTTGTAAATATGTATATTAGCAGAAATTGTGCCTTATTTTTAGTTTAGTTTTATTTGATTTTTTTATCATTTATTATCAGAAGTTAGTCAGTCACCTTATGTTTTATATGGCATAAGACTTTATTTTATTTGTTCTAATTTTCTAATTTATGTTCTTTTAATTATTGTTGTTCATTTTTATCTTTTCAAATTCATTATATTTTATGGTGGTTTATAATTTCATTTTTATTATGTATTCTATGCAAGGCTCTAAAGCCTGATTTTGACCCCTGTAATATTATTCTGAACGGATCAATCCCAGAATAAATAAAGAATATTTTTATTATTAACCGTATGTAATAATGCAGGAATATAGAAAAGTTTGATTTGTTTCATTCGTTGGATCATATTATTTATATATAATATTATTATTCAAATAATAATAGATTTATTACTATTTGAATTTTTTTGTTGACCGGACCATCTTCATTTTATAATATTCCTTTATCTTCTCTTATTTTTTTATACAAATAAATGTATTAAAATGTGGAATTTATTTTGTGATGTATATATTGTACATATCATACATTTTGGATGAGGAAAATCTTATACTGTCGGTACTGGTACTCGACGATGGTACTACAGGCTTCTCTTCTGCGAATTAAATAACACAAAAATCAGTGAGGACTAAAATGAGTTTATTCTAACATATTTACAAGAACTACATGTTACTTTCACTGTTACAGAGTGTCTCTCTTCTCACTTAGCTATCTAGAGCTAGGAAATATATATATGTACACTTGAAAAGAGGAGGTAGGAAGAATAGTGAAATAGGAGAAGGGGTTTGGACCAATGAGATAAGTCAGGAAATTAGGCGGAGCCTTGAGAGCCTATGAAATTAGAAGTAAATATTTGGGAGGGGGAAAAAGGCGTGACTAGAAGCAAGGTGTGAGGCTTCCAAGAAATTGGGGTAAGAGTCATGATCTTGGGAGAACTAAGTTTCATGTGTTAAACATAAAATAGTTAGACTGGTGCAAGTCCATTGTGAGATGACAGCATGTACCTGCCTAAGTGTCAGCCCTTGCCATTGATACAGGATACTAAGGGCTTGAAAGGCTGTTAGAAGGGTCTCTGGGGCCTCCTTAGAACCTAGTCGTTTTTATTGGGTTCCTTTTTCTATAAAATTGTAAGAGAATGTGGACATATGCAACCATATGTCTAAAGTGACATAGGTTCAATTTGGGAGGTTCCTTAACTTGCGCTCACTTCTTAAGAGTGCGTCACTCCCGCTCTGCACCACGAGGGCTTCGCTAAATTTTCGGCTTTGAGTGTTGCCAGAAAGAAGGGCGCGGGGGCATACTGATCCATCTTCGACCGGTTATCCTACAAACAAATTTTATATTAGCAGTTTAGATTTGGGTGACAGCTTGAGATGTTCGTTGGTTTTCATGTACATGTGATTATTCTCAGTTGACCTAAAATATTAGACTTCAGTTAATAGTTTTATATTAGTAAATTTCTTTCAGGCTTTACTAACTTCTTTAAACTTTTTCCGTTGCCATTTGAAAGAGCATACAATTTCCTTCAAAATGGTTAGATTTTGCTATCAATGTCAAAATATGTAAAACAAATGCTACATGTACGTGTTTTAAGTGGAAATGTTTCTTTATGTATATTCTATATTTCTTTGTGTGGGGTTTTAGTTATACATAATTTGTTTTAATGGTGAATGCCGATTAATTATGTATACGCAGATGAATTAAAATTTAACACACTTTGAGTAGCGGAGGTAGTAAGGAGAGAGAGCAAATATGATGAATATAAATTTATAAATATATCTTTCAGTAATGATATAAATTTGAGCCTTTACTCCTGTAGAAATTTCTCGTTAAATCCAGCAACTGTTCACAAGGAAAGCTCCTGGTTATGATCTCATCACTGCAGAACTACTCCAAGAAGCTCCTGGTTATGACCTCATCACTGCAGAACTACTCCAAGAAATGTCCAGATAAGATTCTCACTACTATCTACAATTCTCACTACAAAATTCTCTTTACAATGGAAATTCTCACACATCATCTACCACACAAACCTAACAAAAACAGTAACGCAGTCTCTGAACTATCATACATACCTATTAGTTTGCTCCCTGCCTGTTCCAATCATTTTGATCAACTCTCATACTAAAGACTGACAGACATCCTAACTAAATTGGTTTATTTTTTGTTCACTGAAAGTTGTGTTTTAAAATTTATATTCATTACGTTTAATCTCTCTTCTTACTGTCCCCAAGTAGCGATAAATTTTAATACGTCTAATTACACATAATTAATCTTTATTCATAATGGATTACATAATCCGTCATAAATAGGAATAGGTCAAAAGATTAGACTTAAAACATGTTTTATAGCAATTATTTTTGTAATATAGTACCAGTGATACTTCATTCAAATTAATGTTTTTTTATTCTGAATAATAATGCAATTTTTTTTGTTCTTAAAGAAAGATTTTGCACTGACTTAATATCCACGCATAGTTAAGAATAGTAAGAGTGAAGAAATTCATAGAAAAAAATATTACATTAATTTCAAAAATATCAAGACTGGTGATTCTAAACCTGTTTACAGAATTCAGCGAAAATATAATGGAAAACATAATAATTATAAATCACACGAAAAGAAATAAAACTACTTACGTAGAGCATTTATACTAACCCGCAATACTCAGCGATTTTGCTGTACACGACTGCCTTCAATTGAATCAACGGGTTTGCTGTTTTATTTTTTAACACCCAGATTAGGAAACGATTTATTTGAAATAATTAACATTCTTGAATTGTAACGTTCGCTAATTGAAATAAATATTGTAGTAAACAGGTAAATGTTCACTGTGCAAAGTTGGTTAATTAGCTGTTTGTAATTGATTGGGATATACCCAAAAGCGATTTTTGACGGCACAAAATTAGCAATCATCATGTTGGTTTGCTAGCTCACACAATCTCATCGGCACACCAAAAAATTTAGGTAGCACCAAATATAAATCCTGTTATCTAAGTTGTTTTTCATGATATGCCCGACAATTTTTTTTAACAAAATCATTTATATTCCTGCATGGCTTTTCTTTATGAAATTTCCGTCACTTATCTTAGAAGATATTAAAAGCTATAGCACAAGACTTGAATGAATTACAGGTATTTTTTAAGTGATGCATTGTTAAAGATAAGAAAAATAGTAAATTTTATTGACATCCGTATTTCTCTCTCCCCTAAAAATGTGTGTTAACAAAATAAGGTGCTTTGAGTATTATTTTCCCTGAAAACATGATATAAAACTGGTTGAACAAAAAAAAAATGTGTTTTAGATAGAACAGTTTATACTGGGATCCTAGCTTTTTTGTTAATATAAAAAATAAATTTATACAAGTGGGAAATAGTGTCAATATGAAGAAAGTAACAGAAATACGCCTTGCATCTTAATAAATGAATGTATCTAAATTTGTTACTAATACCCTTGCCGTAAATAAAATTTAGAAATTTCCCCTGTGTTATTTGATCTAGTTAATTACAGTATTTTTTCAAGGAATAAATAATGTGAGCTTAGAAACTACCCTTCTATACCCTAAACTTCTTCATTTTCTTGTGCAGATTTATTTATCGATATTTACAACTTAATTAAATATATACAACAGGTAAATGATGTGAGCTATATTACAATTGCATGGTTGTATGATATTGCAATGTCATGTGGAGAATCTACTCATTGGTAGAACTCCAATATCTACCATCTATGTGGATAAACATCTAGCATATGTTTGTCATACATATGCTACTAGTTTCTGGTATTTGATTATTTTTTTAAATTATGTTTTAATTTTATTATATAATATCTTGTTTTTCTTAATTATTATTCCTATCATTATAATTTGTGTCATTATAACTATATCAGAGTGCCAAATACATCAAATGAAAACAAATATTGTATTTTTATATTAAGCTAACTTGTTTATTAAACTTGCACTTCAGTACTGTAATTATGGTGCCAAAACTGGAGGATTCACATTAACCCTTCGTCGTAAACCCATGCCAGTATCCTTTAATAATACCCCGATTATTCCTGTCGAACAGATCCGTTACTTAGGACTACATCTGGAAAAACGACTGACATGGAATCCTCATACAAGACTGAAAAGCCAGGAGACTGCTCCTTGACATTACTGGACAAACTGTCTAAGCTGCCAATCCATTACAAAAGACTGATCTACATGACAATTATAAGGCCTATCTAGACATACGTAGTTGAGCTTTGGGGCTCCACTAAATCATCAAATTCCTCCCGAATCCAATCCTTACAGTGCAATCCTTCGTAAAATCCTTTATGTTCCTTACTTTGTCACGAATCAAGTCATACATCAGGACCTCAATGGAGCCAGATACCATTCCTTCCATGATAAACTTCGCAACCACCCAAATCCACTTGTTTCTAATATGGCTTCTCCTTCATTATCTAATAAGCCTCCTAGGCGTCTGAAAAGAAGATGGCCTCGAGATCTTCTCCTCTAGAAATATTATTGGAGTTCTATCAATGGCTAGATTCTCTACATGTTTGTATCATGTCACTATGTCACCTACAGTGAATTTACTTGTTGTATATATTTTATACAGTTGTAAATAACAATAACTGAATTATTAAAAATAAAAAATATAATACTGTAAATAGTGAAAATTGAATTCAGATCCATGGAATTAGGAATCCTGAGGTTCATCGACCGGAGGCAAGATCTGAAGTGCTCTTGAATAAACATCTGTTACAGAGGTGTCTAAAATTGCTTAGTACTTGATTTCTTTCCGCTGCTGGTGGAAGTGAGGAATTTAATTTAAAATTATCTGTATGATTATCATCAGAGAATATCACGGCTCTAAAATTTCTATAATACGTTAGAAGAATATTCTATGGATGAAATAGACCCGCATGGCTCGTGATTAGAGTGAATGCATTAATAGCAATAAGGCAAAGGTTATTTTACGTGTTCTATAACACTGCGAAACACGCGAGACCTTTATCTTACACAATAAAATCGATAACAAATCAGCAGTAGTTTTAATATTTCGCTTGCTAGAACGAAATGAAACTTTTTCATTAATTATATTTAATTGACAAGTTACATTTTTCAAATGAAATACCCAAAGCCTCAGTTGGGACAGAGCATATAATTTTGTCTAAGAAACCTCAATTAGCAAAATTTATTTCAGATTTTAAGTTTAACAGTCATTTTATACAAATTAAAATATTTCTTTTTATTTACTTGTCTATACCAAAATAATTTAATATTAACGTAGTCATTTAAAATTAATTTAATAATAATTAATAGTTCCAAATTGGGTAACAGCTAATGTTGTTCGACCACGACCTCAATATCCCATTTGTTCAACCTCATTCATCCCCCTAATTCCTTAGCACAATCCCTAGCCAACAACAACCATCCCTATAATCCTTCACGAAGGTTGAAACGGGAGTGGACTCGAGACATTTTGTAAATGTGTTGTATGAGTTCTGGTAATATAATCTCCATTCTAGGTCTCAGGTATGAGAAAAGAAGAAGCTGGTTGAGAAGCGCTGGGATCTCCTGGAGCCCTGCTTTGTCTTCCACTCGAGGGAAAACCTTTGCTTGGAGCTTCCAAGGCTGAATGTAAATATTTTATTTTGTTGCAAATTTGTCAGATGTATATTTTTATTTTTACTTTATCTTGGGTATAGATTATTCTGTTATATTATTTTTTTGGTATATTGTTATCATTTAATTTATTTATTTTCTTTTTAGACTCTATTTATAAAATATTTAAAAAAATAAGTAAATAAATGATCAACGTTCTCTTGACCTTCAATTAATTGTAGGTCACCCTATTAGTTTTATTATTCTTGTCATATTTATTATTTATCTACCTTCTTTATGAAACTTGTGCTATTTTATTACATTTATAATTATTGTAACATTGATTGTCCTCTATCTACAGCATATTGAGAAAATTGGAAGATTTATATGATTTTTCTGAAATAAAATACTTAATAAATATTATTTCAATGTTTTCGGTTAACATATATTTATTTAAATTATATTGTTTATTTATATTGAAGTTATTTAGGAATGAGTAGCTGGTAAGTTGAGCTATCGGGTTCCAAAGGGGCTTTGTTGTCCCTCTTAGCGGACCCTATTCAACGCTTTGCCTATCTTTAAGCCCATTCAATTTAGCAAATTGATTTCGGTACAATAGCTCCAACGGATTCTTTTTTATTGTAAACACGCACAATAAGCCCTGTATAATTAAATCTATAATGCCCCTTCCTAACCGTGTTCCTGAATGTTATTTGTATAGCTTATGGAATTCGGATAGATTAACTGAAAAAGAAAAATGGAACCGGAAAATATGAAAAGAACTGGGTGGCCCACTAAAGCACTATTAGGGAGTGATGAAGAAGATTCCATTATCATCCCATAGCGAAGGTATTCACTTTCCAAAATAATATTATGATTTCAGCTATTGAAAATTTTTAATTCTGACCTGATCTTGGAGAATGAGATATTTATAAAGCACTTTAATAAGGTAGAAGTTATCTTTTTGATTACATTTATACCCATCTCTTTGCATTCATCCATGTTCAACTTCACAGATTTTTACAAAAAGTGATATTTTATATTTTCGAGTAAATAAATTGGTAAGATTGGATAGCTTCCTGTAATAACTTATTTTTTTAAAAATTTTTATTATGTTGTATTGCATTCAAACATTGATAGTAGAGATAAAAGAACATGTGAGATACGAGGGTGGTCTGACAAGTTTCCGACCTAACAAAAATACAAGACATTTTTTCTGATTTTTTTATTTTTATTTTTCAACATAGTCTGAAGTGTGAAGAGTTACAAGGACTCTTCAAACTTCTCCCAGCTATGCTCCCCATCTCTGTAACCCGTCCAAAATTTTTCTCTGCAAAATGATTGTTCACGAAGGTGATTGCTTCTTCATTTGACGAAAATCTCTGTCCTCCGAGCGCAATTTTCCTATGAGGGAGCAAAAAGAAATCGCTTGGGGATAGTCAAGCAGTTCAAACCGTAATTCGTGGATTTGCGCCATGGCAACCGCTGAGGTTTGAGGCGGTGCGTTTTAGGAAGAAAATCCTGTTTTACCAAGACAACTCTCATTAAAACAGGATTTTCCTTTTCTGCAAATATGACCGTTTTTCCGCAAGTTCTGCCTTCAGTTTGTCAAATAATGGTGCGTAGTATGCTCCTGTAATGATTTTTCATTTTTGAGGATAGTCGATAAAACTCCATGACTAATATAACTCCATGTCTATCCCAAAAACAGTCGACATTACTTTCCCAGCAGAGTTTTTGCTTGTTTTGGAGCCGGTTCCTCCTTTGCAGTCCACTGTTTGGACTGTATTTTTGTTTCGGGCGTATAATGGTGCATCCGAGTTTCATCTACAGTAATTAATCAGCACCAGAACTAGGATTTATTGCGCCTAAACTGCGCCAACAAAACGTTAGAAATGTTAATTCGAACACATTTTTGGTCTAACGTGAGCAAACGCGGCACCCAACGTGCGGACAGCTTCTCATGTCTAAATGTTGATTTAAAATGTAACAAACATGTTCTTTTGTCATATTCATAATGTCTGCCATCTCTCTCAGACTTTGGCGGTCGTCTAGAACTATTTAGTGAACTTTGGTGATGTTTTCTTAGGTAGTTGCAGTATTTGGACGTCCCGAACGTTCATCGTCTCCCAATCTCTTACGGCCACGTTTAAATTCAGCTGTCCAAAATTTCACTGTGGTAAATGATGGTGCAGAGTCCCCATACACAGAATCCATCTCATCTTTTATTAGCGTAGGCGTATTGCCTTTCAAAAACAAATATTTAATGACAGCTCGATTTGTCCATTTTCACAAAAACACTCACATCAATTCGCTCAAACGACTGTTACATAAACACTGCGCGTCAAAAATGGCTGAAATTTTGGAGGATAACTGTCAACAGATGAAAAACGAAATTCACTTGCTTTTATTTACGAGTGCTGCCAACTTCACGTTGCGGTCGGAAACCTTTCAGACATCCCTCGTATGTATACACCATATTTACAAAGGTATATAAATTAAATGATAACAAAATAGAAACTAGAAAAAATAAATAAAATCAAACTTTAAGTAAAATAATATATTAAACACATTCCTATATGCATTTTTTATATTCATTATAGGAAAATCTGAACCAAGCTTGTACCTCCACTTGTGAAAAGAAAGCAGAAATTCAATATTTTTATTTACAAGTGGTCCTTAGCCACTGCCGTTTAAATTTACAACCCCTTGAATTTAAATTTACAATAAATTTACAACCCTCCCTTAGGATTAAGGGAGGGTTGTAAGGATGGGTGGGGCTGTACAGGGGTTGGACTAAGGGATTAGAATGATGAATTTCTCATGAATTGTTTTGAATTCGGATGGAATAAAATCGGAGACAAATGGGATATTAATGATATGGTGTAGGATATTGTTAAATAGATAGTATGGACTTTGAGTATTGTTCGAAGGACTGGGCTGGGAGGATTCGATGCATTTGTTTTTGTTTTTTTAGCTATCCCTCACAGTTCTAGTCCATAAGTTGAGACAAGTTTTATTACTGTATTGTAAATTAGTAGTTTGTTGTATTGCATATTTATGTATTCTTTTTGAATTTTTGAGTTTCAGTTGCCGCCATTATGTAAAACATTTGTGTAGACCTGAATTAAATATTTTATTATATTCCACTTATTATAAGCTTTTGTATAAGTAAATTAAAAAAAAAAGAAGATATTTGGAGAAATTTCATTTCGTCCCCCATATAAAACTATATTTTATGAAAATTGCATTTTTCCAAACCTATGAATCTTTTTATTTATTTGTTTTATGATTCACTGTTCTCCATTCTCCGTTCTGGGCAGAACGGGTGATTCTATAGGTTATCGAAAGATCAGGATTCGCAATGCGGTGTCCGTCAAGTTATAATAGTCAAGCCAACTATTCCGGATTCCAACAAAATACAAGGTGGCATGAAGCAATGTATTAACCGCTTCCCGTCAATAGGATGGATATGGCGTGTTTTATTTGTATCGCTTTCTCTTGCGATGAGCTGTATGGAAGCAGCGTACCGTTACTCGCTACAACTTGTTATCATTCTCGATAATAGTGGTGCACTAGTTGTGGCGTGCTTCCTGGATCTGATGTTGACAGAGCACCTGTAATCAGCAATGACTGTTCTTTGTCATATGTAACTACCTCATGTCTGTTTTTTAGGTTTCTGTGATTTAAAAAAAAAAAAGAATTATACCTCATACGCAGTTTTGTACTGCACACAAGAAGAACGCTCCAAATTGTTTGGATTGACTATTTATTATGTACACTGCAGTGTCCGACTTTCCTAACCGGTCCCCGCTTTATACTTCAGATAATAATTCCCCCTCTCCCGTAATTCTTTGCTGTATCGTTTCCAAAACACTACAAAATCGGCCACAATTTTGAAATTATATGACGGGTATAATGACGTATTTTGAAGGATCATTGTTGATGACCTGTGACTCTAGTACTAAATTTAAAAAAATCTGCCTGGTAGTTTCAGAGAAAAGTCAGTTTAAAGTCAGAGAAAAGGTAGTTTCAGAAAAAAAAAAAATATTGAAAATTATAGATCATGTATATTTCAATGTAAAAAGATACATAAAATAGTGGAGGTGACAAAAATTAGTCTACACTTGTTTAATAATTTGTGTATTTTTTTTTCTCTAATACAAAATATTCTCAACTTTTTTGGGGTTTGTAAAATTTGAAATTGCTTTTAATTTAGCATTTCAATTGTTTAGATTCAGCAAAAAAATATTTAACATTTTTTTCATATAGTTTGTTTTTTCCTCATCTTTAGGTATTTTTGTCCAATACTCACAACATTTTGTATTTATATTCCTTTTGTCTTCGTCTCTAGATGATGTTCCTTTTGCCTACATCGTTTTCCTTTTGTCACTTCTTACATTATTATGTATTCTTAAAGAACATCAATTGTATTCTTTGCTCCTTTTATCACCTATATACAAATAGGTGATTTCAAATTCTCTTTTCAGTGGTAAAAATCCTAAACATTAAAGTGCAAACTTCTTTAGATAACACAGGTCAACAAAAAACTTTTTTTTTATATTCTAATAATTAAATTTTGACTCTATGCACTAAATGATAAATAAAATATCCCTTTGTTACTTAAACAGTTTACTTTTTGTTTGTAAATATTCACTAAAACAATATTTGACAAACTTAGAATGGACTTGATTTAATTTAGCGTATCCTTTTTCAGTTTTTATTTTATAATAAATCCCAAAATTCACTCTAGCCGAATAGCTATCAACTATCAGTTTCGTTTTTATTTCGATACACTTTTCTGCAATTTTTTTAAATATATTTAATGATATTTACAACTGTATTTACATTAAAATACATTCAGTAAGTTGTAATATTAGATCTTAATGGAGTGATACAGGCATGTAGAGGAAAATACCAAATGGTGGTTAGGAAGTTTATGATGGAAGGATTGATATCTGTTTCGGGCATATGGAACATTAAGGTCTTTAGAAAGTATTTTATTTGGGACAAAGTAAGCATTTCCACCATTGTTATCTTATTTTGTGAAATATTGTCAAAAATTTTCGTTCTAAGAAAAAATCATGTAGAATTAATTTAAAGTAATTATGATTGGCTTTGATTTTATTCCATAAGAGAGTGTTTAGATTCTGTTTTTCTCTTAAAAATGGTGGTTAACCAAAACTTTTGAGAAGTAGAATTCGAGGGAATACTTTTAAAAAGCTTTCCAGTTGTAATTATTAAATTCTAATAAAAATATATCTTTAAAATGAAAACTGTATAAACAGAATACTGAAAATAAATTCTAGAGAAATTGTCTAGAATTGATAAATTTTAATAACATGTAGATGAAATAAATACACCCTTCGAGTTCAATTCATCCAGTTTCCATTTTATATTTGTTGTTTGGTAGAATAATGAAAGTAACTCGCAACGAAGACAATGAATGTATACAAACATCTAAACATAGCAGTAAAAACAAAAGGGGAGTTTTTAAGAAGGTTACTCAGTGTTGCCAAGTACTTGCATTCATAAATTATTCTTAATTTCCTTAATAACATTTCACATTTCTATTAGAATTTAATACTACTTGAACATTTGTTTTTCTCTCAGCTTATATTTGTGAATATTTTGGGCGATCTGCCATTTTTAAGAGAATCACTGAGCCTAATAAATGAAATTTGTTTCAGATTCGTTCTTCACTATTGTTTTTGTTTTTTTAAATAAAATAAGAGAGAGTTACTACAATATTGGACCTTTTAGGAAAAAGGATAAGTTTCTGAAGAGCTGGCTGCCATTTTGGAGAGGAATATTCCGACGAAGCTCATTTCGTTTTCAAATTGTACACAATTTTACCGACTTGCACGAAACTGCAGACTATACTGTTAAGCGTGTAGTTATAGAATGCTTTAGTAACAATTAAAAATGGATGGAGAGAGATTACCTACAGGAAACCACCCAATTCTAATCATTGTGGGGGCTCGAGTTTCCATTTCGTGGGACTGCCACAAAAATTAAAGTCAAAGCCCCGAGGCCGGATTGGAACCTGCTCCGCTGCAGTCATGAGGTAGTCAGCGTTAACGCCCTGACTTCCTGGGCTACAAACGGCCCTGAATTAAGAGAACTGTACTATATAAATATAATTCAGGTCAGTGCAATCCAGATATAATATGTGCATGTAAGAATGAACTACGGATAAACGACTGATGGGTAGACCGAACTCAACGGTATGTGTCAAACCGAAATCAACGGTAGATGGGAGGATTGCGTTAAGAATGATTTAGTAGATTTTTTTTGGAGAGGCGTCCCTGAACAGATCTATGTAGAGAACGATTGGTGGTATCGGTATCGAATCTTCGGGCTCGCTAAGCCTTTATTATTATTATACAATAGACAAAGATAAGTGAAGCCAAGGAATGAAAATATAGAAGAAAGAAATAAGTTGTTTTTATTTTGTCGTATCACCCTGACGATCAAATGTAGGTTTTGTTTTTGACCTCATTATAATTTTTTAGAATTGACTTCTGCTAGAAGTCATTGATCGTAACGAAATGAAACCTCGTAATGAAATGGGATCCGCAGTGTGTACGAAACCTATATCAAAATAGATTTTTTATGTCGGGAGTTGGCACTGATTCAATAGTTCGGTTAATGATAAACTGCTGGTTGGACATTCCTCAACCAGGTAGGTCTAATGCAGTTATTTATCCAGTAGAATTAAGACATGTGAGTAATACATACCGGTTAAAAAAAACCTACTTTGAACAAGTTTATTGGTTTTGCAACTAAATGTTATGTCAGTACTTTCAAATATGGCAAAACATTCAAACTACAGCTTTATCCTTCAAACCTGTGTCATTAATAAATAATTATGATTTATCGGATTAAAAATGAATCACAAAACCTGATGTTTTTATAGAAAATAGAAAGAATGTATTGTCCGGCCCTTTCACAATATATTGACAGCCTCTTTGTACCTTAACCGAAAACAATGGTATACCTGGGAATCAAACTTTATATTCATAATCCACGCCATAATCACGTTCATTTAGAAAAACTATGCCGTAACTCTAATTTCAGGATCTCTGATAATGCATATCATTTGGTTTAGCGTTATCTTTCAATTGACTCAAAACTTATAAGCATTCTAAATAAAATAAAGTCGTTATTAATTACCGATTGGAATTTAAAAATGTATCTGTTATTTTGTAGGTATTTATAGTTTTCATGCATTACCTATTTTATTATAACGATGGCTTACTTCACAGCAGTGCTAAGTACGTTTCCACTAGCTTTACAAACAATACAATTAAAGGTTCTCTCTTTTAGGAAGATTAATTGAAAAGTTATGATTTTTCTAAAAGAAAGAACCTTTAATTTTATTTTTCGTAAAGCTAATGGAAATGAACTTAGTACCACTATGAAGTTATAGCCATCGGTATAATAAATCGGTAATGTATATGAACTATACATGCCTACAAAACAAGAGAGGTTTTAATGATCGTAAAGAACAACGAAAAGAGTATACTTTGTTATTTACGATGATTAGATGAATCTGAAACATCTTCCTTCTCGCAGGAGGCTAATTGGTTGAATTCAGCTTGTGGAATCCTCATACAAGACTGACAAGACAGGAAACTGCTCGTCGATTTCGACTATTACAACATTTACTAGACAAACGATCAAAATTGCCAATCCATTACAAAAGACTGATCTACATGACTATTATAAGGCCTATCTGGACATACGGAGTTGATTGGGGCTCCACTAAACTATCTAACTTTGGGGCTTTACTAAACCATCAAATTCCTCCCGAATCCAATCCTTACAGTCCAAAATCCTTAACGCTCCTTACTTTGTCACAAATCAAGTCATTCATGATGACCCCAGATACCATTCCTTCCATCTAAAACTTCCCAACCACCCAAATCCACTTGTTTCTAACCTGGCTTCTCCTTCATTACCTAATAATCTTCCTAGGCGTCTGATGGCCTCGGGATCTTCTCTCCTAGAAATGTTATTGGAGTTCTATCAATGGGTAGATTCTCCACATGTTTGTATCATGTCTCTATCTCTACTAGCAAATTTACTTGTTGTATATATGTTATAGAGTTGTAAATAACAATAAATAAATTTTAAAAAAAAAAAAAAAATGAGCTTGAAATTCTCTCCATTATGAGGTTGAAATTTGCCGCATTAGTTAGTACAACTCATGGATTTGTTGATATTGTACTCATTTTGTGTCAGTATGCCTTAGTCCTGAGTCGACCTCGTAGACTGTAGAAATTTTAATTATCCTGAAAGGTCCTTTCCGAATTTAGGCCAACTTATCCCGACTCAATTTACCTTTATGCAAAGCTTCTTCATTTGTAAATACCGTATTTTTCCCAACCAGGGAAAACAAAGTAATGCTGTACTAAGTTTGTGGGATGCGGTCGTGTACTGTAGTTTGCCACTACTGTTAACGAAACTTTATTTATGTACTTTATAAATACTTTTTGGATTCTAATTCTTCCTGCTTCTAGCATATTTACGATGACTGAACATATACCGAGAGTGAAATTACTGTCACAGTGGCTGTAGCTTCACTGCCGTTACTATCCAGACAGACCGTGAGCGAAAATACTTCAACGCCAGTATATTCTATTTTGGTAATAAATACTGTTGTGGCAGTAGATACTATCATGACTGTAATTGTCATATAGTTTACACAATTCCTGTGCCTACGACTATCTTCGTGTTTATTTCTAGTATTCATAGATTCTAAACTTTATTTAAGAAATATATTGCTGTATTTAAAGGAATATTTAGTTCACGAAATAATTATTTTAAGATACTTTTTTTTTGTAATTATTTCATCAAACAATCATGTGGAAGCCAACACAAATCGGCGAAGTTTTTTTTTTAAGCAGACTCCAAAGTTCAACCTAAACACTGGATGCTGACAGGTATAGTTATGAGTTATACTGACAATTAATTTATAACAGCTGGTTTAAATAAGGAGATCGTCGGTCCGTTGCTAGGCGACGCTGACCAAACAACCCTTAGTTATTCCTACACTTAAATATTCTAATAGAAAGTATAACAATGCAGATGTATTGTTCTAAAGAAAATAATACAAATAAAAACAAATTTAATATATACAAATTAATTATTAAACTTGGTGTTAACAAATCATTTAAAGCATAATCTTTATTTCGAAAATAATATTATTTTGTGAAATGCCCGTGTTATTGTCATTATTTAATATAATTTTATTATTACTTATTTGTATGTGTAAATCATGGTACTATTTTTTGTATAAACTTTTTATAATTTGTTTTTATCTGTTCTTATTAAATGCTTCAAGAATACTCACCATTACAACAGTCATGATTTTCGATTTACGGTGCTGTTGCAGTAACTGATCGATTTGAAGCATTTTCTTTTAATTTATCTATTTTATCTTTATTTATTTTATTAAGTGCTCAACTGGAAATGGTTAATATTCTCGAAGCATTTGAAAACAAGAGATGAAAAATAGTGAAGAATATAAAAATTATAAGTGGAAAAGATTCAGTTTTGGTATAATAAATTGAGGTTTATGAACTTTTAAATAGATGTGTCTATATTTAAAAAAATAAAAATCAGATGGGAGGGTGAAATTATGAACTTAGCTATTTATATATTTATTCATTAAGGTATCTCGATCAAGGACTAACTATCAAAACGACTAATAAATAATATAAACTCTAATATTTTTTTAATATTGAATATTAAAAAAAAATTATAACAATGTGGGATATTTTCAATGTTCTTGATATTCATAGCGTTCAGTGAAACTTTGGAAAGGGGATTTCCTCAGCGGTCATAAGAAAATGGCTGCGTAAAACTTTTGTCAGGAAGAATGAGATAGAGATTGCATAGTGTGCCAGCGCAAGCCGTTTAGGCCGTGGCTGAATCGCACGTATGGAAAACTCCAGAATGAGTTTCCCTCACGTACGGTTCGCCTCATTATCCCAGCTGCTTTTTTCCTACGCTCTTCTTTGGAGATTTTCTCTTCTGCTTTTGTCAGAAAATTTCTTCAGGGTCTAGTTCTGGAAGTTTCCATTGGAATGGTTTAACGCTTTGAACTTGACCTAGACTTTGATATTTTTTAAAAGTAGAAAAATTAACCAAAAGAACTTTTGTTGCTATTATAATTATAATGTAAATAATTGTATAAAATTATAATTTTCTATTAATTAAACAAAAACGCTAATAATTGCTTTTTCTACACAACCTTTTTTTTTTTTTTTGTTTAATAATTTATTTAATATATATCAGACATCTCGGAATACTCCAAAACCGCGCTCTTAAGGATCGTGAAAGAACTAACTCTTTGTTTTTTTAAACTAATGAACAGTTTCTCATTTTTAAGAGAAATATAAAATGGATAAATTTTTTTTTTTTTTTTAATAATTTATTTATTGATATTTAAAACTGTATACACATATA
>NW_027111457.1:354632-368616 GCF_000696795.3 Halyomorpha halys
CATGATAAAAACATGTGGAGAATCTACCCATTGATAGAACTCCAAAAACATTTCTAAAGGAGAAGATCTCGAGGCCATCTTCTTTTCAGACGTCTAGGAGGATTATTAGGTAGTGAAGGAGAAGCCAGGTTAGAAACGAGTTGGTTTGGGTGGTTGGGTAGTTTATTATGGAAGGTTTGGTATCTGGTTCTGACTAAATAGGCAACATAGGGGACATTGAGGTACTGATGGATGATTTGATTTGTGACAAAGTAAGGAGCATTAAGGATTTTACGAAGGATTTTGGACTGTAAGGATTGGATTCGAGAGGAATTAGATGGTTTAGTGGCGCCCCATAGCTCAACTTCGTATGTCCAAATAAGCCTTATAATAGTCATGTAGATCAGTCTTTTGTAATGGATTGGAAGTTTGGACCGTTTGTCTTGTAAATGTTGTAGTAGTCGGAATCGACGAGCAGTTTCCTTACACAAACTTTAAACTGTAATAGCTTTTGATAATAATATATATATTCTGTTTATGAGTTTATTTAAGTTTTGAATCTGATTAAAGTGTTACATGCTAAGTATTTACTGAAATTTTGTTATCTTCTGTAATTTTTACTAGATGTGTTTTATGACCACTTTGTTCTATAATAATTGTAATTTATTGTAAATGGCTCCAAGAATTCCCAGTGTTGAAGCAACGTTGAACAAACATTTTATAATTTTATTGGCTCAGTCAATATGTGAAATAGATTTATTTTAACTATAAGGCATTTGTTCACTAAAATGAAACATGTGATTTTAAACACAAAAGGTGCAATTTTTTGACAAAGAGAGGCAGTCTACGATTGTTAGGTATGACGGCATTGTTTTAGTTTTCCCCTCAGCTTCGCAGGCTCCATGTTAAGACCGTGATAGACTTTTGGCTAGCCAAGCCACTTCTCTCGCACAGGGGCCCCTATTCTGCTTGCTTCCAGAACTCTCAGCTGTCATCTGGAGTGATTAAATGTAAACATTTACAAACATTTGCTCAAGGCACATTGAAGACATTTTTCTTTTGTTTTTTTTATTATAAAATTAGTTTGTGTTTGTAAAGTATTAAGTAGTTTTTCCTTTTTATTAATGAATAAGATTAATTTGGTTTATAATTCTTTCAGTTTGTTTATATGTATATATTCATTATATTTTCGTTCTGTTTAATGCATGTAATTTCTTTCTTAAATATATACTTCAAATATATTTCTGTAATCATTCCAACCCAAAAATAATAAAATTATGTTATAAGAAAATTATACACCAGGTATGAAGCAATCCAAGCTCTTCATTGAAATATCAGAGGAAAAGGCAACCTTAACCTTACTAGAAATGAACTGAGGACGATAAGAGGACTCCTCGCGGGCCACTGCCCCTTAAAATATATTTTTAAGAAGACGAGGCTGGTGGAGGATTCCACATGTCGTCTATGTATGGAAGACGAAGAAAATGCACTGCACATTCTGTGTGAATGGGATGCCCTTGGCTTCCGAAGATTACAGCAATTGGGACAGGAGAGAATGGAACCTGAAGACATTTCTAGAACAAACCCAAAAGCATTATTGAGCTTCGCAAGAAGCATAGGATTCATGTGGGATACCTAGTGGAAAGAGGGGTAATTCACAAAAGATCCAATTGGGTCGAAGTGAGGAAGGTATTCGTGACCGTCAGTGTAATAATAATAATGAGAAAATTTATGGGTGATATTTTGGTAAGATGTGTCCTCAAAACACAAAGATAACACCCTGACTGATGGCGTACCTGGTTGCATTTTTAAAACGACTTCAAATACACCACTTAGTTAGTTTTTCCATGGTTCTATTTGTTTTTGTGTTGCTGCAGCCGAATTTGAGTTTGTCACACAAACGTATCAGCTGCATTCTGGGAAATTGGCTAAAACAATGAGAATTCACAGATTCCTACCCATAATTTCGATTATAGATTTTACCGAAAAAAATCGATTAAATAGTTAAATTAGACACAATTTAGTATAAAATTCATTCATAGTTATGAAATGTGCGACCGGCTGGTAAAGAGCTAGAGCAAGTTTAAAATTTACTAAATCTACGTTCTTTGCAAAATATATCGTTATTCAAATGGCACCTCATAATCAGAGCTTCGACAATTCCGAAAATTCAACTATTAATGGAAAGTATCAGACTTTATATTTGTTTTTATATTTTAAATGATAATGAAAAATACAACAGAACAGCACTATGTTACCCGTGTGTCAGTCCAGACTTGACTTACAAAGTATCTACGATGTATGATGAAGTAGATACTTTATGTATTCGTCAGTGATAAAATCATGATTAGAGGGATAAATCATAATGCTCAACTTCGCCTTTCAAATAATATTGAATGTTTATTGTACTTATAATTTTAATATTACTTAGATTACGTTCCTGGTTGATCCGTATCATGACAACCCTCTGGTCAATCCTCAAAACATTATAGAACATTAGTTGCATAAATCGTAATTTTTTGCAGATATTAGATACTAAAATTGGTTTTCATGTCATGATCGTTAACACTCAGACACACCTGTATTTTATTAATATTTATTTATAACGTCTTATGTACTGAATCATTAAATCTTTCAATACAATAAGTGATTTCTTAATGAATGCCTCTTAAAACTTTAAATATCAAAAAGTAATTTAATTTTAAATACATCTAGTTTAGGAATTACTTTTATTATTTCTTGAATGTCTCAACTCTAATAATTTTAATAGATTTTCAATGAGGATTTAACTGGACAAATTTTTTAAATTCTATTCCTAGTCAGTCGTGAATTTAAGAGTTTATTTCAAATTTGTACGCCATAAATAATAGCAAATTGCACTAAATGTATCTACAGAAAAAAAAAAGAAAACGAAAGTTTCAAATTCTGATACTCTTATGGTAGTGGTAATGTGTCCGATAACCGGCAGTTTCGATTCCATATAACAAATTTCAGAAGTCTCAATTCCTCTTTGGTTCTGTTGGGTTCATCCTATACGGTGTATTGTCATTCATTTTGTAAGTATACCGATAAAGTCACAATATAAAAGCTAAAGACAGCAACTGAAGAAAAAAAAAAAGAAACTTAACTATTTCTTTTATTGGTCTTTTATTATGGAAACTTTACCTCTCCATATCGTTACCTCTAACCAAGATACGTCTAATGCGTCATTAGTGCCGGAGTGATAGCAGAATAAGTACAGCTTTGTTGTGGTGTACTCGGCCATCAGTAAATTCGGGACAGGGCGATGTAGAAAGGTTCAAGAGGTGTCCCACGAAAGCTGCCCTCTCCCGCCTCCATTATCCTGGGTTGTCCAAAGTGAGCGGGTGGAGGCCGATGCCGACGATCAATGGGATTGCGAGTTCACTTCAACAACGTCTGTCACAAGAGAGTTAGTTACCTAACCGCTTCGGAACCTTTACATTGTTTACTTTTATTTTATTTGCAGGCATTCGAATGTGGAGGGCTGATGAATATATACATGTTAAACTTTGAATAAAATGAAGAAGAAACCTGAAATTTTAATTTGTCCAATACAAGGGCAAGCATTATAACAAAAGTATGTTTTCAATGCCAAGCAAATGTCAATAAAGTATTATAATACAAACAGCCCAGGTTCATATAAGAATTGAACTCACAATTTAATGAGGAATATATGTAGTTTTAAAGTATCTGAAAATAAGGTTAAATATTTACTATATCTAAGTTTACTGTGTAAACACTTTTTTTTTTTAGATAAAAAATTATTTTCTCCTATTTTAGAATATTTCTGAAATAAATTAATAATAAATTTAAATCACTAATGCAATTGTCTTTTGTCTTTCATATATTAATATATTATTTTTCAATTCTAACCCATCTTACTAATATGACTGCGTAATTTTTATTATAAATATTTGGAATAAAAAAATTAACTTATCCTCAATATATCCTCATCAAATGCTCCTATAATATTTTAAAAAGATAATGATGTTCTAATTGTAAATATATCTACTTTTTATAGAAATCTCATCAATTGAACAATAATATGTAATTATTATTGTTTAAAGGACCTTAGAATAAATTATTTTGCATTGCATGTCTAATTATATGCTGATAATACATCAAGGTTTTTATTTGGAATACTAAATTCAAATGAGCCTCACAAAATATAATAGGTTTATTTTTATTAAGATCACTAAATACTTAATTTAGTGATCGACATAATTCGTTACCATTTATGTTATTAAAGTACTTGGAAAGTTACTAAACTTCGATGACATAATAAATTTGATTAAAAAGGACATTAAATTTCCTCCATAAAGAACACAGACGAAGAAGAAGACAGAGCCCTGATGAAGCTCTATAAATTTGAACGAAACGTAGGCTACTAATAAGTGTATTTTATATTACTTGTTCCTTTTTTGACCGCCATCCGAACCTTCCTAAAATTTATAATTTAGTATGAAATGGATAATAACTGTATATTACATTTATTTTGTTTACGTTCTTTTAATAATGTCAAAGATATTTCTTTTACGAGTTTAAGTCACCATACGAGGAAAATGCACACCCTTATGTTTGTCAGATGGGAGTATCCGATCAGGGAGAATCTTGTTACTGGATTCTGTAGCGTTGGAGTACGATTTAGACCTCGTTTTGCCGAACTTTGCACCTGCTCCTCTAGGATGGAATTGGAAACCAATAAACTCCAATAGAGATTCGAAGAAGCTCCAAGTATTATAGATTAGGCTCTACTGTTGAGTTAAAAATTGTATGTTATTAAAATAAAAATAATTATATATGGTTATAAAAATCCAACAACTAATTCATTCAGTTATGGAAATTAACTATACCTAGCTTATAATATAATTTATATAACTTAAATACCTGCTTCTTTTCAAAGCCTGCTTTGACGTAGTTCACGTTTCTGATCCATAGAATAGCATTAGTTGGATTAGTGTTTTATTTAGATGAAATTTATAAATAATGTTATAATGAGAAAACCAAAGCCATTTATAAATTTTTTCAATTAATTTCTGATAATTTTTCTGATTCAAATTATGACTATGGCTAGAATTTTCATGTAATTTAAAATACAATGTACATATTTACTCAATAATTTTAAAATACATAAGTAAATTCATCAAAATTACATAATATCTTTATACATAGATTTAAAAAGACCGGCCATCGGATGGCGGAAGTGGGTACCTGACCATTCAATGGTTGTTGGGGAAAATAAATGGAGTCCGGGCACAATCAGCCTCCATCAAAATCTCAAGCCTCTCATAAAGCAGAAAAACGAAATGGTTGTGGAATGTTATACTATAAAAAGTTGGTACCTGACCCTTCAGTGAGTGGTGGGGATAAACAAACGAAATACTAAAGTGGTGGCTGAGGGCAAGAATGTAATTGGCTAATTTGAGTGGGATATGGATGATATGACCTGACGAAAAAAAGGCGTAGCCTAATGGTCACGTGACTAAAAAGCGGTGTGACTTAATGGCTAAAGTTAGATTGTATCAAAAGGGGCATGATTGTTCAAAGTTTTCATTATTGTATGGGTTCGCAATACTATATCCAAATACAGTGCTATAGTTTTATTTATGATCTAACAAAGTATATATTAGAATATAAAAATGATATTTAAAATAAAATACCATCAAATAACTTGTATAAGTATATATAAATAAAAGAAAAATCAATGTTTATAAAAAGATTTATTCCGGGCTAAGATTAAAAGAAAAAATTGATTACTTCAAAGCTCCACAATAAATCGGCAAGAAGATAGATTTCCCAGGTAATTTTCTGTCAGCTGAGGTCTCTGTTTTAGATTTAGTAAATAAATATTTTATTTACACTTAAAGGTAATAAAATTACCTTAAAATAAAATCTTTATTTTCTACCTTACGGTATACACTTAGAGTAATCAAAAAGTAAATATTATGATTTTAGTAATTAGTGATTATATATTTTTATTTCACATTTATTGAAAGGTAGGTGGAGAAGGGAGAAAATGAAAAAGAATTGGACCCTGCAATACTCCCAATCAATTATAACTACAGAATTTCCATACTTTAAAATTCGCTTTAACAGAAGAACTAAACGGTGGAGTCTCGAGGGTTGCATATATTTCCACGGGCCTGCGGACAAGGCCTAAATACAAAGCAAGAGGATTTAAATATCCGCGGGCAATAGATTAGACCCGACGTGAGATCGGCGGGGTCAGATAAGGGTCGCCACTATGTAGTTGTTTCGAATACAAATACACGCAGTATTATTAGAACTATGAAGATAAATATTTTTATTTGTAGTATGGAGGGCTGATTACTCTTTAGCATTAGTAAAGTAAATTATATCTATTTGAAAGTGAAGGTGGGAATACTGTTTATTTTACAGAACACAATCATAAAATAATTGTCTATGAAATAAAAGAAGCATATAAATACGATCAAAATAATAATAATCAGTTGTAGAAACCCTTTTTATTTTAACTTAAATACAACTCTAAGCATCCAGACATGGAAATTGATTAACGAATATCAGACAATTAATTTGGAAAAGAAAAGACAGGGAACTCGTAAAAATAATTATTGATTTGGAAAACATGCTCGACAATATGCAGACTTCAGATATAACGATATAAATACAAAATATAATAATACATATTCTATAATTTGCAATTTTATTCAAAATAATAATAAAAAAATATTACAAAGCCCCCTTTGAATATTAATAGAAATTTATAAAAATGATTAGTAATATAATTATAAGCAGATGAAATAAAATTTAAACAAGTAGCCATTTTATATAAAAATGATTATAAGGAAAAAATATAAAATATATTACACGAAAAGAACACGTTGAGTTGTTGAGACTAAAATTGTTTACTGATCTAATTGGAAAAAATGATTAAATATGTTACAAAAATGGGATATACTGAATAACTCACTAAACATTAATTAGAAGTGAGCGGCTATTAAAAAGCGATTTTAAGAATACTCAGATAAACTGAAGATGGAGATAAAACATTAGAAAGTTGAAAATATTAGTAAAATTTATCTATTTTTAGAAATACTGGAAGATTATTGATTGACCGTGTGTGAAGATGAAAGGAATATGGTCCGGGTGCGGTCAAGAAAAACTCAAATAGTAGAAATATACTAATTTAATGAGCCAACGTTTCGCCCCACGTTGCAGGGCTTCTTCAGGGCTAAAAAAGATACAAACACATAGTTACAAAAGGAAAACAAAAAACTTAAGTGTAAAATAACAGGGGTATTTGGCTCATTAAATTAGTATATTTCTACTATTTGAGTTTTTCTTGACCGCACCCGGACCATATTCCTTTCATCTTATTTTTAGAAATATTTAAGTTATCGAATATTGCAAGTATTTAATGGTTATTGTGTATACCAAACAATTTGTTTTGTTTTTTTATATAGAACAATAACATAAGATTGTTGACCATAATAAAAAACAAAAGTAGCTTCAAGTAAAATAAACCAAAGCAATTTCGTTAGAGAAAAATCAATTGAGATTCGGTTTTAGCGTTTTTTAAAATTCTTAAATAAGAATTTTGGTATTAATAAAACATTAGAAATTTTTGGGCTTAATTTTGTGGGGATATTTTTTTTCTGCTAATGTACCGCGTTCGCGAAATAAATCTATATTACCTTATAATCTTATCCGAATCCAACGTAACTACAACTGTTGCCAGCCTTATCTTTTAGATTTTATGCCCCTATTTGGAAGAAAAATCAGTTTTATAAAAAAGAAAAATATCTCATAAGTTTTACTTTATGTCTGTAGTGCTGATTTGTTTCCGAAGGACATGGAACCATACTATCTCGTGCCGTTTAGAGGGTCCTGAACCGTGGTGGAGGTATGGCGATTTTCGAAAAAAATATCAAAGGCCATCATAAAGACGAAAATTTTGAGTGAATAAGTTTTTTATTACTACCTAAATTCGTATCCTTTGTTTTTTTTTTTGGTGCGAAAAACTAATACCAACTTTATTTCTCCATAAAAAAAAGTATTTGGTCCCACTTTGCTTAGTCAGTCGGTCTAAATTATTTGTATAATGTGTACGCACTCATTTATGGTATTGTTATATACCAATCGATTTATTTTCGAATTCAGAATAACAAAATTAATTGAATGAGTTTAAATATATACATATATAAAAAATTGTTTATGCAAAAAATTTTCACCTAATGAATTTATTATGTGAACGTGGTTTGTCGGAAGAAAAAAATATCCCCAAAAATTTCTAATATTTTATTTATATGAAAATTCGTACTTAAGAGTTTTGAAGAAAGCTAAAACCGCATCTGACTTGATTTTACGAGCCCACAAATTTTTTTTAAAATTTCAGAAAACATTTGAACGGACCATAAAATTTTGAATACCTTTTTTGCGCAATATTTCTCCTCACACTCACAAAAATTTTGAAGATGTCGTTTTTGTGCAAATATTTGCCAGTTCGAGGGTCCCGTTATACTTAGTGTACTAAGTATACTTAAATATATCCCTATCAAGTAGGGATTTGGATAGTTTATTATTGTATTGCATTATATTATTCTGTATTCTGTAACCATATAAAAAATAAAGAGGTTTGAAAAAAAAAAAAAAAAAAAAAAAAAAGGGATTTGGAAGACAAAAATCAAAACAATGTGTTTAGTCTATAAAATCCTAGGGAAAGAAAAGAATGGAGCATTAGTGAAATATAAATCAAATTACCAAACTGGTTCTGCCACATGTACTTAACTGGACGGTTTTTATCGGTTTACTGTAAGAAAGCTTTTTTTAATTCCTGATTATATTTTAGTTCTCTTTACGAATTTAGTTTTTAAGGATTCTAATAAAAAGTCAGTAAGATGAATTATATCGTAAATGGCTGATAGCAAACAAATACCGAGAGGACATGAGAGAACCCATAGCCAGGAGGACCAACCCTTCCAGTTGACTTATGTGCCAGCTCAGCTAACGAGAATAGTTCTTGGCATTGTTTTGGTTCCGTTTCCGTTGCAGAATGTGACTCGAGCCGTCATTGTGAAAACAGCGGAAGCTCAAGGTCTAGCAGGGGCAGTAACTCCAAGTAATTGCTAGTTCTCTTTATGTGGTTTCTTCTCACAGGTTCAACCAACTACTAATTATCTGGAAAATTGGAAAATACACACGGCTTGTAGTTTTTTTTTCTACTTAAACGGCAGATAATGTATATTTTTTTTTATTTAAGAAGGCTACCACTAGGGAAAATGTATATTCAGAATGATTATCTCCGTCCCATACCGCAAAAAAAAAACTATCATATTTTCTACCCGACATTGAAATATTTATGAAGATGTCTATTGTGCTGAAGTTAAGACTGTGTATGCTTTAAAAGATAGTGAGAAATTTATTACATGCTTGATTTGATGCAAATATTTATCCTCGTTCCATGGACTTATAATACAAATCTGTATTTCTTCATACAATGCTGTGGAACATCCTGCCATTACTCTCGTACCTCTTCACTCTCTTCTGTTAAGTCATTGTTAATTTTTGATTTTTTTAAATCACAAAAAAAAATCTCAACATGATGATCTTTAATATTGCAACTTAAAACAAGGTAGGTTCATTTCTTAATTAAAAAAAAAATATTCAACAATTATCTAGTACCTTTAGACTTGGGAAGTAGGAAAATTAAAAGTAAAATTTTTTTTATTCAACTTTAGAACAAAATATGTCAATTCTTAAAAATTCATAAAAATCGATGTTAAAATTTTCAGTTTTTTTTTATAATAGTAGATTATTATTATTATTTTTTTTACTCAAAACCTTATTTTTTTCGAGATTTAATTATATTACTTGATACGATGTGCAATCATCCATCTTTTTTGTTATTATAATTCATAAAATATAAATTAAATTAAAATTCCAAGTAACGCTATTATTCCCTTTATCTATAATTTACATTAAAACTATCAGTTTCAAACACTGGACATTGTTGATCTATTGATACAATCAATAATTTAGCTTAAATTTTATTAGATTATTTTCTCAAATGAATCTAATAATAAATCAGAAAACATGTGGCCAACTAACGTCGTGAATGAACCCAAAAGATTTACAGAACAGATGAACAAGTAATGAAGAAAATGAAAAAAAATCTTTCAATGAGAAAACGTTAAAAAATAAATATTTTATGAAAGAGGTCGGTAGGGTTGTTATACCTTCATTTCAAACCGACCAAAAGCTATTCGAATTTTTAGGGTTTTTCAGGATTCTGTTAATAATTAAATACTCTCGTGTTTTTGCCACATGTTTTAATAATGTAATGGTTATTATTTAAATCTTATTGTTTTAATAATTATTTATATCAAAAACTGAAACCATTTATCACGGTTTTCCTTAATTTTTAACATATTTTGTCATTGTCGAAATAAAGTAAGTTTCTGCAGCTAAAATAAGCTGGTAGCGTACGTTTGAGGGGTGCTTGTTTATAAATGGTGTAAGCTCGTATACTTTCAGGCTGTGGCATTAAAAAAAACTGTTGGTTTAGAGATGTGTCCGTTCGAGAAGCTGTCCGTTGCAAGAGGTTTTTCTGTGTACAATTTTTTTTTACGAGTGGTACTCAGTGTTATGAACATTATGCAAGTGTTACACAGATTTTAGATAGGAATCACTCAGATGACTGCAATTGGCGGTTATTAGGGCTATTTCGACTCTCCTCTCTCCCCCCCCCCACCACCCCTCCATTCTGGTTAGAATAGGTTGACAACCATTAGGATAACATCCACTAGCAGATAATGGTTGTTAATAATTGTTGGGTATTTACCTTATTATGAATAGATTACCTTCGCATGCTGAGTATTTACCTCAATATGGATCGGGGGTATGGTGTAATAGGGCCACCCCAAGGAGGTCGGCCGGAGACAAGAGGATCTCCTCTTGTTAAGAGTGCTCTTTGTTTCTTTGAAGTGAAGTCAGGTAGATGATAGAATCCATGCACCTAACTATAGCATCGTACATTTTATTTGAAAATACTCATGGTTAATTATTTTGAATGCGTATAAATGAACAGAGATGACGAAATATCACAAAATCAATACTGGAGATAATTATTTCTAAATCAAAAACCGTCTTCCTACTATACTATACAAACAGACAGGCAGTCATAAAAAGAAAATTGTATGCGTTAATTTTTTTTTTTGATTAATTATTTTTTTATTTATGTTTATCAATTGCTGTTTGCTTCATTAATTTTATTCTGTACTTTAATTTTATTTATGAAAAAATATTTATTTTTTCTCAATTTCATGTGGCTTAATAATTGTTATGAATAAAATAATCAGGGCTCAGGAAAAAATATAATGAGTCCTAACTTGATCATTTAATTTTTTATTTTATTAAATATACCGATGTTTCGACTCAATAATAAGTTTAACATTTGGTGCAAAATTAAAACAAAATACGAAGGATGAGAGTAAATATCGAA
This sequence comes from Halyomorpha halys, assembly GCF_000696795.3. Classification (NCBI taxonomy): domain Eukaryota; kingdom Metazoa; phylum Arthropoda; class Insecta; order Hemiptera; family Pentatomidae; genus Halyomorpha; species Halyomorpha halys. The sequence goes on from NW_027111457.1 coordinate 366,115, forward strand.
ATAGTGAAAAAATAAGAGAAGGGTGCAATTAAAGAAAGAAATATGTGTTATAAATAGTTCTGATCAAATAAGTAATGAAAATTGCAAAATGTAATTGATCATAATAAATTATTCCATATGTTTCTGTCACTTATATTTTCATTTCATATTTCAGCAGTGTCATTTGTAACTCTTATTGTATGCCTCTCGTTTAATCTATTTATAATTTTATTACGTCTGTAATCAAAGAGAGTCTAAAATCATTGGGAGTGGGGGATCTTTGTCAATTTTCACAGAATATCGACTTATTGGTTTCCCCTCCACTCCCCCCTCCTCTCTTTAACAAATAGTGTTAGGAAGGTCAGTAATCGATAGTTATTAAATTATTTATGTCTCGTTTCGGTAAAGTGACGAATTGATGCCTAGGCTTACTACAAGCTTACAATTTATGTTGTATATACTTCATACAATGCGTTTAATATATTACTATACAATAACGATATATTTGATGTTTATACCATTTTTTGTTTACCGTTTTGAAGAGTTGTGGAAGTTAGAATACGGTATTCAAATTCAAAGTAACATTCATAAGTCTTGCTATCTGATTTTATTCAGTGACCATAAAGTAAAAATATATTACTAATTTTAAATGGTTGCATATTTTACCAATGAAAAACTGTGAAATTTACTATACGAAGTGATTTTAAGTCACTTTCCATGCTTATTTTTGCCTTTTAAAGCACGTGTTGACATTGAATTAATCTTAACGTAAATTATTATTAGGTTATTACTATTATTTTATTCAATTACAATTATTAATTTATAACGACCCTATGCGCTTTTTCCACAGTGACTTGATAACATCTTGAATAAAAAAAAAATTAAACTACGAAATGACTCAAGAAATTAAATTGTTACAGTTCAAGTTTGATTTATTTAATTTAAAAATGAAATACATTCTTGTTTTATCTTTCAGAGTAAATTAAAATAATTTGTGCTAAATGATAAAAGCTACGAATATATTTCTCTGCTGTACATATCACAACGAATTGCTGCGATATTCGAATATCAATGTTAAACAACATATTTTCTTGATTTTAACTTTTTCGTGGGGAGATAGTTGTTAAAATTAACCTTTGAAGTTCGCTTACAGCCACAGAATATATTTCTGAGAGATGCAAGTGTGTGTTAAATAAAATATTTAGGAGTAAAATGAAAAATTTAATTCTTCACTGAATCGCATAGATGAATATGGCACACATGTTTTATGAACAACACAGGAGAAGCAAAAATAAAATTTCATCTTTCACAAACCCGTAATACATGGATCTGCCCGCCCTACCTCACTTGAAAGCCTTACCTGGAGTTCCCTACGCCCGCTTGCGCACAATAGCCAATCACCACGCCTTCCCAGTGTGGCTTTTTTAAAATATATATATGGAAGTTTTTATATTTATTTTATAAATACAGGTGTGTAGAAAATTTATTACATTAGTTCGGGATATAACATCATGCGCTTCATTTTTTTTTTGCTACTTATTACATATGAGATATGTTTTACATTTTGGAAAAAAAAATTAACTGAAAAAATCCAAAACAATTTTAAATTTTAATATAAAGACAGATCTTTATTATATATTTATTAAAATACCCTTCGTCGTAAACCTACTGACTGCCCTACAGTTTCATTTAATGATCTTACTCTTACCCCTGACGAACAGATCCGCAATTAATCAATAATAATAATTAATCCGCAAACAATTACCGTGTTGTTATTACTGTAACAATTACCGTTTTCTGAATAAGTTCCCCCATGCTCAGTTTAATCGTTTTCGGCAAATTTTGTCAATACTTTTCTTATTGGATAAAGTTGGATTAAGGCTTGGAAATAAAACGTTTCAAGGTCACCTAGCCACAATTAATTGATTATGAATTAACTATGTACATGAATGACAAAAATAATGAATTACAGATTGAAAATTACTTATGTATTATATCTGTTATTTAGATACATATCTGAATAAACTATTAGGCAAAACCGCTTCGCTTTAACGTTCCTGGAAAAGGGAACACTCAAGGAATAATTTGTTATCAACTTCGTAGTCGTACTTTGAGGATGCTATTGGTACAGCTGTACGTTTTGCTCTTTAAACGATCCGATACTTATTTGCGTAGGTAGTCTGTCATCTTTACACGACTAAGTGGAAACCTTTCCGGGACTCAAATCGATGGTTATTGTATTTAGTGATACTCTTCAGGTTACCTGTTCCATAACCAGTTGATAAAAATTATATCAACTGTAATGATTCGAATGTGATTAGCTTAGAAGAGAATATTTCTGACATTCAACCACCTGACGTATTATCGCTTTAGGCAATGTAATGATTGCGAAAGTGTTTTTCATATTCAGGACTTTTTACAGTTTTTACTGCAGTATGAGAAAGTTCCATTTTAATCAATGGAAATTAGAATATGGGTGCGTCGAACATCAAACGTATCCAATCCTTTCAATCCAAAATCCTT
>NW_027111457.1:368866-369154 GCF_000696795.3 Halyomorpha halys
CTAATCCTTTGGTTCAAACCTTATCTAGTTCCACCCATCCCTGCAGCCCACCTAGAAGGTTGAAACGGCAGAGGCCAAGAGACTTATTAAAATATAAATGGAGTTCTGACAATGGTCAAATTCTCCACTCAAGTTGAGTGTTTGCGGCTTTAGCGCACTTGCTCTGTCTCCACTGGCTCATTACCAGTGATGCGGCGAGAGTGATGCGCTGGGATCTCTTGAGCTCTGCTCTACCCCTCACACGTGGGGGATAGAGTGGGCTCAGGGATCCTCAGGTCGATTGTGTAA
>NW_027111457.1:369828-387423 GCF_000696795.3 Halyomorpha halys
TTATTTTAGTATGTATGAGATCATTCATCAATATTACCTATTGCCCACAACTGTGTGGCAGATTGTAATATCTATCAATAAATAAATCTATCAACGATTAAAAAAAAAAAAATATGGGTGCAATACCCAAAATAATCATTTTATGAGAAATGTTTCATCCAGATTGTAGTTTCATAAATATACGCGAATTACGGTATCCGGGATCAGACAATACTCTCAAGAATAAAAACCGAAGAATATATGTGTGGAAAGATCAAATCGAAAATACTCTTACATAAGACTAACGGCTAGATGTTGGTTTCAGTTCCGCTATGGCCGACTTTAACACATTGATTGAAACGAGAAGGTTCTCTACCATTACGAGCCGCTGAAGAAGACTGGAACGAAACGATCGGCCAAGGAAGAGGAATCGAAGGGGAAAAAGAAAACACGTTCGTCAGCCGGTAAGCAACAGGCGACAGTTACATGGCGCCGAGAGCGAGAGTTTTCCGCCAAAATCTAGGCCAGTCCATTAACGGCTAAAATCGGATATTTTTTAAATACTTTAATTTATGTTGTAAAATACCTGAAGTTGTAATTTTTTTATGATACACTAATAAGTATACTTAATTAACTTGCATTAAATAAAATTAATATAGGAGAATTCACTTTGTTTGTTATCTTTTGAATCGTTATTACTCATGATGGATGATCAGTTTAGTGCTGAAGGTTCTGAAGTCTAGTAACCATAGGTAGGTACTAATGGTCAACTTAAAAAAATTATACCAACATGCTCGAAAACTTGGGAAAAACTGTTTTCTTTATATGGGTGCCGGGTCACGTGGGGATCACTGGAAATGAACTGGCGGACATTGTAGCTAAACAAGCACTTGCTCTTCCAGGTCAGGGCGCGGCCATTCTGACACCACAAGAAATAAGTCTTCCAATGAAAAATGAGATATCATCTAGTTGGCAAGCCATGTGTGATGAAAGCCAGACAAGCAAATTAAAAACTATCAAAAAAACCACTAATCGATGGACATCAAACCGTTCCAATCTCAGGGAGGAGGTAGCTATTGCCAGATTGAGAATAGGTCATACGAGTTTAACTCATAGATATCTGATCAGTAAGCAGCCACCGCCAAAATGTCATTACTGCAACAGTGTACTTACGATCAGTCACATATTTGAGAAATGTCATTTTTATTCTGCGAACTTGAGTAGATTGGGAGTAGGACCGAGTGTATCGGATGCTCTGAATGATGATTAGAAGAACGTGGAAATGGTCTTAGTTTTCATAAAAAGGAATGGCCTTTTGAATAAGATTTAAACAAGAAAATCTGTTATACGTAATAAAAAATACCAAAATAAGTAATTATTTAAATGTTTTTTCGAAATTATTTAAAGAGAAAAATAAAGTGAAATAGAATTATAAATATAAATGAAACAGAATTATATAGCACGAAACATGGGCGTTGATGACCTCAGGGTTTTACGCCCTAAAGCCCCAGACGACAACAACAACAACTACTGGTCAACTGATGTCAGTGAACATGTGTAGTAGTGAGGTTCGCTAATCCAGTTTGGGATAACACAGTAGTCCAAATCCATTGGCCTTTTGACACGTGTGCTGGTTCCTATAGAACTGAATAGTGGAATAGTTCATGGAAACTAAAGCAGCAGTAAAAGACTGTTTAGCAGACCAAGAACCACCTATATACAGAGAAAGGAAAATCAATTTCCTGAAGAAAAGGAAAAGCCAAGCAAAGGAACCAGTAGAAACGTAGAACTGAGGCTGTGAATCTACGCTGAAATGCACTGTGGTGCTTGGGAACGAAGAAGGAGGAGAATTCTCGTTAAGATTTATGTAATGATTAACCATAGTTTGCTTTTAGGCCTGCCAATATATTACGTTTGCTTAAGTTAAATCGTTAAGACACCTTCACTACAACACCATGTCATATCACTGAGTTGTTATGACTCTCTTCCATCCGTTCCATATCAAGCTATTTTATTTTAATTGACTAACTTAAAAGAGATAAATGAAAGCTACAAAATATAGATTACCGAAGACGTAGTTTAAGCAACATCTTATTACTGGTTATGGTACAATTAATATTCAAAATAGGCCTCTGTTGAAAAATTCTTATCAAAATTATTAATTTTACTAATCTATAATGTTAGAGATTTGATTGAATATTAATGTAATCAAGTTGGTTCTGAAGTTTAGAAATTAAAGAAAGTTGCTTTACATTATCAGAAACGGCCTTAGTTAGACAATTTTTCTGAAATGTATTTATTGAGAAGTGCTTACATATTGCGTGTTAGACATCGTCAGACACTTTCTAATAAATACAATAAAGAATATTTATTTGACAAGTTATGCCATGGCTAATCTAAAACCGCACCCTGTTCTTTTAATTAAAAATGTAATTCATTTCGAGAGAAAGCAGAGTCATCTTGATGACATATAATTCAGGCCAAAACATCAGCTCACATTAAAAGGAGTATTACTTACTAAGCTAGGCTTTCATTCTTCACCACACCCCTACCAACTTCTTCTTGTTTTACGATTAATTTATCATGAAGTCATATAATCTAATAGTAAATAATAATCCATTAATAATTATTAATAGAATTAAATAGATTGTTTTGAAATAAAGGGAAACAAAACAAGTATTTTAAATTTATTTATTTATCAATTGATTTATTTCTGTGATTACATTTAACCGTTCACATATTGCTCTTTATCTGCAATTTACTCTTAAGATAGCCAAGGAAGTAAATTATTTACAAATCATAAATAATCTGAATTTTTCATTCAAACATTAAGGTCATATATTCTTTGTTAGTTGTAATTGTCTAGTTTATTAGGAAACTATAAAATAAAACAGGACAAACTAGTTGTTTTTTTTAAAATTTTCTCAAGGCGATGATCAATTGAATAGTCAGATTAGTCCCTTCAAACATTTTTTTTTTAAAGGGAGGTTTAACTTTTATGGGATGGTTTTACTTTTACATAGATTATCAACTTCTTGAAAAAAGGAATGTAATAGAGGGGGTAAGCTGGTATGAAAAGTGGAGCCACAAAGGCCTGTCTTATGATGAAGCCGGGGGTGTATTAGAGGATTACGAGCCAATCACTGCCTTCTATTTCAGATTAAAATGGTGTACATCCCTATTACATTAAACGTAAACCCAAGCCCTAAGGGCATGGCATTTGTAGGTTTAAGTTTGCGTTGAAGAATAGTAGGGATATGCTACCCCCTTGGGTTATTAATGAAATTTGATTTATTGATTCATTTTTAATATTCAATCGATTTATGTTGGTGATGATATTCATATGTGCAAAAGTGAAGCCTAAAAGTGGGAAGTTAACGACGCCCCGTATCTCAGCCTTACGTTGTGATTAATAAGAATATCTGCCATTTTAATCTAAACTGAAAAAAAATAGTGATTGGCTTCTACATTTCTATATTTGGTTTCGCTTTTTTTCTGGTAGTTTACCTTCTCCATTATACTTGTTCCTTTTAGGGTGACAATTATTTGTTGTTTCTACTAGAACAACTGCACTAGAAGTATTGCTCTAAAACCACTTTGTGATATATCTTGCAATGTTTTGTCCTAATAAACAAGGTTTATCAATATAAAAAGTGAAAAATTTGGGATGCGGTCGGGTCAGACCGGCTTTAGTGTTTTTGTTGTGTATAATTCTCCTTTCACATTTCACTTAACGACTTTAAATATTTAGGGGCTTAAGTTATATTCATTGTATTTTTTTTTTTTTTTTATCTAGCCAGAGACTGCAAGGGCGCTCATCTTACTGTAGAGATGGATCCCAACAGCTGAGCTTTTTGCAATTCGCTTATTAAAAGGTAATTCATTGTTTTCTTTTAAAAATAATTTTATAAAAAAAAATATCAATGACATATTAGGTAGACTTCAGTGCATACTTAGAGTAACCATGGTTAAATTTACGATTCTTATTACAAAGAGAATATTTTGTTCGCGAAAAAACGATATTCTTGAGATGTTCTGAGAGAAGCAGCTCCTACTGGAGTTATGCACAGCTCTCGATACAGCGGTGCGTGGGAGCGTTGGGACTGAGGTGGCCTATAGAAATTTAAATAAAATCATGGGACAGGTCTGTTAGCTGAGCACTAAGCTCGACTGGCAGGAGACCGTTAAGTTTGGCCAGGATCATTTCAAGAGTCCCGCTAGCCTTGCGAAATTTTTGCCCGCCCCACTCAGCTGAGTCCCAGGCTAAGAGTACCACTGAATATGTATACACACGTTCCAGTACTCCTCTGGAACCCTCTCCCGTCTTCAGGCATCACATCTTCCAGCCTCCATGACAATTGAAATCTCTGTTCTGTTGCTGTTTCTTGGTGGCTTAAAATAAATGTTATAGTGCATTTATAAATTTATTGTCCTTTATAAAAAAACAAGTATGTCTTAAATGAAAATTTAGTTTTCTAGTTGAAAATAACTGGCGTCATCGATCGTTTGTAAGGAAACAAGCTTCATAGTAGCTGTTTTTGTTTGTTTCATTTAGTGCTCCAAGTATGCTTACCTGTTTACCAATTACATTACATCGCTTTCCAAAAACAAAATTGTTTTAAATATGTCTAAATTGTCATAGCTAATGGCGAGCTGAAGGAGACGTACTTTCGACGGTCATAACACACTCATTTAATAAATTAAGCTAAATCTATCCAATTGGAATTACACTCTAAGTCGAAGCAATGAGTTCCAGTTTGTCTAGTACACACTGCCCAGGAATATGGTATAAAACTTCATTGTAAATTTCAATAAAACTTATGTAAATTTATATAAAACTGATATTAAATTCTTAGTAAATAGTGAAAAAAGATCTTATTTTCTTATCCGGGATGTTGATGCAAAAGTAATATATATCAAACTATGTTTCTGTTTTATTAATATTTTGAATAAACAATGTTTTTATAATGTTAAATTTATAGATTGTGGTGGAATGAAATAACTTGAAATATTATTTATAATTTATTCCTCGAACTTGTATAGCCCCTCATTCTTTGTTTGGGACTGAATGATATCATTCATTTAGATGAGGGCGCACTTTTTGTAGGGTAGCAGCGTCTGGACTCTATCCGGGCTATGAATCCCAACTTGAGTCCATTCTAAAACTCAACATAAGTCGACACCTGTCTTCATTCTGATCCCAAGGAAGATCAATCAAACGGTTTTTTATTTTATTTTTAAAAATCAAGCCTTCTTTTTTCCTCACTTCGTTGAACTCTCTTTTTGTTTTATTTATTGTATTATTACCTTTGTTTGTAATAATGATTCGAAAATGAATATATAAAAATCAATATCTATCGTTGATTCGATTGTCATGGGGCTTTTCGTTAATTGTCCAGGATTTTCTAGGGAAGTTTAAACGCTATTCAGATTTCTCCGGTACAACAAAAAAGTTATTACTAAAATTAAGCATTTTTGGCGCGTAGTTCAGAAAGTGTACATTTTTTTCATCGTTATTATATGCCAATTGATTTTTCTCTTTCTGAAGATTAAGAAAACAATATTGCTGCTTCTGTTAAATGATTATTATTCACTCAAAATTAAAAAAAAATATAGATAGGTAAAAAAATGTTTTATGAAAAAGCAATTGATAATCGTTTATAGGGTTATCGGAAACCTTTAAATACCATTTTTGAAAGAAATTAAAACCTAGAAATTTATGAACTTAATTTGTTTGATAGATTTTTTTTTCTCCCGGTGTCCAATTTACACCAAATTGACTAACAAACTAAAAGTAGAAATCAGAAAATACAAAATTCAAAATTTAATTAACTTTACTGAAAATCTTACAACTATTGACAAATCATTGAGAAAAACTACTGAATTTCAAAGATTTTAACCACCCACTTCTCACGGAATACCAAACCTGGACCAGAACTGACGCAGAAAAAGCACGAATATTCGGACAACACCTCTCTAAAACCTTTATTCCACATTCTGATATCCTTAACCCAATTCACCTTGAATGTATTGAAGCAGAACTAAATATTCCGCACCAATTGACCCTTTCACCTAAAGCATTTCATCCTTCTGAAATATCTAGTATCATTCAAAGATTATCTACCCGCAAAGCTCCTGGATACGATCTAATAACATCTCACATTCTAAAACTTCTTCCTCGGAAAGCCATCCTATTCCTCACTTACATATATAACGCCGTACTCCGTTCCACATATTTTCCTGACCCCTAGAAATTATCTATAGTTAAAATGATCCCCAAACCCCAAAAGCCTCCAAAATACCCATCATCCTATCGCCCTATCCCTCTATTACCGATCGTGGGCAAAATCCTTGAAAAACTCATTTTGAAACGCCTATGCCCCATCCTGGATTCCAATCATATAATCCCTGATCACCAGTTTGGATTTCGAACATCCCACTCTACTATCCAGCAATGTCATCGTGTAGTGGACGTAGTCTCGTCTTCTTTGGAGCGCGGAATGTACTGCGAGGGAGTCTTTTTCGATGTAAAACAGGCTTTCGATCGAGTCTGGGACTGCTTTACAAACTCCTTAGTTTTCTACATATTTTCTCATCATCCGTTCCTCTCTCATCGATAGATTATTCCAAGTAAACCATAACGGTTCCTATTCTTTCCTTTATTCTCAGTCCGCTGGTGTTCCTCAAGGTAGTATCCTCGGGCCCATTCTCTACACCACCCACACCACTTATATTGATGACACATGTGTGCTCGCTGTTAATAATAACTGTGCTGGATTGCATCCCAAACTCTCTAATCCCATATCACAGCCCTCGAAGGATGGTGTCGTAATTGGAGGAACTACTTTAATAATGTTGATCTTACCCCTGTCGAACAGATCTGCAACCTTAGACTACATCTGGACAAACGACTAACCTGGAATCCTCACAAAATAAATTAGTGTTTGAAAAAAAAATTTACGTATTCAGAAAGACTGAAAAGACAGGAAACTGCATGTAGATTTCGACTATTAAGACACTTACTGGACAAACGGTCTAAACTTCCAATTCATTACAAAAGACTGAGCTACACGACTGTAATAAAGCCAATCTGGACACACGGAGTTGGGCTTTGGGACTCCACTAAACCTTCGAATTCCTCTCGTATCCAATCATTGCAATCCAAAATCCGTTGTAAAATTCTCAATGCTCGTTTTTTTGTCACAAATATAATCATACATAAAGACCTTAGTTTTAGAATAGAAAAAAAGAATTTTCTATTTTCAGTTTTTATTTTTATTTTTGAAAATGACACTATCTATAAAAAAAAAATAAACTTCTCTCCGTATTGCCTGCTATTATCTAAATAAAAGGAAATTTCCAATGGCTTCGAATTTTGTGATTCCTTTATCCAGAGAGGTGTTACGTCATATTTGGATGAAATTGGACCTTCAAAGCTAAAGCCATTTATATACAATGAGACGGCTCACTGCTTTCTTAGCAGTAATTCGAATGTCATCATGACAGCTTCCAGAAAAGATTTCAATATCAAATGATATTTTCAGAAATTTGATGAGGACTTCGTTTAATAAGTGTCGAACAATAATTTATTTATCATTGTTAACTTAGCAATTGTTTGTAGAGATTAGAAAGCAAAACTACTATAATAATAATATAAGCTTGAAGTATGTTGTTTCGTGTAAATTAAGCTGCTTATTAATTTATTTATATATAATTTTTTTAATGTTTTTGTGAAAACATTAAAATATTTTAATTGTGAATTCAGTGAAACTGATTAATGGCTTAAACAATAATGCCTAGTGATATTATTCAATACTGTAATATATTTTCTTAATTTCTCAGCAAATAATTTTTAAATATCTTATATAATGTTTTTCTTGTCATTATTTATTGTTATAATGTTGCGATCTTGATCTGTTAAACTAAACCCTTTGATCGGGACATCTTGCTGTGCAGAAATTAATGGAATTCTGGAAGGCTATCCTCGTAAGCTGTTTATTGTAATCTTTAAGCTGTGATGGGAATCCTTAGGTACTTGTCTTTATCAACCTAACAAGATTTATTACAAGCCCTCTCTCTATGACGTACAAGGTTAAAATAAAACCATTTAACTGCGACACGTGATGAATATGTAGCATGTAGCTGACGCAAGTTGTCACAGTTGTATAGAAATAAAATAGAATATTTTAGTATTTATATTTTTTAAAACATATTAATTAAAACAGAAAATTGATTTCACTATGATTATCATTTTATAAAAGTTGGATAGTCAGAGAATTATATACTATAAAATAAACCTTAATGAACAAGAAAAAAAATACAAATTTGTTTTATTTTTTATTTAAATTTAAAATATTCCTTCTAAAAAAATTTAAAGACAAATATCATTTTTCACTTGCATCGCCATCGTTTTCTTCAAGCAGCTTCCTTGACTCAGACTAAGTATATGTAAATGATTATTAGGAAACGTAAAATATATATTCTTTAAAATAATATATCTTTTTTAGAAATATATATATATTTGAAGAAAAAGAAAATTTAATATTAACTCAAATTAATAAAAACCGAATATAAGGGATATTTGGAGGTGAACTTTTAGTACAGGAATCTGTTTCATGAAGTCCGGCTCAGAAATAATTTTAAAAATTAGTTTTTTACTCACTTAACACGAAAACAAATTTTTGGCTATTCTGAACTCTTACTATTCAGCAGATTAATTTAATAAAGTAATGAATGAGGATTTTTTTTCACCTAAATGGTGCATCCTAGCAAAAAGTCAATATATGAAAAAATGAACAACTTTAAATTAAGTAAACCATAAAGCGACATTAGAAAGAAATGATTTTTTTTTTCAATTTCTTATTTTTTCGTCGTCAGTAATTTTACATTGGAACGATTCGATCCAGTGCTTCAAATATAAAAAAAGGATTAGAAGCAACAGATGCCAACGAAGATAAATGATAGAAGGGTTGAGCAAACGAAGTGCTGATTAGAGATACAGATGGATAGACTTGTCCCTGGGGTTGCTCAGGACTTAAATTAGTACTCCAGAAGTAGCAACAGATCATCAATGACTGCATAATATAAAACTATCTGATATTAAGTCATCAATATACCCCCATAAGGTTATAATAGTTTCTTAATTTTCAAAGCTTTCAAGCTCTCCGTCCTGCTTTTCAATTCCTATACATCCATCCAAGAAACTCTAATGGACCTTTTGACATTTTGGAATTCTACTTCTGTCTCTATCAAGCTGAATAATCAGCCACTATGGAGCGATGTACCCCTAATAAAAATATTTTCACATCAGTATTAGATTTTTTTGCAATGTTTTTTTATTTTACATATCAATATTTTGATCATATGATAATTTCAATATTTTGAGCTTAAATTGTTTGAAAACACCCACAGGATATTACTGAGTAACTTGAGACATTGAACTTCAAAATTGTTGATGGAGTTCGCCCAAAACAGAGGCCGAAATATCTAACTCACACATATAACAGACTTGTATTTTAAGAATCACGGGGTTGTGCCGTTTGCATAAAAATTGTTACAAACCTATTCTTAAAATTCAGTTCAGTAATTTATCGATGTGCTATTAAAATTAATTTTTTCTATAAATTTTTAATTAGGGCAAATTCATTTTTAAAAGTATTGATGAGCAAAAAAAAAATGATTGTTTTGTGGTATGAATATTTTGAAATTATATGGAATGAAATTTTTAATAAGAATATTATTTACAACATCAAGAGACCTTCAGAAGAAAGTATAAGTAGATCAAAACAATATAAACTAACGTTTTTACAGTTTATATTATTGTGTTGTATTATTTACTTATATTTTCTTCTGAATGTCTCTTGATGTATTTTATACTACTCTTATTTAAATTAATGTTCCCTTTTATAGCATTTAAAATGTGCGTTATGTGCTTTTAAATTTATTGCATTGTGGTCTATGAAGCAGTGGGTGTAATATAGGAGCCTCTGGACTGGCCTGTGTAGTTCAGTAAACGATTTTAGCCCCGCTGCTCTTGGAATGTTTCCAGGCTACTTAGATCTCCAGTTTGTCTGGGATATATTGAAAAATCTATAGGTGCTTCCAATCTAGTTTGTTCTTAAATATTTTTCTTTCTTTTTTATGGAATGAGAGCGCCTCACAGATCTTAAAATAAAATAAAGTCTAAAATATTACTTATTCAGTATGGAATTATATTACTAAAAAAAAAATTGTTTCCACAGTTTTTTACGTATATCGGTAGTTTTTCTTGTGGTTGTATTTATAGAAGATTATTTCATAAATTTTATTTAGTTATTAACAAAATTTAATTGCATGCATTAAAAAAAAGGGATCTTATGCTACGAACTTTTTTACTTATGAATGTTATCCGTTCATTAAGTAAAAAACAGTTTTAACAAATAGTGACTGTGATAAATGATTTTAATTTTCGTTTTAATGTGAATATTGACTAATTAGAAATTGTTGTTTTGACCTGGGCAGAATAGCCTGCATGGAGTTGAGTTTTTAAGTCATATAGTTCTAAAATTGTATTAAGTAGATTGTCCCTGAGGATTGCCGGATTGGCCGAAACTTCGGACTTATAAGAAAAATAAAATGTTTTGAGACTAAAATGGATAGAAATTAAATTATTTATTTAAAATATTAACCAGTCTCAATGAAGTGTTTAAGATTATAAATTAAGTAAAAAACAGTGTTCAACTCAATAAATAACAATAATGAAACATATCTACTATTTGAAGTTATTATATTTTCAATATAATATTAATTGATTAATTAATTGATCCTCCATTTAAAATGTTTTGAAAAAAATATTTTATTAATTTTGAAGTAAATTTTTTTTTATTTACTATATTTAAAAAACATTACACAGAGATATTTTAAAAGTTTTTTTTCAAGGTTTTGAATATGTTTATTTATTCATATATACTAATCCATTTCTGAGGAATTATTTGATTTAAGAGTTAATGAATGAATATAATGACCCCATTTGCAAACAAATTATTTTTAAAAAATTTAAGTGAAAAAGATATTTTTAAAAAAATCGGCGAGGATAAGAAAAAATAGGTGGAAAAGATGGTGGGGAAGGGGATAAACTCAGCAAAAAAAACAAAAAAATAACACAAATAAACAAAAAAATATTTATTATTTATTAACCGAGTTTAGCCAGAATCTCTGCCGATAGCTCCCTAATGAAGACCTTAAAATCAGGTCGATACGAATATTTTTTTGTTTATTTGTGTTTTTTGCTGACCACACCCCCAACCATCTCCACGTATTAATCTAAGGTCTACTATCTGCACCTCATCAAGAAAAAAATGTTTATCCAGACTTCAACACAATGTAGGTAATAATGCTATTATATATACCAATAAATCAAAAATGGAAAATAACTTTTTATGATGATTCGCACTAAATCAGGTAAAATTAGTGTGATCTCGAAATCGTTTAATGTATTACTAGTTTTTCCTCAAAAGTAGCTGTGAATCAGCTAGCAACATTTTAAATAATTGCTAGCGTATCTTCTTCTAGGTGGTTTCGAGGTTTCTCCAGGTTCCAGGATATCAGTAGTAAATTGGTACTCTTCAGTCGAGTCTGAGACGTGTTTATGTGTATTTGCCACCTTTGTGGGCGTTTTGTTGGTGTTAATATGTGGAACAGTGGGTTCCAATGTTGGAGTCCAATTCCAGCAATGTTGGAGGCTTTCAAAGAATTGGAAGTTCCTCGGTGAGATGAAAATTCCGTCACTCTCAGCAGTCCAAGTGTCGTATGGATGTAGTCAGTTTTTGTTCTTTGTAATGAAGTATGCTTCAAATACGTATTTGGTTACCACTTTAAAACGTCTGAGTTTTTCGCTGTTTGGGTGCTATGTCGCTGGTTATAGTCGCCATGATATGGCCGGTCTGAGTATCTTTCTGTTATGATTTTCTTATGTTATTGGCGAGCTAGCATCTGTTTTCTGTCAAGGCTGATACCCAGGTATTAGCCGTCCGTAGCTCAGATGGTTGAGGCTCAGGTCTTTTCCACCTGGGAACTATAACGGCGTCGGTTCGAAGCGTTGATTTTTTTCATTGAGTGGTAGTCCCATAAAATGATAAACTTGACCCCCCACCTAGGTTAGAATAGGTTGAACCCATGTAGATAACCCCTCCATATGACAGAAATGACCAGGAAGGGGGTAAAAAAAAAACAAAAAACAAAATAGGTACACTACACTGCCTGCCAATCTGTTCTCACTCCCTGCTATCCTGTAGACGTTAGGAGGAGGGGACTTGATCTTCTGGAAAGAGAAAATAATATAATTGGTCTTCTTGGCCTTGCCAGCCCTTCCGGTTTCTTGTTCATTTCCATACAAGTCTTCTTCGCCTGCTGTAGAGCTTTCTCTGTATTCGTTGAACTACTGTGGATGGCTATATCTCCGGCGTGAGTGAGACCTCTCTTCGCTGACTAGAACCCGTAACAAGCGGTGCTGTAAGAATGATCTCAACAGAGTGCAAAGGTGTTACCGGAATTCGTTGTCGTAGTAGTTTTTAGATGATGGCTATTAACTATTTAAATCACGTTATTTAACGTTTAGTTTATTAAAGGTTATTAAATTCTCAACTATGTACAAAAAACATCTGTATCGGACTGGAGTTTTCAAAAGATTATTTTTTAAAACCATTCTTTGCAGGATTTGAAACCCCTCCTTCCCCTCTTCCCCCGTCTTTCTTCCCCCTCCCCCTCTCGTTCTCTGTTTCATTATTCGAAAATTCTTCATCTCTCAGAACTTACCGAATACTCGTTTGGAAGGTATATGAAATTTACCACAAAGTCACTCTTTATAAAAACCGAACCGTCGATACGTCAAAAAAATGTCTTTGTTGGACTTACTGGTAAGCGAAGTCAGAGTGAACAAGCAAAGTATCTAAAAGTACGTTGAAAGTTTTCTAACCAGGAGCTCATAAAGAACCATTCAGTTTTTTAAATAAATTGTTAACTATACGTCTTCCAGAAGATACTACATGCTTGTTTAGAAAATATTGACTTTGTATATAGAAATAAAGAAAAAAAAAATTATTCGGACTTATATCAGTGAAGAAACATAAAACAATTTTTGTATTAGATTTTACTGCCAAAGTGGTAATGAAAGTCTTGTAACTGTACATGACAATTAATTTAAATATAAATACTATAGTAAACATTAATCATCGAGTTGATGCAATGGTTTTCCAACCAATCAGGTTTTGAATAACATAATTATCTTATATATGGAAAACCTCTGCAAAACTAACGCTCGTTAGTACCAGAAGCTCTATTGGCTTAAATTGCAGTCCCTAATCGAGTTCAGGCGTTGGTTAAAGTTTGGAAGAGAAGCGATAATTGGTCCAAGCCGGTCGTTGGTTGGGGGGCCTTTATTTCCGAAGCTGTCCCCGTATCGCCCCTTGGGAAGCAATAATGGTTTCCGATTCTCTTCAGGCTCCCGTAAACCTGGTAGGGATCATTATTGAATCAAGATCTCATTCTGGAGCTCCATTTCGTGCTATATTCAGATACTGTGATTCAGATACTGTGCATGCTTTCAATTATTAATGTTTTTATGATATCCTCAGTTTTTAAATACAACAAGTAAGGTGTTCCAGTGGGATATAGTCAACTTTTTAGCCTACCAATCAAAAAGCGTGGAATCACCTACTTAATTAATCTGGTGATAAATATTAACACATAATATTGAAATAGTGATTATTTTACAAGAATATTGTTAATTTTACATATATATTTTTACACTTACACATCATGTGTATCGTTTATTTTCACATATTTCTCACTAAGATATGAGCATATTCAAAATCATTTGGTTTGAACTCGGTTTAGAAAAAGGAACTATACTTTGTTTTGTTCAGCATTCTCTCTAGTATTTAGAAACGTTAGACTATAAATAATTTGTATTCTATTTACTTCAGTTATTATGAACCCATTATATCTTTCTTAAGGATCTAATTAAAGGAAATGGGTGGTATAAAGTGATGTTTTATTGTTATTAACATTGAAATATTTTATTTCATTTTTCCTTAATGAAATTCTATTTCCTGGTATTTAAATAATGAAATCAGTTACTACTGGGGCCGAAGAAGTTTCATTTCTAACTTGTGAGAGTCTCCTGAAATGCATAGATCTGTTGAAAACTGCACATCTAAAATTTAACTTGATCACGAACTTTCCTTACCGGAATGTTTTATTTTATAATATTTAAAAAAAATAAATAAAAAAATGGATGGAATGTTAAATAAATTGATGCAAAAAACATACACTTAATGGATTTTTAAATAACATTTGACATAATTAAAAACAAAATCAACACTTCCGTAATATAAAATTTAAAAACCACTTAACAGGACCCGTAATTCATTTTGCTTCTTCAAATACTCCAATTATATGAAATATGGTAATTTATGAAGTAAAAATTGAGCAATCACGATATGTATATCTTTAAGATCATTTAAAGTTGCTTATACTTGATTATACCGCCACCAAATTCCTGAAAAAAAATTTTCACACTATTATAAACCATGTTAGATAGAACTAAGACGTATTGGAGTTTATTTAGTAAGCTGTAAGAAACGTCGAGTTACAACAGCGAATTCTCTATTGCAAAGTTGTAGGCAATTAGATTTCTATCCATTTCAGTACGAACTAAGGCTATTTTCATTATTGACGTTAAAAATTAATATATTTTATAGTCATATGTCAGATGCAAGAAGCTATAAAACCAATAAGTGGCTAATAAAAGAGCCCGTCATTATTGTTTTGCTTTGTAGCAACGTTACGCTCGTTATCATAACTCAACATATTACCGTAGTAGGTACTGTGTAGTTGCATGTAGCGATGACATAAGATGGCGTGTCGAAGCTCACTTGTCGCATAATATAAGCGGTCTATCTTCATAGATAAAGATATAGTTCTCAGTTCTGATATAGTACAAGAAGAGAAACAGTACTAGTTTATTAGTTTTAATCAAATTTAATTTTTAAAATTAGGTAAAACTGTTTTTACAACAGTGCAGGAAAGGTATCAAAATCTATCTAAAATCCAATTGCTTGCAAAAGCAGATTCTTTTAACAATAAATTATTGTTCAACCCTATTTTCAGTACTAACTGAAAGCTGCTGAGGCGGTATTTAAAAAAAGAAGAAAGGATTTACTGTATTGAAACAAAGAACAGATGGTGAATTTCATGAGTTTCCTGGGCTACTACTACTACTATGGATATACAATTGTTCATGTACTCTAATCTTAATATAATATTATCCTATTAATTCGATTTTCTTATATAGCATATGTAACTGAGGATTGGAGCATATATTTTAAATTCAATGAATAAAACTTGCTCTAAGCTTGTACTTCAGTATCATCATAATATTACAAACCTGATTTTGTTTTCCAAATGAAAATTTTTTTTCTAAGCTTGATTTGTGAGATTAAGACTAGCTTGAAAGGATCTATTTTACATTATTGAAAGAGGGGAATGAGCAAGAGGATATATATTGGAAACGTAAGGAAATGGAATTGTATCTTCTGTCTGGCGAATTGGCTCACTAGTTTTCTTGATATCAGTAGTAAGTTATGCTACAAATTGATAATACAGGGTTGAGAAATAAGTTAAATTTATTAAATAAATCAAAATTGCATCCTTGTATAGTCTTAACACTTTTTATTACAATAATAGTCCAACGTTCGGCCATTTCGGCCATCCTCAAGGACAATCTAAATATTTAACAGCTTATTATACATTCATTCGTAACATTTATAACAAACAACATTATCACTAATAATATAACATACCTGCAATATAAATTCTCACCACACATCAAAATTTTAAAATTGTTTTGCTGGCTATTCCGGCCAGGTCATTAATTATAAGTTAAACATACCCTATGAAAAAGTCAATTATTAGAGTTGATTAATTGGTCAATTAATTGACTTTTTCATAGGGTGTGTTTGAGTTATAATTAATGACCTGGGCAGAATAGCCTGCAAAAAATTTTTTAAATTTTGATGTGTAGTGAGAATTTATATTGAAGGTATGTTATATTATTAGTGATAATGTTGTTTGTTATAAATGTAACAAATGAATATATAATATAAGCTGTTAAATATTTAGATTGTCCTTGAGGATGGCCGAAATGGCCGAAACGTTGGACTATTGATGAAATAAAAGTGTTAAGACTATACAAGGATACAATTTTGATTTATTTAATAAATAATTATCAGTCTCAAGGAATTGAAAAAATACATTTAAAGTCAAATTTAGTCAATTGGATAGCCTGAAAATTTATTATTGGTAGTTGTCGGCTCGTAAATATGCAGGTAGAAGGGCTTTTGCGATAAAACGTTTCAGCCGGTCGTCGGGTCTGGCAAGTACTGGAGGCAAATAGCTAGAACTAACAAAACCTATATTAGCTAAATACTCTTATCTCCTAGCCATAAATGGCGGAAATATGAAAGTGTTTTGGAGATAATACAATTAAATTCTAGTTTCCGCTCTAAAAAATTGATCAGCTAATGAAATGGTTGGAAAGAAAGTAGAGGGGAGGAAATAATTGCTTAATTTATTATGATACATTTTTTAAATTCTTTTATTGAAATAAATTTCTTATAGAGTTCACGACGCAGACAGCGCTGGAGGAGGAAATTTATATGCTTAATTTAGTTAGTGGTGGAAGACCACAAGACTGAATAGCACCGACAAACCTCCGCTGCTTCGCCTATGTAACAGCAATTATGTCACAGAGCGCTTTGTATTGGTTCCATGAGGCACTTGGCCTTGGTCAGGTTCCGAAAATGGAGTTAGTGAGTAGTGTCAAGTTTGTAGTATTAGTCAGTATTTACAATAAGTTTTGTGTATTTATATATTTAAAACGTACATTTTGAAATTTTCAGAAACAAAACAAAATTTTTATGAGAATGATTGGTATACATTGCACTAATCAGATTTTGAAGTTTCAATGTTTAAAATTTTTTATTTTGCATTACTTTTTCAGCAAACCTTTTTTAATTGAACATATCAACATGTTTTATGAAAAATTACAAAACTTATAACGCGGGTAAGGAAAATGGATAAAAGTGGAGAAAATAAGGGAAAAGAGTAAAATAAAGAAAGGGGAAAGAAAACAAAATAAAAAAGAATAAAAACGAACCTGTTCGCTGGAAGATCGAACGCCTAATGGATACAGCGCTAATGGTGGTCACACTCAGAATTAAAAAAGCTGTTACAACAATGACTAAGTGTTTTTTTGTAAAGAAAACGTTACGGGAGGGTGAAAATAAAAAATAAAAAGTAGAAAAATTTTAGAAGAAGAAAGCGTGTGAGAAGGTGATGACAAAAGGTGATAGGAAGAGTTAAAAATATATACGAACCAACGAATTACCGAATAACGAAGTATCGGAAGATGAAGAGGAAACGTAATATAGGTGGGGGACGACAAGTGTGTAAGAAAAGGTTTTAAAGATGGAATAATACGTTCAAAAGTGGGCGGAAAAAAAATAATGTGAATTTATTAAAAAATAAAAATAAAAAATAAAATTAAAAAAAATAAATAAAAAATTTTAAAAAAATTAA
>NW_027111457.1:388632-415255 GCF_000696795.3 Halyomorpha halys
TGGTGAATAAACTCTCTACATCAAAAGAAACAAGAATAAAATGGTCAGGAATAGTGAAGGATAATAAAATATCACGGAGGTGAAAGGAATTATGAATATCATATGAATTATGGTGACTGAAGGTTTGTAAAGAGGGAAGTAAGAATTTGCTGAGTTTAACAGAGGGAGAATTGATATTGGAAGTGATCGGACGGAGTGGGGTATCAGGTTTTTTTCAGGAAGGATTATAGCCTTAGTACTACACTACGACCCATATGAATGAAGTGGTATTACAGTACAATGAATATGTTGTGATAAAGAACGAGACCAGTATCTCAATAAGTGGGCTCAATTTTCGTATATTAATATTTTTTTAAAAATGTATAATTGTTAAAATTCAGCTAAGAATGGTCTGTATTAATCATACCAATTTGTATTACTTTTTTGAAACGGTAATATACGAATGTGTGACTATATATTAAGCCTTTTATTGAGGAATGTTTTAGGCTATATATTATCACGCTACAACCCATAGGAATGGAGCAGTATTACTATATTGGAAAGCTTACGTAGAAGTACGAGGCCTGTATTGACAAAGATACAATGTGTTAGGCTTATATTTATAATTATAATTATAATTATATATATATTATACTTACTGTATTATAATTCGTTACTTTTAAGAGTTATTCTTCTCAAAGTGATTTAAACATTTCCGGTACAAACCTCTTTGCCTTGAATAAGCTAAAGAAAGTTGGCAGTTACAGCACGATGGACAAACAGTTGTTGAGCAACTTGAGCAAGACAACAATACAACAATAGTCCCGAGGAAAGATTATTGTCTTCACTCCTGAGTACTGTAGGGTAAGCTGAGAGAGAAAGCAGTTTGATATTGGTGCTCTCGATTAGGTTATGTTTCTACGATTAGTTTTAACAGAGGATTATAAGTCATCAAAGAACAATCATCTTAAAAAATTAGAAACTTTGCGGCTATTTTTGGAACAATAGGCTTTGTAATGGTACAGTTTTACTTGATTGATGTCAGTCATTCCGTTTTATGTGTTGTTAATTTACCCGAAGTAGGTTTATACTGTTCCTAAGCCTTTTGATACGAAAATAACAGCTAACTTTATCATTGCTAACATCCCTGCTTATACTGACATGCACATGCAACATGCACTGAAGGTAAAAGAAGTAATTAGAATATGAATTACTTATGCACAGATAAAATATGCTACCTATAGAAAAATATAACGAATGTTACCTTGTTTGGATACACCAAAAATACTCTTTAAATAATTAAGATGTCACTGCATTCTTTAATTACCTTTTCCTTTTTTATAAGTACTATATACTTATGTATTAAAGAAAAAAAAATGTCTGGACATTACTGTAAATATATGCCTCGTTAAAGAAGAAAATTAACTGTGCGATTCATTAATCATACCAATATGATAATGTGTATCATACCAACTAAATAAATGTAGGTGTTTTGGTGTCGATCCAGAGGTTGTTTCTCCCAATTTCAATATTTAATCGCCAGCTGATAATAAATTGAAGGAGTGGGACTTTTGAAGTAAAAAAAAAAAAAAGAGAAAAATATTCCAACTCTGATCAATATCGTCGATATTGTTTGTCAGGTTCTTATCTATTTATTATTCCAATGGCTCTTACTGATGAATAGCAATTCAGGCTTTAGTTTTCAACTACAACACGTAGGACGTTAAAAACATATATTAACAAAGATTTATATTTAACTCAATATGTAATTCAATTATTCCATGGGTTTTATTGTTGGGAGATATTACCCGAATTACTTATAATTTGCTGGTATCGCTAGAGTGGACTGTTGAAATAATTACGATTATAATGAACAAACTGAAATAAAACTTCAATTTTTTTTTTAAATTATGAAAAATGTTTTTGAAGTTCTATCAATGGGTAGATTCTCCACATGTTTTTATCATGTCATAATATCACTTACAGTAAATTTACTTGATGTGTATATATGTATACAGTTGTAAATATCAATAAATAAATTATCAAAAAAAAATATTGAAAAACTTGATTATGTTTGTTTTGCCAAAAGGGTTGCAATATAATTGTTAAAAGTTGGATTAATTTTGACTGTTGCTATGTTTACAAGGAATAATGTTAGAGATTATAGGTTACTAGGTTTGGATGTTCTATTGGATGTTACGATGGAAGACGGCTTTCTCTCTCTTGTTCTTTTCTTCTCATCTTGCTGCCGTCTCTCTTACCTGAGTGTGGTGAAGTTCTACTCACTCATGTTTATTTATAGAAATGGAATAAAATGGTCTTCATGAAATGTGCTACCACTTTCTTCACCTGTACAGGTCAAAATGGCTACGAACTCTCTTCTTTCATATGTTTTTACTAGAGGGCAACATTTCTAAGTCCCATTTTAAAGTGCTTGAGAGAACATCTTCAAACAAACCAAATCATACATGATTCTTTGCGGCGGAACTCTTTATATGATCAACCAAATTCATTATACAAGACTATCTTAGGCATTATTGTAAGTAGGCATATTTTACTTATAAATTAGGGAAAATCAATGAGTTAGAAGCCTTCGTTTTATTTATTGACATTTACAACTGTATTTACATAAAAATACATCTAGTATATTTGATGTAAGATCATAATGGCACGATGTAGATGGATAAAGCATCTAGCATGTAGATGGATAAACAATCCATCGGTAGCAATCTAATAACATTTCTATATTTGAAGGCCTCGAAGCGTCAGTAATGGAAGAGGAAGCAAAGATAAAAACTTGTGGATTTGGGAGTTTATAGTGTAAGGATTGGTTCGGACTAGATTGGTTACATATGGAATATTAAGGTCTTAACGGATGATTTTATTTGTGACAAAGTAAGGCAAATAAGACAAAGACATAGCAGCAAATAAAATAATTTATTGATATTTCAGTATAAAATCAATAACCTGATTTGATAGTTGTTATTGATTAAAATATATTTCTATGTGAAATATATGCTTGATATGCTAAATACCCAAACTTTTGCATGGACCTTATTGATTATAAAAGTATAAACGTTTTAGTACAGCATTGGAGCCTAACCTATGACTTTGATCTCTCCCAGTAAATATACCTGGCAAAAGTGAATATAATTAGTAATAATATAGTTTTTTAAGAATATAATATTCCTAGCATGCCAGAAAATTGCGCTACATCTTACAAAAAATAGTTGTATTTTGTGTTTTAGGTACTGCATAGAATGTATCGTAAACTAGGATTAATTTGTAACTACTCTAGTAGTTTGAAGAGAGTTTAGAGCATGACCTCTATAATGAAAGTAACCGAAGTCTACAGTACTATCTTTGTAATACTACCAATTCTCAATAAAATCAAAAATTTTTTTTTTAAGATGTGCCACTTTTTATTTTGAAATATTATTTTGAAAATCATAGAATGTTTCTTAATTACAATTAAGGGTTAGGTTTAGGTTTAATAATTTTAAAATAGATGAACCTTGCGATTATTAATGAGGTTTTGGTGACAAGCTTCCTGGCCAGTAATCGCTACGGCATTCGTTCCGTTGGGTTATGTGTATTGCATAACATCCCTGCAATCGGGCGGATTCGGATATCTCGGATGTTGTGATTTTTATCTGACGATTTGAAAGGGCAAACAGAAGGAAGAAAACAATTAACAATATAAAATTGGCCTTGAATTGACTATTGTATTTTGTCGCACGTGTAGCTCTTTTTGGAATAACCTAAACATGAAACACCTCAATGTTCGAGGTCGGTACAGTTCACTATTCATGTCAGGTATCTCCTGCATCAGTCCTTGGATATACCTTTTAAAGTTCGTATTTTTATTTCTGTGAAAAAATAATTAATTAAGGAAGGTGTTAAAAGTTTGTATATAGACTCTCTGGAAATATTATATTCGATAAAAAATATTTATTACTTGCATAGTTTCCTATTGCAACAAGAGATAATTAAGCCTATAAGCACATCAAAAAATATGAAATATATATTTTTTTTTTTAGTAAATGACAATTAGTAATCAGTAGGCTGCTTCTTGACTATACATCTGGCTTAATTTTATTTGAATAGGAATTTTGTAGCCATTACATTCCCGAGTACTATTTCCCAACTACGCTCACTTGTACCTGCCCCTTAGTCTGGCATTATCTGCCCCTTTCATTGGCTTAATTAAAACTGGTTCATTTATTGTTTTATTTAATTGTTATCAGAAATAGCTCCCAAGTCTTAATACAATAGAGCAAAAATTCCGTAAGAGGTACTAAGTAATTGTTAGAATTCATAGCAATAATTCTCTGAACTACCAATAAACAATTCACCGTTCGCCTTAACGCCTTTTCAAACATAATCGGGATATATTTTTATCAAATTTACGAGGATAAATGGAGCTCATGGAACATCAACCAGAGATAGCTCATCATTGGTATCTGTTGAATGTCAATCCCTAGATAGAAATTGAATCAAGATTTAAGGTGATTTGTATTAAATAAGGTCTAAGATAAGAAATTGATTTATTATATATTAAATATATCAATACCCTACATCTTTCTGGTAATGTTAAAAAAATATACAATTATATATTAAAAACTTACAAATATACAAAAAAATACATAGTTTTAAATTGGTCCTGAAAATACAGGGAAAGTACAGCTAGTGGGCCTCTTGGTCATTTTTACCAACTGATGGAACAATAGATTGGAATTCACAAACTATGGTGGAATTGGAAGAGGAGTTGCTCAGAAAAGGTATGAAAATCAACAGTTTTCAGAGTAAAGTGCTGGTTATGACGAGAGAAGAGCAGGAAGAAGTCCAGCTGACTTGCTGCAGCGAGGTACTTGAGGAAGTAAAGGAATACACCTACTTTGGGATCATAATTACAATAGCAGCTCGGAACTAAAAGGTGTTCAGATCACGAATAGAATATTCAAAGCGAATCAGGTCTATTATCAGATAATTACTATTATCATCGGTCACCGAGAAAAAGATAAGGAGACCAAGTTGCAAGAGTGTAAGTCCGTCTACCTGCCTACTCTCACTTACAGTGGAGAATTTTGGTCAGGCATACGAGTAGCAGAAATACGTTTCTTACACAGATTTATTGGAAAGACTTAGAGATCCATGTCTGCTACATGGACGAGGACATGGATCCTATGATGATATTGGAGGCACTATCCATAGGAAGGAGTTCACTAGTCTTAGAGTAGTAATATATAAGGTATATGTTATCTGTTATAAGAATCTGAGGTAAACGAGGCAAATTCTTCAACCAACTGAAGCTGGTGAGCTAGTTCCGAGAGAAGCAGCTGCGCTGGATAGAGCTCCTGGATGCTAGTAATGCCATTAGATGAAGATAAAGAAGAAGAATAAAAAGAAGAACTTATGGGAATATATCATTCTTCTGTCAGTGGAGGAAGCTTACGCTACTGGATTCTATATAAGCTCAGTGGGATTTATTTATTCGTAATGCCCATTGGGCATAATCTGAAGTCTCCGGAGACCGCCTTGTACATATTCGCATAAGTAATTGGTCCCATCTAACTCTACTTTGCATATCTTAAAATGTCTTAAGTTTGTAATAGAGCTTCCAGAATCAACTGGGCTTCTTTTCTTTTATGTCTAGTAAACAGACATTTGGTATTAGGAGAATAGGAAGCCAAATTATCTCTATGTTTATATAATCAAAAACAGTTTATTAGAGGAGTATTTAACTTTGAAAGATAATTAAACCTAAGACGTGTAATATTGCCTATATTTAAAAGAAAAATATTTTTCATGAAGGTCTAGCAAACCATATAAAATATATCTTATTCTAAAAAAATATTGAACATAATGTTTTTAAAAATACCAGATATTTCTTTACATAATGTTTATATGAATGAATTCAATTGAATTTATGATAGGTATTTTTTTATTATTTCCTCATATCTATAAACAACAGTTTTATATTGTATGTATTTTTTGTTTTTGGTTTAATCGGCCATTTTCTTAAAAAATTACTATTTTCTTTTACACATTACGAAATCTTGGAAGGGGCTGTAAACATATCCTGATACAATAAAATAAATAAACTTAATTCTAAGTTGAAAATATGCTCTGTGATCATTAATATTGTGTTATACTTTTTATATACTTTAAATATTATTTAATTCATTGATATTTTATAGATAATGTTTTTTATAACACAAATTTTAATTGTTTTTCCATTTGTAAATTTTACTTGCTTTTTGATTTCATTTTTAATCAAAACTGGAATAAATGAAATACGTTTGTTATTTCAATTAATTATCTTTCATTTGCTGTCCAATAACTCATTAAATAAAATATTGACCACCATTAAAATTTACATCTGTATTCTGTATAATTACAAATCATTTAAACTGAAGTGTTTACGATGATTCCTATTGTTCTAGAAGATTGTATCTTTTGAATTTTTGTAATAATTGTAAAAACTTTTGTGGAATTAATGGTGTTTTGGTCCTTATGGTCTTATGGAGGACCACACTTCTGTCCAGCCTGGTATAACACGTATTAGCAAGGGTCCGGTTCCAATATTCACCTCTACCTGCTACCAATGCTTTTAGTCGAGAACATAATTACATTGTCTATGATGTTCATGATACATTACCCACCCGATTTCCGATCTTGTAACATTTCGGGCTAGGCTGGATACGAATCTAGCTCTATCCTGAGGATTGATGGTTTCAATCAGTATATCAGTCGCTAAGAGTGGGAACACTGCCACATGCTAGCATCCATCATTTGGATCATACCGTTTCCAGGTATGACTCAACGCATTCTTTTATACCTCATCCAACATGGTGTATTGCTCTATCTTTGAATTGTTGATGGCCTGTCCCTTCAAATAAATCATAGAGGTTCTAAACGTTCCCTATCTTCAAATATCCCATTGAAAAACTAAAATGAAGCAAGACCACGGCGATATCCAGCTATAAGAAGAATGTTTACCAGTCAAAAGAACCACGAGATGGCCTTCACCTTGGCATTCAGACAACAATGGTACGTAGACAGCGGCTGATGCCCCCTACCAACCTCTGTTAGGTCGATATGTGTACACCTATCGATTGCCGACACTCTTCTCATTAAATAAAAATCTTCTGATTTTGCCTCAATTATTTAAGGTTTACAATATTTGGTTTTGAAAAGAAAAAGAAAAAAATACTTAAAATAAACCATGGATGTATAACGCAGTGTTTTATTGAAAACAAAATGAAATAATTATGCATAAAAAACCATTTTTTTTCTTTTAATACTTTTTATTTATTGAAAGATATTACAATCTGCCACACAGTTGTGGGCAATAGGTAATAATGATGAATAATCACATTCACACTGGGACAAAATAAAATAATAATAAAAAAAAAAATGAAAAAAAATCTCTCTTAAAATATATTCAAACAGAAGAATAAACAAAATGAACATAATCAAACTATGTGTATGAAAAAAATAATATAATCTCTAGTCACATTTACATTCTTGTATACAATATTTACACAATCGACCTGAGGATCTCTGAGCCTACTCTAGCCCTCACGTGTGAAGGGTAGAGCAGAGCTCAAAAGATCCCAGCGTATCACTCTCGCCGCATCACTGTTGGGAGTAACTCCAAAATAATAAGGATAATGTGAGCCTCATCTGATTTTAGCAGGTTCTTTCCGTTTCAAATTGCTAGTTCATAATCCACAACCCTTCATATTTTGATGGAACATGATAAATAACACAAATAATGATATTACTATCATGATAACTGATATATTTTTTTCGCCCTATCATGTTTAGATCTTTTTATACTAATTAATTAATCTCATTTACATTGACTTATGTCATTTTGCATCATCTGGAGCCCAGGAATGCGGGTCTTTAACGTTCACATGCAAGTTGAAAATTATTTTACTTGACTATTCTGGGTATCATCATGAAATTTTGCAGACTCTTTCTGTTTTAAACATAAATTTTAAACAGTGAAAAATACTTTAATTAAAATATATTAATTTCCCCAAATAGCAAACCATATTTAAAAATTTTTTTATATTTATGAAAAAATTATTTCGTTACATAATATCTAGGGCCTTAGGTGATGGAATACTATTTTTTTTTTACGATTGCAGTGTTTCCCCTTTCTAAATATTTCATTCACAGGTAATTTAAAGTGAAAATAAGAAATGATCACAGTGAAATAATTTATACCCTCTTTATTTTGTATGTAACGGGGGTTAATTGGATTATAAAAAGAACTTTATAGTTCCAGCTAGAACGTTATAGTATGTTTTCTCATAAATAAATATTTACTTTGAGAACAGATAGTAAGATTAATTTCTTAAGCTTTAATTGGTTGGATAGGTGAATGTAATCCGATCTCAGGTCCGGTCACCGACCTCAAAAGTCTCACCAAACATCCAGCCAGTTTGTAGATTAATTTATTAAAGATGATATTATCATTATTGCTATTTTTTTTAACTTTGGAATGGAATAATTAGGATAATTGTGCCTAACCTTTCCCACAACGTGAATGCTAATTATCTTATATGTGCAGCTGGTATAATTTATTTCAGAACTTTAGTTATTTAAATTATTTTTTTATTTATAAATTATTTAAAATGATTTTAAACGGTACTTTAATTTTTTTCATTTTCTAAAGGGTTTAAAAAACTGTACTAGTCGGATTATACAACAAATGAAAATGTGATTAATAAAAAAATTAAAGCATGATTCCAAGAACTTCGAGTTATATCTGCTTGATATCAAAGCATGGTAAAAAAAAATAAATAAAGGTTCTAGTTCAAATAATAATGAAAATATCACAAAATATGCTACACAAAATATTCACAATACATGTAACACAAAATCAATCGTTCTGCTAAAGATTTAAATCTTTTATTTGTTGTTAGGAAAAATAATGACTACGATTTGTATTGCCCCTAAAAATATTATAGTGTCAAATTTTTCTGGTATCGAATTGTTCTCACAAAAGTATTATGCTACACCATTTCCATTCAATCAAAATGGTTCCAATTCTGTCAACGAACTACAATCATTATTTTTCTATGATTGACTAAGAGATTTATTTCATTCAGAAAAAACTAATAAATAATTTACCGGTTTTATAAACTTTGAGGATTCATTTGCATGAATGATTTTAGATTAAAAACTTTCAATCGAGGATTTTGGCAACTCGTTTCAATATAGTTTTTAGGAAATACAATACATGTACATCCTGTTTCACAACTCGAAACTCGCGATGAGCTTCCAAATAAAATGTGGTAAAATATATAGGAAACAAATTTTATGTTTTAAATTCACAATGAAATATTAGATCAATAAAAGAAAAAATATTTCATTACTTAAATGTAATATTTACTTTACAGAAATGTCATATTCCTACAATATTCTATATTTTTTTATTATTTACCTTCAAAATAACATTTCCAAATTTCATACAAACTTTAATGTAATATTCGGAAATCTGAATCAAATATGAACCCATAATTTACGGCTTACAGGGCTGATCGAAGCAAAATGGCAGAAATGCCTCCTTTGGCGTAGAGAAAAAAAAAATTACAGCAAGTGTTTTATATATTTTTTAGTAGATTCCCATCTAATGGATATTTTAATTTTATTTTTATAAACTATAAAATAAAGTTGATAAAAGAAATACAACTCTGACAGGCGACTTCTTAGAAAAATATATTTATTTTTTTAAATAATTGTATTCATTATTAACTATACAGATATTTCTAACTTGTTTCTGTTCCATTCACCTAAAAAAATAATAAAGTTATGGAGCTTGAAAAGTAGTTACTATCAATGTATACTAAGTAGACTAAGAGAATTACAATTTATGGATGGAAGACAATTACTACCTTTTTGTTTAATTTTCCTGACAGCGGCGCGATAACCCGCTACCGGGTCAAGGCTTGTTCTATTAGCTTCCGCCAGTCGTCCCGTCTTCAATTGCTGCCTTCCAGTTCCGGGTTTGAAGCAGGTTTCTTGTCTCGTTTGCCTTACCGTATTTTCAACAGGTGTTCAGTGAAGATTTTTATAAAGATTTCGGACTCATCCATTTTCATCAAGTGCCCTACCTACCAGAGTCTTCCAAGACGTATAGTCATAACTATGTCCATGTCATTCATGAGAGAGTTTAGTCCATTAATGGTCCTTGTTCTTTACTCTCCCCCAACTTTTCTTCGAGAATTTCGCACATATGGACTGACAAATCCTTCTTTCTTGGCCACGTCTGAGAGCCATAAATTAGACTAATATTTTCTTTGGAAGGTGCTTCTAATAAGAACATTATTCCTGAATTGCTTCCGAAGTCATCAGAAACACCTTCGAAAGCAGCGTTTCTTACTTCTGCTAACCCGTTCGCATCCACAACCAGTTTACATCCCAGGTAAATGGACTGATACAGCTTCTCAATTGAAAAGGTTCCTATCCGTACCTTTGGGGTCGCTTTCTATTACTTCCTCCCACATTACCATATGTTTGGTCTTCTTGCTGGGCCTTCAAGGGCAAGAAAAGCTCTGACAAATCTTTCAAGTATGGTTAGATCATTTGCATATCAAAGAATCCGTACTGTCCTATTATTGTTATTCGGCACAGTTGTACTGATTTATTGGGTATACCCATACAAGAGAATTGCAGAAAGAGCCTTCTTGCCTGTCTGTGTTTTTATATCTATGAATAGATGATTGTATTTTGTTGTAGCTCAGTCAGTCTTTGAAAACCACAAAAATCTATGTAAAACTCCATACATAAAGTATAATATGCGAATATATCTAATATATTTATTAATAACTAGCCTAGTACTATGTAGTAAAAACTATATAAACTTATTCATGTATCATTGTTTATACTTTTGTTTCGTTATCTGTCACTTAGAATTTTACCAAATGAAATAAGAAGTTTCAATTTCCCTGTATTTATATTAAAAAATTTTATATACATATACTAAATCGTTTAACAGTGTTGCGAAACCAAAATAAATAAAAATTCTGTTCCATAGTTAATTTCAAAAAATCCCTTTGTATCATTTTGGTGTTAGCTCTGAATATTCAATCTTTAATATTCAACAAAGATCATGGTTTTGTTGGTCAATGGATGCATTCAGTCGTAAAAGTTAGTACTAATCATGTTGGTTTTAAATTATGGTAATTGACTTCTGGTTTGAGGTAAGGGATTTTAATTAACACTGTTATAGTTGACTGTTATCATGTTTTATGACATACGGCCTCATATGTCCTTTCCTTTTGGGTTCAAACAAGCACATTTCTGAACATAGCAAAAGCTTTCAGCCTTTCAAACTAAAAAATAATTAAGCACTATATTCACCTACTCCTAATTGTACTTGTACACCCTAACCGTTCCGTTTGAGCCACTTGTGTCATGGTCTTATCAATTTCTTTTTTTACATGCCACTGCTGCTTATAATGGAAAATTTATTTATTTTCATATAATTATGTACAATGTATTAATTATTAAATGAAGAGGAGGAATTTAATTTGTACGAATCATTAAAAAGTTTATCTATCGTGCAGCCCAGGTGTCAGTTGAGTACCTTCTACCGTCTATTATACAGTCCAGGATGGTATTCCTCGGGGCTTCTTGGGTTCTGTTTATTACAGTGCTTTTCACTGATGGCATTCCTACGAATTGCTGAACCTTTCTGAGACATTTGCTAACATACAGAAAAGTATTTTAGAAGTTAACCTTCTATTTTCATATCTTACAGTTTTCAACTTGAATAGTGGTTTAAACTTAAAGAAAAAAAGAAAGAAACCATACTAACGAATTTGAAGACAATTGTGACATTTTTCAAGCAAATTTCAGTCTTAACGTTGGTTCCTGTTTAGGATGACTAGGGTAAAGAAGTAACTGATAATTGATTATATTTATAGGATATTGATAGCAAAAAGAATATTCCTAAATAACTGGATAGGGTTATGATTTCTGACCCCATGTGCTAATGCATTGCTGAGAAGAGTTACCTGAACAAAACAGACTGCCCTATTCATTAGTCACTAATGCCTCAGATAAGAAAAACCGGTAAGTACCGTTAAGCACTCGCTTTGGATTTACAAAAAAAAAACACCAAATATCTTTAGAATCTCGACCGATCCAAACATCTGATCCACGGCGGATTAGGATTTAGCAAGGGCAACGGCCTTATTATATCGCTTTAATTTCTTCAGTTTTATAGACGCGTTTTCTAATAAACTGCCTCAAATGGCTGGAGAAAAAAAACTTGCAAAGTGGAGGGCAGTAAAATGTAGATCTCTTCTCAGAAACCGAGGATGCAGTTAAAGTGTCCCAGGTGTTTATTAACCTGTATTATTATTATTTCCTCTCTTAGTTTATTATAAAATAAAGATAGTATCCAATAGATGATGTCTTAATTGAATTTCTTTCAAGTTCATTACATATTTTTCTTCAATTAAAACCGCAAGATTTTAATATTGTGTTTTCTTAACTTATGCTAACTTTTTAAAAAAATTATTTGGACTGTGATTTCGCATGTATGGGAGTATATTGCCTTCAAATCTCTTGACTCCGTTCTAAAAGATCTGCTAGTACCACTTTATAAGACCAATTTTACAATTTCATCCAAAATGATTTTTTTTCAACTTATTATATTAATGCATTATTGTGTGATATTTAAGATCTTATGTTGATTGAAGTTGCTTGGACTTAAATGCCGATTTTTTACAAAATGTTCCCCCCCCTTAAAGTATCTATAATTTTGTTTATTTTGAATAATTGCACATCTATTATTATCCGCAGTAAGAAATTAAGATTTAATATTAACTATGGAAGAATTGGATAATTAAATAAATGAAAAAATAATTAAATAATTAAAGAAGTGATCTTTGGTACCATCTCCACCAGTATAAATTTCCCAAATCAATCAATTTGTAGATAATTCGTTCACGTTAGCACTTAAGAATAAAAAATATTTTATAATTATAAATATTATATAAAAAAAGAAAGATATTTTTTATATTAAAAGCAACCTACAGGTTATTATAATTATTCGTGACCGAGCATAATAAATTGTATCATTAATTTTAAATGCATAACGTGTCCTAATTGCTGATGAGTTTTCAAAAGTTGGTAAAGAAGATGCTTGGGAACCGGTTTAAGCGTGAGTTGGCTGTTAGTTTTGATTAAAATATTCTAAAGCGTTTTCTTTTAATTGGATAAAAAGATCTTTTTACAAGATCTCAGATACGCCCCTCTCTCCACAGAACGCAATCGAAGCCTTCTTCTCCTCTTTAGCCCAATTGCTTCTTCCTTCAGTTAATTGATTGGTCGATTAGCTTTTTGCACAAATGGAGAGTTTTCTTTAGCCCAGCATTGCGGCAAGGCAAGGCCATACTGATCTCTTCCTTGATTATAACTATTAAAAAAATACTGTTACATTTTATAATTTTTTTTTTTTTTGCTTTTTCAATCAAAATAAATTTCCTAAAATGTATTTGAAGTAGCTAGTTGAAATTCAGTAATATGCTTATTGTTTTTTTCGATATAAATAACTGTTTTTATTGCGAATAAGAAGAATCTCTCATTTTGGACAATATTAATATTATATATAATAAGATTTTATCCATACCATATTTTCAGGCAATAAAAATAATTAATGAAGAACTTAAATTAATAAAATTACTATTAAACTTGAACAAATAAATATCTTTAAGACATAAATACTTAGGTGCAATTTAAGATCAGTCTGTGAAACCCCGAAACGAGCTTGTCATCCCTCTTTTGTAAAATTGCGTCAGCTGTCAACTTACCCATTTATTAAACTGATTTTGTGATTCATAAATCAAAATTTATGATGTATTTAGTTTGATATAAATGTGATTTACATGAAAGTAACGCATTATTGAAGACTGTATGTTTAAGTACATAGATCGGCTGAGTTATATCAATTAAATCACCGCATATATTAAATATGGAGAATCTACCCATTGATAGAACTCCAATAACATTTCTAGGGGAGAAAATCCCGCGACCATCTTCTTTTCAGACACGTAAGAGGATTATTAGGTAATGAAGGAGAAGCCAGGTTAGAAACAAGTAGATTTGGGTGGTTGGGAAGTTTTCCATGGAAGGAATGGTATCTGGTTTTGGCCAAATCGGCAACATATGGGACATTGAGGTCATGATGGATGACTTGATTTGTGACAAAGTAAGGAGCGTTTAGGATTTTACGAAGGATTTTGGATTGGATTCAGGAGGAATTTGATGTTTTAGTGGAGCCCCAAAGCTCAATTCCGTATGTCCAGATGGGCCTTACAATAGTCTTGTAGATCAGTCTTTTGTTATGGTTTGGCAATTTAGACCGTTTGTCTAGTTAATGTTGTAATAGTCGACGAGCAGTTTCCTCTTTTCTTGTATGAGGATTTCATGTCAGTCGTTTGTCGAGATGTAGTCCTAAGTAACAGTTCGACAGGAATAAGTGGGGTATTATTAAAGGATACTGTTGGGCAAGAGGCCAACATACTTTAAATTATGAATAGTACATTCATACTCTAAATTTAAAGCTGCATTTTTCCTATTATGGTTGTGAATGATTTAATCTAATAGTATATTATTTGTACTTTAAAATAATGGACCTTGGTAATTTTTCTTTTATTTATAGATGATGAATTTAATTTAATGAAGAATATTTACAGAAGGTAAAAGTTTTATTTACAATATATCTTTTAACTCTAATGCTAACGGAATAATTAATACATCTAGCGAATTGTCATTAAATTTTGAATGTATGAAGAAGACAAGGCTATACATTTTATCTCCCTTGTAGTTTTAATACGAAATTTCACAAAGACAGAGATTGTGTCGAAACCTCAAGGCCGATCGTTGAAACACTTCGGTTGGGTCAGCTATGACTAACCATGTAAACGCTCTATAATTTCTTGGATTTCAGGATTTGCAAAATTATTTTGTCTTCAAAATAACTGATGAAACGGAAAACGAACCCACGTTCAAAGTTTGGTCCAAGTTGATAGATGAGTCGCGTGTGATAAAATAAATACATCCATAAATCCTCTCATCCTTTTATCTTGGTTTATTTTCTAGGTATTGTATGTATAGTATACTACATGGACAAAATACATCTGGGATGAGAGCACATATAAATGGAGAGGTATATTGTAAATTAGGTAAAATAAAGAAATGATAATTAAAAATAAGATTTAAAAATTAAAACTAAATATAGAAAAAACAAAGTAATAAAAAGCGGTAATAAATAAAATTTACTAACTGCATGTTTTATTATTTATTACATTTGTCTGTCCTAACAAGGAACTTTATTTATCATTATTTATTTATATACATGCTATGTTTAAATTATTTATTTATTTTTTGTGCTTACATATTTTTTTTGCATTACATTGTATGAATTCCTGTCATTTGTTTCGGAATAATATTTCAGCTACCCAGGCTAGTGTAAACGTTACTATTTCAATAATTCCGCTTTTTTATTGGTCTATAAAAAACTCAAATTCTTTTGTGTATTAAATAAGCAAAAATGAATTCATTATAATTACTTCCATTTTTCATTTCATAGTGCAATATAGTATATAGTATCATTCTTTGTTCTTAATTTGTCTTAACAAATATTTCCAATAGAGTGCATATCATGGAAGCGATGTGCTGCACTGACGACCGCTGATAAAATTTTTGGAGATAAAAAAAATAACACATTCAAAGCCAGAAATTGCAAAATTATTTCATTTCTAAATAAACATTGATCAAGAATAAACATTAATGAAACATAACTTAAATCGCTGAATTTGGGAATGAGGACGCTGCTTTTAAGTTCTAAAAATTGTAAAGCATCCAATCACTTTCAGCAATCATTTTTTCTATTTTATAATTTAGAGATAATTGTTTTAGAAATAGATTTTCATTTAATGTACATGATGGAATTAAATTTTGTCCCTTATTATTTTATTTGTTACATCAATCACCATACTATTATTATAATCGTTTATTGTTTCACGTTCTGAACTTCATATGTAAAATTCGGCTATTTGAAAATAACTATTTTAAAGAAATATCCCTATTTGTAAAAAAAAAAAACGAAAATTTTGATGTGTAAAAAGTGTCGTTACCGCTCCTTGTAGCTAAGCACCTCTTGTTCCCCTTAACCACAAAACCGTTATCGAAGAAGCATTAGGGATATGTAGCGGTTGAATAAAGGTCTTTAGGAACTGTAAGGTATTTGAAAAAATTATCTTCAAAATTGGGGTTATTAGCAAGTTCCAATCCATTAACTTTGTTTTAGTACAAAGACTAATTATACTTATGGCTGCATTAGCCGAGAGATATTCCAGAAAAAAAAATTGTTTTCCTTTCAAGAGAACTAATCGTGGCACGAATCCTCTGTATTGTTAACATTCGAATTTATCATGGCCATATATAAGTTTTAGAAGGTGTTAATATAAAAAAAAATGGTGCCATCTATGTCATGTGATATGATAATTGGAAAAATGTGTCCCTCATAGATTAAGGATAGTATGTCTACATTTTAACAATTTTGTGTTTTTATTTAACTATTAGTATTTAGAAGTAAAAAAGTCAACTTTTATTGGAAATATCACTTCAAATTTAAGACATATGATGAAGTGATTCAATATCTCCGATGTACTGAAATGTTTTTTCTCTGAAGGGCACATATCTCCATCAAGGGGAAGTTACATGGTTTACAAAAACACTAAGTATATACATTAAATTAATACTCCAAGTTAGGAAAATATCACATACCATGTTTTTTTTTTGCCTCCGAGATTTCATCAAAAAATCCAGGCCGAGCATTAGATTTCTACCTTCCTTCCGAAAAATTCAGTCAATACTCTTTTTCTTTCCCTGCATTTCTAAATATTTTTTATTAAATAAAATAATTAAATTAATAGATGGAAAATAGTTCTGGTGTGGTTAAACTGGAATAGTAAATAAACTCTTTATTATGAATCTACGTTTTGCACCAAGTTGAAGGATGAACATTCGACATGAAAATGAACATTGGCTTTTCTCCATTTTGTAAGCCCTGATGAACACCTGCAACTTGGGGCGAAACGTTGTTCCATAATTTATTTACTATTCCAACTATTTTGACCGCACCCGGACCATATTACTTTTATTAATTACACACGGACATTCAACAATCTCCCAAATAATTTTGGTTGCCTTCTTTAGAGTGAGACTACACGGATGGAGGTGAACATTAGAAAATTACTCGTCTCGTGTTGATTTCATGCTACACCTAATTCTTTCTCTACATAAGTCTTGAGGCAAATGCCATCACATTCAGTCAATAAATAAAGTGCACTTCCTTATGTCGTTGTTGTGTTGCAATGCTCGCAAAGATCGCACTATGTAATACCCAGCTGCAATTTCTTTACCATCTTCAATGTTAGCCTTGATCAGGATTGATGGGTACATGTTACTTTGTTTCCGTTCTTCAATCAAGATTATGACCTTTACAACTTTAATTAAGGAAGCTTTGCTTTTCTTCCTGTAATGCTTGCAATGTATTGGTGGATAATTAGAGGACTAACTTGTGAGAGCATTGAAGATACTAAATCGGAATTCCAAAATATTCTACAGCATGTAAAACACTTAACCATTACGACCATCTTCCAACTTCTACTATCTTTATTCCCTCCATAGATTTGTCAAAATTTTGGTCGAAACCTTTTTCCTTGATTCTTATACCTGATGGCGCTGTGTTATCATAAGCATTCAATCAATTGAATTATTTCCTTTCTAAACTATGTTTCATATAAAGTAGCTGTTGAGTGTCTTCGAGAGCAATTAAATATCTTAAAGTGTTTAGAAAACTAAGATACGAAGTGTAATGGATATATCACTGCTCACAAAAAGTAATATGTACATGCTGATACTTAAACGTTATGATATATATTATGATATATAAACGTTTAGTAACAAAACAATGGCTATCAAAGGGAAGGAAACGGGCGTTCTCTTCTGGCGTTTATTAAGTGAATACTTTAAAAACCATTTTATTTTTTTATTATCGGATTTTTTTATTAGAGAAAAAACCTCTGGAAATGTGGGAAAGCACAGTCCTCTCCAGGAATGTCCTAGTAGAGGTGTAAGGTGTATGTTATAGATGAAAGTCCAAACTCAAGTTCTCTCACTAAGAAAAAAAAATGTTACTCCGTAACAAAAAATAGATGAATAAAACACTAAATAAATGACGAAATCATGGAATGAAATATCATTCTGTTCAGATATAGAAATATCATATCCGACCCCTCTGTTTTAAGTGAATACTGTTCTGATATTGGGTTAGAATATAAATGTAAAGCTTTTGTAGATTCCCTAAATATATGTATAAGTATATTAATTTACATTTTTCAGTTTTTAGTATTTTTTTGTTAAATAAAATAAGTCAAAATTGGATGAAGTCGATCATTTTAAAAAACTGTTTTGACTGGAGACAATATGGACTCCTTCCACATTTTCCAAAGAAAAGAAAATTAGTTTTTTCTAAAAACAAAAACTAACAAAATTTATTGATAAACTACTATGGAAAGTATTTTCTACAGAATTAATTCATTACATTGCGTATATTTTTAATTTAAAAAATGGTGTGGTGCGCGCATCATACAACTTTCACTTACTACCCTACCATGCGCTCATACAGTCAAATTAAATTTGGACTATACCTTTTATTTAAGAATTTTTCGTCATTCTTCATTACTTCCTATAACTTTCCATGTTAAATATTACTATTTCTGAAATCTTCAGCTTTTCAATGATATATTATATGTCTATATAACTACTCTAATTTTTGGAAATGTATTTTCAACCTGAAAAAATTATTTTTCCTCCTATCTCCTTAAGTTATTTATCAATCCCTTTTACAGTTTCTATTTATTCACTTTTCACTACCAGCAAAAACTTGAAATGGTTAATTATTTCTAATAAACAAAATTAGAGGTACTTTAGAGGAAGCCGTTTTGAAAATACGCCATTTAAGCCCTGTCTGACTGTTTCAATGAGAATAGAACGTGGCTGGTATTAAAAACCATCTAATTTTACATTTAAATCATTTGACCATTTTCTGAGGAAATCGAAAAAAATTGAAAAATCAATTCTATTAAATGCAAATTCTGATTAATCAATTTTATCGAAAAGGTTGCTGTGACACAGCAGTATGCCTGCATTAAATATGTAGTCTACTACATACTCATACATACATAGACTTGATTATTTGTACTCAAGGTACCTCAAAACTCAATATAGGTAAATGAAAGCAGATATTATTTTAGCACGATTTATAATTTAGTTTAAATGAATGTATTCAATTAAACCTACTTTTACAAAAATAATATTGAAAGATGTTAGTAATATTGAATCTGTCTAATAATTGTGGACTGAATATGTTTTCGTTGAATGATTTCATATGACCAACATCGCCATTTTGGAAAATGTAATTATTACTGGTCTGAATTATTTGTATTTTGTTAATTGAATTATTAGTTTCATCTCTTGAAATTAATTCATATTGTATTGTACAAGCTTATAAATCGTAACAGGCTCCACAGCGCCCTAATAATCCGAATTCTAACTAACTCATATATCATTTAAGTATGTATCTTTTGGCTCCGTCCGATAGATGTCGTCTGGTCGGACCATATTGAATGTATTTTTCTGAATAAATAAATAATTGGAAGACACAAAAATGTCATACTAAGGAAAATTAAGTGAATCAAATAAGTGAATTAGTTCAGAATACTAAAAAATTACCTAGTTTTCACAGTTTAATAATTGGTGCCAATTGTTTTGAAATAGTAGAAATTTATTTCTAAAGTCTCTTGACTCAATAAGTGGATCTCAAGAACTAAAACCTGGTGGTGCACAATTCTCAAGAACAATTAGTGTCATCGCCCGTCACTTGGAAGTGAGAAGCCCGATGTATCCAGGGCTCCATATTAAATCATTATTAAACGATTATAATTAGAAACTTGCAACCTTGTAGTTTTTAATTTATTCCTGATCGCTGATTTTCATCTTTTCTTTTCTTTTTTTTTGCCATAATGCTACCTAAAAAAATATTGCTTCTTACACTATCTAATGAAACTCCAATAAAATGTCATTTTATTAGTATTTGGTATTTTTTATTGTTATTTTATCGGTGATGCCATAACCATTATCAGACTTACAATAATTCGAAATGGAGCTGTATTGAATTGTTAAATTTTTAATAATTTAATTTAAACTCCGAACTTGCAGGTTATTGAATTATTGCATCCTAAGATGAAAGAGAGTGTTGAACTTAGTGAATTTATGGTTTTTTTTCGGATTCCTTTGAAAAGTTATCGTGCGAGGGTGCAATGTTGGTAGCACGCGTGCAGCCGAATCGAAAAAAATGGCTGCATAAATAAAGGAAAGAGGGATAGAAGTACGAGAGTATCCTGCAGCATAATGCTACCTCTGCTCTGCAATTTAACCTCTTCGTGCCTTACATAATCTAAAGGCCATCATTCCTCGGGCACGAACTTCTATCGGGACTCTTCGGTAGCCGCTGTCGTCTGTTATTTCTACCCCGATCCTTGAGAACGGAAAAGAAATCGGAAGTAGCATACTGTTCTTTTATATGTATATTTATTTAAAAAAACACGTTTCA
Organism: Halyomorpha halys; assembly: GCF_000696795.3. Taxonomy (NCBI): domain Eukaryota; kingdom Metazoa; phylum Arthropoda; class Insecta; order Hemiptera; family Pentatomidae; genus Halyomorpha; species Halyomorpha halys. The sequence continues at coordinate 409,325 of NW_027111457.1, forward strand.
CTACACTAACCATGCATAGTCCATCTTTGATTATACAGTTGTACGATAGTACTTATAGATTAGTATAAGTATTTATTGTAAAACTCATTTATTTATTTTTAAGGAATAGGAAAATTAAAATATATGACAATAACAAATTAATACGAATTAGGTAACTGGCAAAAATTAAAATAATATTAATTATATAGAAAGAACATTTCAGAAGACCTCACGAATCAAGTAATCTAGAGAAGATACAATATTTCAAGTAGTTATTGTGCTTATTTTATAAATTTTGTATATTATAAATTAGAAATGAAATATTCTCGAATGTTAATAATATATATTACATGTTTTATTTTCATTAGAAATTATGATTTATATGTGTAATATATATTTTTTATGTTTTATGAACATAAAAAATATATATTATGTTAATTTGAACTTAATATTTTATTGGAATTTTAAAAATTCTTTGATTTCAGTATAGTTTATTCTACTGTTTTTATTTTTTTAAATTTATTTATTATAGATTATTAAATCTTTTGTACTCATATGAGTACATACTACTTATATTGAATTTTTTAATCTAAAAATTAGAAAATATAACTTAATCACACTCCAACAATAATGGTATAGTTTCGCTGCTCAACTGTCTACATACTGAAAAACATTTAATAAAACCAATTCTATTACTCAGTAAAATGTAATTTTTTATATAAAGATTCTATGTTTTTAAGTGTTAGTGAAAAAATCATGTAAATATAATCGGTCTAGATCTTACTCTATTTCTATATCTTAATACTAAAAATTTTATTTCTTAAGAACTAAGAAACGTTTTTTCCACGAAGTTTTCTTCTTTTTTTTCACTACAAGTTTTAAAGAATTTTATTCAATAATAGTTTCCATAGTATGAAAGTAAAGTTTTTTATACACCATTATGCTATTCTCTACACAATAAGAAAAAAAAATTTCAGTCATTTTTTCTTTTATATAGCAACCAATCACTCAAGAATTAAAAGGCAATTGCGTTCCAATGGGACATATTATAATAAATAAACATTTCTTTAAGAAATATAGTCCAGTTTGACTAAATCCATCGTAAGGTGCCTGAGGCCATTACAAAAATATTACACATTACTTGAAAAAACATGGAATACTAATAAAGGATATACTAATATATTAATAAAGAATGTACTATATACTAATATATAGTATATATTATAAAGGACCACTTTATTAGTATTAAATTTTAATGTATATTTTTCTACTTTCGTACTACTACAGTAGTGTAATTACTGCTCTAAGGTGATCTATAGCAAATGAATGCAAGAGATAAATTTTGCTTGAGCTCTGTACTAACTTTATAAACAAAAAAAAATAAAAAAATAAAAACTCAGAGCAAAAACTAAATTTTCTTTGTCATATATTTCTTGGAAGATTTTTAAATACATGTTTCGATGTAGACTTTATCTCCTCTTTGAAATAAAATGCAAAATAGTTTATTATTCTGGGATTAGGTTCCTTTAAAACAATCGTAAGGTAATTTTAATTTTACAACATATATTGGCAAAAACAGTGTGGCCACACTTAATTATAACTTATGTATAAAACTATATATAAATAATTTTTAATGAAGAGATAAAACGTGAAAAAAAATTGGAAAACTATCTAACTAAATACATAAAAAACAAAACAAAAGGATAGTTACATTTGTACTATTATAATATCTAATATAAAGATTAGTAAAGTAAAAGGTAATTAAATATAAGGATTTTAAAATAGGGAAGGGTTGGTGTATGACGTTTGATAGAGGGAATGGAGTTCCAGAGATAAGTTGCTAGGATAAAAAAAAGATTTATCAAAAGCAGCAGTTCGGTGAGGTTGAGGGTAGATGTCTGATAAACGGCCTTTCTACAGTAGGGTTATTCATGATGTGTTAAATGTAAAATGATTTACTATGTTAAATGTTATAAGTATAAGATCGTGAGCAGCCCTATTTAAAGTCATGTTAAATGTTAAATGCGTGAGAGCTCCTAGCGGATTTTGGGAGCAACTTGCTTAGTAACCTTTCCCTCGAAAACTTCTTGTTATTGTTTACTTCTATGTTCATGTTGTTTATTAGGACTAAAGGGCGTAAAACCTAACATTCATCAACGCCCATAAAAACCTCCAAGTCTTGATTGAAGTAATTTATTACAACATGCCTAAAGTGAGTAAAAAAATAGTATTTATATGAAAGTTTGGCTACTGAGTGTCTTGTTTAAAAACGTCCAAAGCAATAATAACACAATCAAAACACAGACTATGAGTAAGTAACCTAACACAACTAACAAAATGGTGACGAGCTCAGCTGATCTGTTGCGTGACGTCATTCTGTATGTGATTGACTCGTTATATCGTTTTAACGTGCTAAACTAAAAGAAAGAAATATTTCTCCATTTAACATAACCTTTTCCTTTTAACATGTTAAACTAAAGATCATGAATACCCCTTATTTATCAGCCTTTGTCTGTTGATCAAAGTATTATGTAATTAACTATATGTAATAAATTGACCAACTTCTCAAGTTTACCACAATGCTCCGAAACTCATAATAATTAAAGTGTTTCTATTAAAAAAAAAATTTCAACTGTTCAACTTGTTTTGGTTTGAACAAATTCACATTTCAAAATAATGTTTTAATATCAAGACGATAGGATGTTATTGGTAGAGGAAACATTTTGAGTAAAAAAGTTTAATTTAATTTTTTATTTCCTCCATGCTGGTTTACACCAGGTTCAAAGGTTCTTAATAGTAAACGATTTGAAACATATTAAATATTTTTTTTTACTTATAGTTCTTACGTAAAGGGTTATATAAATGCGAAGCGGTAGCTGTGCCAACAATAGAGAGAAGCGAATTACCGACTTCTACAAGGATTCCGATTGAAAAGAAAACCGAAGCTGATGTAATGCTCCAACTGTTACAAATGGTTCCTTAAAAGATTAATTTCCTCCATTCAACTGCTTGTCAATGACTATGGTTAATATCTCTTGAATTGCAAAACGACTATTCAACGGAATTTTCAATAGATACGGATGCACCAAGGATTTGCACCGTCATCATCTCGATGTTAGATAATTCAGTAAATCACGATTTCATTCAATTCTACTATATCAACCCTTGAAATATAATTATATTAGATCAGAAGGTCATATCGTGGGATAAGCATTACAAATAGGTAACTACTATGCAGCTTTAATATATATATATGAACTTGCCTGGATATAGAATGAATTGTTTTCCTGACGAACAACTCACCTATTTTTTAAAACAATATACGTGTAGATAGTTTTGACTGTATAAATTTTACGAAGTTGTCGTATGCAGTTGATTTAATCATATGAAAGAAAAGCCACAAAACCACATTTTGAAAAAATGTAGTTAACCAATTGTAATATTCGCATCACTGTATGTATAATTAAAAACCTAAAAACGCTGATAGAAAAAAAACAAACTAAAAATTAAGTTACATTCCAAATTATTCTATTTTCATATGCACTAATTGATATTTTTCGAAATATACAAATATAAATTCTTCGCAGTATTATTCTTGTAAATTTTAATGTATAAATTAATGTTTTCTTTCAATTAAAAATGATACAAACTGTCAAATTGAGAGGCAATAGGCATTACGACTTGAGTATTATTAAGTATCAATTCATAAAATTTAAGATTTTTATTTTTCATAAAATTTAAGTCCTAACATATTTTGTATTTTTCAGTTTATATATTTTTTTTCCTGTTTAAGATAAGTTTTCCTTTTTAAATAATATAGCGGTTAATTAATACAATAACTTTTAGCTTAGAGCTTATAGTATAGTTCTTAACTCTAAATTTACTGTTTCATTTTTTTTTTTTTTTTAGATTTAAATACCGATAAAGTGTTAACTCGGTTAGGGAAATTGTCAGGTAATTTGGCTGTAGCTTCAGAACTGTATAATCCATTCTAAATTATTGAGATGGGACTGAATTTAATATCATCTAAATAAGAAAGGATATGTGCATATTATTAAATTTTATAATAAAAAAAAAATTGAGTTCTTAAAAGTTTGTTGCAAAAATCCGTGAAGTGTCCAAAGACAAAATGCCGATACTGTCAACAACATAGTTTTGATATTATTTAACATGAACGACGTCATAAGTAGGTACTTATATTACCTAAAAAATAAATATATATCATTCATTTTTGCTCAGCCACTCCATTTTATAAAACGCACAGTTTCCTTTGCTTAGCTTAAATAGTTCGCAGTCAACAAAGTAATTAGTAAAAAAACGCTCAGCTATGTGAGCAATGCTAAGCTAGCTTAGTTTAACTTATTGTTAACTGTTAGTAAACTGTAACTAACACCATGATAAGACTAAAATATATTTTATAATAGGGTTGTTGATATACGAGATAAAAATAAATTAATTATTTTCAATCATTGGGAAGCTTTTTGTGTTCTTAACAATGTTACCAAAGTGGATACCGCAAGCTACTACCACTTCATCACTATATTACAAAAAAAAGGAAGAAAAAAAATTAAAATAGCAAATATACATTTTACATTCTTGCACTGTTTTTTTTTTTCTTTTTTAACATATCAATCCTGCCAAGAACAACTGTACCGACATACTGATTTTTTTTTATCTCAACAAGGGTGCCCCGAATTTTGTTTAGCCTAAGAAGGGTGCTCCAAATTTTGTTTGGCCTAAGAGGGATGCCTAGTCTTTTCCAGTTAAGAGGTTATTTATTTCTAAAGTCATTGCGGTCATCAACATGCCTATACTAGAAATATTTTTCAGTGATGTATCTAATATTTTAGTTCTTATACAGTTAGAGGCGTGATGTAGTTAGAGGATTCCCGATTTAACAGAGCTTACCCCACGTTTATCTTTAAATAATATTAAAATCTGTACCGCTACAACCCATGAAGGTGTTCTGCACTTTGTAAAAAAGTACTGTTTCTTGAATAATGGTTGTGCAAGGAGGTGATTTGGTCATGGTCACGCTCAACCGCCAGACTTTTCCCCAATTAAGGATACCCATTTATAGAAGCTGGGTGGTCCACGAAGGGTACCGAACCCACTAGGATGACTCACGTCTTATTATTATTTATTTATCACCCTACCCTCGGGGTGATAAATAAATAAAGACAATTAGACAATACGGGTGTTCGCAGCAGTGGGTACAACTCATTGCTGCATATGACAAACATTTACATAGCTGTGCACACAGCTTGCTCTAGCTACATAATATATCTTGCTCTTCTACAGAGGCCTTGCTGGTGTAGCTTATTCTCTCCTACCCAGGGAGGAGTGAGTAGAGCCCACAGCTCCCTTCCACCCGCACACGAAGGTCTTGTAGTGCGGGTTGTTTTCTTTCTTCATCGGCTCAGGAAGATCGCTCTCCGTCAGAACATAGAGTGTATGACTCACGTCTACAGTAAAAGAATAATATATTATCTGCCACTGCAGGATTCGAATCCGATTCCTCCGAGTTGGTAGTGCCTTGCTTACTGAACCACCCTACTCCCTTTGTCGTTCATTTACTGCTTGATAATGGCGCAATTTCAATTTTTCTATACCATTGTCTTTACTTTTAAACCTTTTCTTTTTGTTGACCCCCTATAATATTTACTTAAATTATTAAGATTCGATCCCAATTTTATTTTAATGTTCATTTTCAGTTTTATTTACTTTGAATTGATTTTATATCTGGAGACCCTGCTGGAAAACTCTCAGCTTATATTATGTAGCTACAATTTCAATATTTCTCAGTGCTAGAAACCTACTTGTTGACTTAGAATGCTGACCTGTTCACCACCTCATTTAACCTCATTTTTAATTGATTGCGCTTTCTTACCAAATACTGAACTCAAGATACCTTAATGCGCTATACTGGTGCAATATTTTTATATATATATA
>NW_027111457.1:415350-440900 GCF_000696795.3 Halyomorpha halys
TGGTTTGTGCTGTGTAATAAAATTTCAGGATTAAATTATTGTTGTAAGTGTTTGTAAGAAATATAAAAATATAATGTGGACTACGATAAGGAAGGAGGAAGATGAAGGAAGTGAGTGCGTAGTGGGGAGCAGTTCGTGATAGTGCTCCAGCTCTGCAGCTTTTCGTTATGACACAAAATACAATAAATCACAAAGCGCAAACTCCTGGGATTTCTAATCTCTTCACTATGGGATTTATAAAGGTATTTCCTTATTTTATTTATAATTATGCAAAAATAATTTTAGCTTCATAGATTTAGTAATTAAATTCATATTAGGCTTTGGTTTTTTGAAGTAAATAAATATCATTTTATTAAATTTATTTCGTGAGGACTCATAAATTTTCAAATGGCCTAGATCCAAACTTTTTCACTTACAAAACTCAAACGTATATGCCAGTTATAATGAATATATTTAATGTTTCATATAATTTACAAATGGTTTTCTTTCTTACATTAATTTAATTAAGCTGTCCTAATAAGTTATTGGTTTATTTGCAATCAGTTCTGAAATCTATAAATTTATGTCGGTTGGCTCATTTTATTTTTAAAAGCTTAGTAACTGATATTTGAAGAAACATGACGTCTGAATGATTCCGATCCCCAACTTAATGGTAACAATGGCCTTCAATATCTTCAGTCCTACGAAAATGATGAAGTAACTCTCTTCCTAGATTAGAATTAATTTTCTGTTCTCAAATTAACTTCTATAAATTATAAAAATTATGAATGCTTAACAAATGTATTAAAATATTTGGTGCTGTCGGTGCAAACATCTATACATCTAGTTTATGCCTAAACCATTTAGTTACTGAGATATAGAGGGGACACTTATGGCTAATCAGTCGCATGCTTCGATATTGTTTCTAAAACGTTAGAAAATTGTAAAAAACAAACTAAATAAAGTAAAAAAGAAATTTTAAAAAATGGCACCACATCTAAAATAAGACTGTGTTTAGACAAAAAAAAATATGACGACTATTGTAGGAAATTGGATGTACATTTAGTTTGTATAGAACGCATTTTACCAAACCCAATAATTCCTCAGGAGGAACTAAATAATTAACAAAATATACCATGTTAGACATTCATCTCGATCCCTTTAATGCATATAAATATCAATTTTGATTCTGCTTAGACTGTAAATGTTGAAACTACTTTAAAAAAAAAAAAAAAAATCGGGCCCGTTAATTGTTAAAACGAAAAATTTCAAAAACCTAGAAAGAATTATATTTCGAATAATTCATCCTCTGGAAGATTATGGCCTCTCTTTTGAAATAGAGAAAAAATAATTGTCCAAATTAAATCAATATGCAATCAATAGTGCTGAATCCATCTATGCATTGCGAATGTAATTCGATCGACAATACAATCACTAAAAAGATGTGGACTACATTTGGAAAATCCATGATACTCACATTGCCTGCTGACGCATCGGAAAGCCTTATTTATTCATACACCCGTCGGGTGGAGTAACAGAAAATATTGCGTATCCAGAAGAACTTGGATTAATAACATTAAAATATAATTACTTGTTTTGGTTTACAAAGGATAAGGGTTCTCCTATTAAATATATTTTTGGATTTAATTGAACACTATCGCAATCGGAGTCCCATACAATATGGTCAAAGAAAAATACTTGAGTATTTATATATCAGAAAACATCAATTATACAGTAAAATTTAATACAGATAAAAGAAATTTGAACCAACTCTATGTAGGGATTTTAAGCAAAATAAATTTATGAAAAATAAGGGTAAAGTTTTATTTTACTTTACAGTTAATTTTAATAATAAAAGAAATAAAAACGTAGACCAAAATGCAATTTGAAATAACTTAATTATAAGTCTGACCTGAGTGTATAGATAGCTAAAAATAACTTATTAATATGACAGTTGATCTAAAATTAAAAGTTTTAAAAATTAATGAAATTATGACAAAATAGGTAACTAGACATAAGTTTATTAATAACTAATATGATTCCCTATTAATTTATAGTTTAAATAAAAAACGTTATTAAATATTGGATATGAGGTGTCAATTTATATTTAAGGTATGTTAAATTATTAATACTAATATTTTTGAAATTGTTACAAATGAATGTATAATAAAAGCTGTTAATTGTTAGATTGTCCTTGAGGATGGCCGAATTTGCAGAAAGGTTGGACTGTTGAAAAAATAAAGAGTGTTGAGACTTAACGAGGATACCATTTAGTTTTATTTTAAAAATAATAGCAGTCTCAAGAAATAGAAAAGATTATAAATTAAAAAATAAATTAACGTTGTCTATATTCGAATTTACTTGATTCAGATGAACATCTAATTTCTTCTAATTGGAAATAATATATATAATTGATGTAATAAAGAATATTGAGACTTAGAATGGATATCAATTGATTTATTTAAAAAAATAGAACATGTTTTGGAATTGCTGCAGAAGTTTGCCTTATTTAGCTAGAGATATGAGATAGGTGGCGTTTTGCATTGAACGTAGTAATTTTGTGGAAAATTTGTCAATGGAATCAGAAGGTTGCGAAAATAAAAGAATTTCCTGATATAACTCCTAGCTTATCAATTGAACCATTATTACTATTGACGTCTGGTTTATGTTTAGTTTCATGAAAACTTGGATATTAACATTGCTATAGTAACCGATATGAATGAAGAATTGAATTTATGAAAGTGGAGCTTTAGTTTGTAATTTTTTTAATATTTTCATCTCACGTTTATTTTTTCCCTGTTTACATTTTTTACATCGACACAACTTATCTCAAAAAATAATGATACAAATTTAAAAATTAGGTATAGAGAAATATTAACATATATAGTGTTGCATATCATATATACTGTAAAATTACTCCTGTCCCATATCTCTTGCTAAATTAGGGATGTTTTATTGCAATTCCAAAACATGTCCTTTTTTTTATGGCTTTAATAGCGCTGTAATTTAAATACAAGCTGACATATCCCGATCAAATTTCACAGTTTTTCAAAAACTGAAAATTTGAAGAACGTATGAAAAGGTAAAATTCAAAAGTGTATTGAGTTGATGTGGAATGGCCCGATTTTCTAAGTTTTAATTTTAACTGTGTCTAGTGTTGAAATTTATGAGAAACATAATAAAACCTTTAATGTGAATGAATATATATATTTACTTGTAGTTACTATTTACTCCTCATTATTCCCCAATGGGAATAAGAGAAATTATGTTCGAAAAATGAGTTTTAGGAACCGTTAATCGTTGAAACCATCCAGATCAATCCAGATTATTGGTCTTCACTTTTCATTTAGGTTTATCTATTTCATGAATTAAATAAATAAAAGCAGTTTAGGATAACTGGCTGGAATTGGGACTAAAGTGCTCTGCGAAAACCAGTTTTAGTAGACCTCTGAAATTCCATCCATGATTCATCAAATGCTGGGAATTACCTGGTTGAGTCAACGTAGTATAGTTCTGCGACCTCTTTCAGCTATTTCCTGAAGGGCATTCTTCTTCTCTAATGTTCAGGTATCATAGACCTGATGAGGTCAGGGAACAAGAGATATCCTCTTAATGAATTCTTTTATCACCATTTTAAACTAACACTAAATATCCTTCACTGCCATGTCTATTTTGAATGGATGTAACCGTGACTGTAACTTAAATTGCTAATAATCCGCGTCGAATTTAATTGGAAATAAATGATTTTTTAATACATTCAATATTTCTGAATATTTTAAAAATTATATTATTAGTTAATACGTGCTTTAAATGACGTAGAGCAAAAATATAACTAGCCATAATGATGAATTTTATGCAAAATGCTCTTTTGTTCCTCAATAAGGGTCATAATGTGAATTCAGTTCATAAAATCTCAATAATAAAAAGTAATAATTTCGAGCTAAAAAAATTCATACCAACTTAGTGGCATAGTACCTTCACTTTTAACGTTGTAGCCACTCAGGAGTAATTTTAATTATGGTGTAAAAAATTATGCAAAAAAATTGTTAAAATGAGGGAGCGAAAACATGCTTTTTGGGAAGTGGAGGAAAAATATTTTTTAAAGAAAAAATAATCTTTCAAAACTTTTAACAGTTTAATATTAATTTTAGCCGTCAATTGTTTTTACTAAAATTTTAAGATTTCTTACTAAGCCCGACAAGCTTATAAGCTCCTCTTAATCACCACAATGCTGAAACTTGAATTATATTTACCGGGTGCAGTTACCTCAATTCGTCGTTGTATAGCCTTCTAAATTCTCCGGTCACTTCATCCTTTATCGGTCCAAATGTTTTACTTAATACTTTATTTTCAAAAAACCATAACCCACTGTTCTTCCCTTAGTGTAAGTAGCCACGTTTTGCATTCATTAAGAAGAATAGGAGGAGTAATATCTTGTAAATTTCAACTGTAACTTTCTAGGAAAGAAGGTACAAATTAAGCAATTTCGAAATTGAAAAATATTACAAAAGACTGAACTACATGAATATTATAAGGCCTATCTGGACATACGGAGTTGAGCTTTGGGGCTCCACTAAACTTTTAAATTCCTCCCGAATCCAATGCTTACAGTCCAAAATCCTTAATGCTCCTTACTTTGTCACAAATCCAGTCATCAGAACCTCAATGTACCATATGTTGCCGATTTGGCCAGAACCAGATACCATTCCTTCCATGATAAACTTCTCAACCACTCAAATCCACTTGTTTCTAACCTGGCTTCTCCTTCATTATCTAATAATCCTCTTAGGTGTCTGAAAAGAAGATGGTCTCGAGATTTTCTCCTCTAGAAATGTTATTGGAGTTCTATCAGTGGGTAGATTCTCCACATGTTTGTACCATGTCACTATGTCACCTACAGCAAATTTATTTGTTGTATATATTTGAATACAGTTGTAAATTAATGAAAAAAAAAATAAATTGAGAAATGACAAGCATTTCCCGTCTTTAACCTTCATTTATAAGCATATTTGGCAACAATATAGTAGGTATATATATTGGCATTTTGGTGTCAGATAAACGATAAATACTATAAATGTTATTTAGGAATAAGATGTCAAGTCGTTGTATGTCTTAAAAATCATCTACTTGAACGAAATCTTAAACATTTCCTTATGAAAAACTTTTAGCAAGGATATATTTCCTTTAAACTCCCATACTTCTGATTTCATCAAGGCATTTTGTTAACCACAGGATGGTGTTATAGAATATGCTGAGAAACAAGTTGCAAAAAAACTAAGAATTATTGGTTCCTTACGTTTCCTCAACTATCCTATTCCACTCCAATGCTCAGTTAAAAACCTTGGAATCATCTTTGCACAACACTTGTCCTGGAGTAATAATGTACCTGAAAGATCCTCAAAATCTATTTAAATGTATTATTAATTTATATAGTATATAATAATAATGTAAGCTTTTAAGTGTAGCCGAACCGATACGGTCTGTTCACAATGTGATTGGATATAACGGATATAGGGTGGTATAGATTGGCAGCCAGCCCACGAGCAGCGGATACACTGACCAAAATGATTGGAGAGGGAACGGTACACTTGGGAACAGATGGGTGTATGGGCCGGGGGTTCATGATCATGGGGGAGCAGCCATAGCTACACGTAGCCTGTGGTTGGTGGTCATGGATAATCCTTGTCTTCTTTCTTTTTCCAGCGGTTGGTTTTCCGAGCCATCTCCTTATCCTACTCGCAATTAGTTTCAGCACGGATAGTAATTTTTGCATGCAAATGATATCTGTATCCGATATTGATATCAGTGGTCATCATTGCACCGATACAGTGGCGCATCTAGACCATAAGTAGTCACACACGAAAAAAAACGCAAACAAGTAAATATATAATAATAATATGCATAAGTAAATATATGTGTATATATATGTATATATGTACTCCTACAATCATGAAGGGTCAAGGATTATGCTTTGTAAGGGTATACTGTTTTTTCTTTATGAAGCTGGGTGGGCCTCGGAGAGCTCCCTGAATCCAGAAGGCTTAAGTAACATAATAAAGACATTTTCCTTAAGTAAGAGTCACAGCTGGTGAACAAGGACTACCGGCAACAGAAAATGTTAATGTTAAAGACAATAAGGATCAGTGGAGGGTTGTTGGGTAACTGCCCTAGGCAAGAGGCATGGCGCCTGTACCATTATTGGGAAAGAACTTTCGTTATAGCCGTTTGTGAAGAGCACTTTTAGAATGATAATAGGGGCATGTGGTCGGGAATTCATCAGCGAAGCTTTGGCGCTGTTTCCATTCACCGTTGAGCTATTGCGGGAGATCACGCGCAACCAGGAAATGTATTCTGTCTTAGCAGGATCATTAAAAATTCTCAGCAGCAGTTAGAATCTCGGAGAGTTTTTACTTTCCGGTGTAGATAAAGTTTTAGGACTTTTTCAATGTTCGCTATTAAAATTGTTTATCAAGTTTCAGCTATGATACCTCGTAAGTTCAAATAGATATTGATACCATCTAAAAAAGAAATAAAATCAATTGTGATACCCATAATTAATTGTAAAAAAAAAAATGTAACGGTTATATCAACCAAGTAAGGCCCACCAGGCCTGTAATACAATTATACTGACTTGTACAATAGTAACTTGTACTTTAGTAGTTTTTAACTCCTATAATATCACTAATAGTCCTCCCTATTATGAAAAAATAAGTATTAATGTAATTAACACGTTGTTTCGATACTTATATTTTGAACTAATATTATTAGTCTTGTAGCTTTAACTTAATACAATTACACTGACTTGTACAATAGTAACTTGTACTTTAGTAGTTTTTAACTCCTATAATATCACTAATAGTCCACCCTATTATGAAAAAAATAAGTATTAATGTAATTAACACGTTGTTTTGATACTTGTATTTTGAACTAATACTATTAGCTTTCATTATGAAACAGGGCTCTGGTATTAAATAGATAAAAAAATATCCTGTAATGCTAAGGTCAATAATTGATACTGGCCTAATTATTCTTACCATATTTACAAAAAATAAAACATTATTAAAAGAATCCAAAAATGTGCTGTTATTTCAGAAATATTATTGTTATAGATGTTTTACCTTTGTAGTATGGTGTGAGGATATTGGTAATTCTACTTAAAGCCAACTTGAAATCAAACATTAATGGCTCTCCACTTCTCTACTGGCTAGGAACCTACTATTAATGTAGAAATCGCTGTTAAACTAATCATACATTCCTTTGATAATGGGTTTGATGGTTTTGAACGGTTTTAGCAATTCCAGCGCGCATTTAATATTTTATCTATTCATTACAGGAAATTGCATATCGCTAACGGATTATAACGAATAAGATGAGAATCAGATCTATATCTTGAATGAAAAATAAATTATCGATTTAAAATCGTTTATTGTTTTACTTTTACTTCAAGTAGCCTGAATTTGTCCTAAAGATTCAGTAAAAGATTAAATAAAAAAATAAAAAGTGAACATTCGAATTATGTTTGCGATTAGTTCGACTAATGTAAATAAAAAAAAAAATGTTTCTATACATTTTAAATAACTGTACTCTCATAATAATTTTATTATAAAGTTGACTGAGCAATTGTAGAAACTATAATTATATTGCAATTTGATTTATTAGACATCATTAAGATACTCCTGAAGACCTTTATAAGCAAGTGTGCTGGACCAGCAATGGAGTACTTTTTTATGGACAATGAAGACTAATTTCAAATCACAATTTTTTCTTTTATGTTGGATTTTAGAAGGACAAATGATTTGATTTAAGTAATTTTGATGATTTTTAGGTCTTAAAAAATAGTATTTCAAATTTTAAAAAATTTAGCTAAGCTGAAAAAAAAATCTACTCAAGAAAATGTATATATATGTATATTTATTGAAATTTACAACTGTACAGTATAATACATTCAGTAAATTTGATCTCAGTTATAATGGAGTGATCAAATGATCGATGAATCGTCAGTGTTCCTGAGCTAACTCACTTCATATTCCCAAAGTTTCTCCAAAACCGATTCGGAAGCTTAGTAGAATGGGAGATGGTTAGGTATAAGTAAATAGTTAATGGATGTTATAAATCTTAAGATGTAACACTCATTAACTATTCTCACTCAGATAATTAATTTATAAGAAATAAAATTATATCTTTATACTACTTAAGTATATCTTAATATATATATTGAGCAGAATGACGCATTATTTGATTTGTTTGTTTTTTTGTCAAGTAATAAAATAATTCGCAAAATAATTGACAAAATGTTTGTCAAGTAATAATTCGCTCAAGTTAAGGACTTAATATGAATGATTGAAGCTGAAATGGAGGTTCAGCATAATTCCTTCTCAGCTCCACTCATATTCCTGGACCATATCACTAATCATCCCATAATTAGGATAATGAGTAAGGTGATGATGAAATTGGGAGAATTCGATGGTGAAAGGTCCAAAAAGAGGTCGCGATGTAGGATATCGTTTGTTACATAGGAGAGTGCATTGACTATTATATGACCTCAGGACTCAAGACTGAGGTTAGATGCGGTTGACATTCTAAATTGTTTGCTGTCCCTCACAGTCTATATCTGAATCAGGGAGATATGCCTTTACATGTATAAGGTGCTGTTTCAGAATATTTCCTGAATAACTGAATAGAATGGCCATCAGCAAATTTTATCAGTAATGTTTTGGTATTCTTTGGAATATCAGCCGTGAAGAAAATTTAGATGTAAGGAATCAAAACAATATCCTTGTAGATCTCGGGCGTTTAGTAAATAAAAATCGTAAAATTCTTCCATAGGGACTTCGAAAGGTAAGGTTAGAGAGGTAGGATCGAAGGAAGAGGTATAAGGAGAAAATATAATTGTTTTTAATTGCATTTATGTTTATTTAATATTGTATTTCGAAGTATCATGAAATCATAAATAAGAGAAGGTTTAAGTATGTTGTTTTCTGTTTCAGGATAAATACTTGCAACAGAAATTCCATTATATATAAAAATACTAGTTTCGGCCTTTTTCACTTCGGTATTTAACCCTTCTGTGTTTCTTAGAGCTTAGTAAGGTAAAGAGATAGTGCATATATATAGTTGCTTAATTCAAGAGTTAGGAAAAACTGACTGTTAATCTAAGCAGGTTTTTAAAAAGTATTTTCGTCATTTGACTTTAAAAGTACTAGATTAGAAAGTCTGTTCGATATAGGACAAGGCTTCTACAGACTTGCACTACAATTAATCAGTGCTGAGTATTCTGTCAAAATAACAGCATATCTTTATTATTTTTTATTAATAACTAGATATATAACTACTGGTTAACAATGAGTATATACTTAAATACTTAAGTTTTTGAAATTGTAATTTTTTCTCACCATATTTCCTGTATTTTGAAAACAGGCGGTTTTTTCAATGAAGGATAATCTCTTAGAAAGCCTTTCTTGAGAACTTAATAATTAAATCCGAAAATTTTTGGGAGTTTAGTAATTGATTTTCCTGTTGCTAGAATTATTAAGGTGTGATTTTAATACGGTTTAAAATATTTCAAATGGCTCATTATATGATTATTTTGTTTTAAAAATCCTTCTGTATCAGAACTTTCTTATTGTTTCAAAGTGTGAAATGTATTCAACCACATTTAGAGGGTTCCTTGGTTAGATTTTGGTGTTGTTATTTTTCAATGCAGTTAAAAGTATTTAATACACCTTGACTACACATTGTTTCAGTTACCACACAATATAGCTCCATCTCTGTCCGGAATTCTCCGAAGTTCTATAAAGAACGAGAAGTTCATATTTTGATCGAATTATGACGGGTTTCGAACTCATTATTGTATAATTTAAATTATGATTGATAATTGTTACAATTTAATTACTTATTTGTTCTAGTATGCCGGATGATGGGTTAAGAGTCTAAACATTCCCTGGGAATATTTCCTTGAATTTAAGTTTTCTGGAATATTACATCATTAACAATGGCACACCTTTACTTTTTTTTTAACGTATTTTGTATAAATTATGAAATATATTTTTGTAACTAACTTACATCCTGTTAACCACAAAACCAGTAGTTATTTTATTACTAATCCAACAGTGGAGGCTATTTTAATCCGGAATCAGTGATGACGATAACGATGGCGGTGAAGGTGAATTCATATTAATATATAGTCCTCCTAGAAATGCAGAATGACGACTCGTCGACGAATAAAAATGTAGAGAAGAGAAGAAGAGGGAAATGAGTCAGATATTAGAGAATCACTAACGCGTGTTGAACAGATTCGATACTTAGGACTCCATCTTGACAAGAAACTTACTTGGAATCCACACACAAGACTGAAACGACAAGAAACTGCTCGTAGATTCCGATTGCTACAACACTTACTTGACAAACGCTCTAAACTTCCCATTCACTACAAAAAATTAGTATACACTACGATAATCAGACCAATTTGGACATATGGAATTGAGCTCTGGGGCTCCACCAAACCATCAAATTCTTCCCGCATCCAATCGTTACACTCCAAAATCCTTGATGCTCCTTATTACGTCACAAATAAACTCATTCACAAAGACCTTAACATCCCATTCGTTGCAGATTTGACCCAAAACAGATATGCGTCTTTTCATTCCAAACTCCTTAACCGCCCTAACCCATTAATTCTTAATCTTTCATCCATAACAATCCCTGATAATCCTCCGAGGCGTCTGAAAAGAAGATGGCCACGGAACCTTCTAATTTAAATTAATGTTTGAAGTACGACCAATGGGTGGTTCATTCCCAAGATTTTAAAGTGTATATGAAACATACTACATATTTACCCATTGTATTATTTTGTACAGTTGTAAATTTCATTAAATAAATAATAAAAAAAATAAAAAAAAAGATATAAGTGAAAGGTTTTTACATTTTATTCATTGGCTTTTGAAACACTAGTTAAGACAGATTTTGTAGATGCCACATTTTGCAATTATGCTTTTATTATATGACTATGAAATTTTAATTTCCAGTTTGATTAGAATAAGAACTAACCTGATACAGAGTCATATAATGAACATTAAGCTTAACCATTATATGCACAAAAATATTGTTATATGCATAAGCATTACTATCGAAAATATATATAAAGAGTCGTTCTATAATAGGACAACAAAATGATTAATGACAGTTGTCAGATGTTTTAAAATAATCTGTTTGAGAAACGATGACCCATTAATTTTGGACGAGTCCCTGGTAGATAATGATCCTTAATAATTCCTCACCATATTTCAGAAAAGGATTAGCTACCTAGCTTTTGTTATCAAAGGTTTTAAAATATTCGAGGTTGTTTCCAGATAGAAATTAATAAGAGAAGTTATGCAACTCCAAGTCCTCCGAGTTATTGACCCGATTCACGGTATTAATTTTAATATTTTTCATTGTATATTATAATAATTAATCGTCTCACTGTTCCTCATGTTTAATTAATCTCTTGATCCGTCTTCCATTCTTCAGCTTGAATCATTTTATGGTTTTTAAGAAAAATCTGAAAGTTTCCTTTTTTCTAATCAGTTTTGACCTGTCAAAAGAATTTTTCTTATTTAAAATTGTTAAATTATGTATATTTTTTCCTTTAGTAATATTTTCGATATTTATGCCATTAAATGTATATTTAGTGAAACAAATGTATAACAAAGATTCCAAAAATGACTCATGCTCTTATCATTATAATTAAAACAAGATCCCTCAAACTTTTTCTACCTGTGGGCATATATACAGCTTATTTTTTTAGTTGTTTTTATTTTGTGTTATTAGTGAATATAAATTGTGTGTTGGACGTTGTTAATATTATTTTGAGGAAGCGTGCTAAGTATATATGTACAGTAATAATTATAAAATATTTCGCACTCACAGTAAGTGTAAAATAAGATGAATTCAGTAATACCAGCACTGTCAAAATAATGACGATTAACATAAAAACAAAAAATGATATAATATAAAGACAGTTCTGTATTCGAAAAAAAAATTGCTTATATTTCTACTTAGGATATATAGAAAATATTTTTTATTGTATATTTATTGTTTATTTTATTTTATTTATTGTTTTTTATTACTCGTCCATCTACAGCACATAAATGAGATTTCATAGCGGTTGTTGGTACAGGTTATATTAGGCAGGCACAATTGTAGCCTCGGCAGTATTTGACAGACTAGGAGGGCACAGGGCAACCACAGATTGACGTAAAATCAATGGTATTTAAAAAGGAATATAAATAGATAAAGAGTATGCAAGTAAAAAAAAAAAAAATAAATTAAAGGTGCGAAATTACTTATTGTTAAACATCAAATCCTTCTATTTCTAATGAATTTTCCTGACGTTGTAAAGCGCCAATTTTTGCTTAATTTAGGTAATCATATTATTAAAAGATTTAAATTGCCTTTTTTATTAAAGATAATAATAAAAAGGTAGTTCTGTAAATGAAATCAAAATATTAAACAAACTAAATATAATTGTCAAAAGCATCAACTATGTATATATCTAAGATTAGTATATAACTAAAATGTAATAAATCAACTTTTATAATGAAACAATAAAGAACATAATGGTATTCTTTTATAAAGAAACAATAAACAATAAATACGATATTCCGTTGTAAAGAAACAATAAAGAAAATAATGAAAGGATTAATCATTTTAAATTAAACTAACATATAAGAACTCTTCTTCAACGAATAATAGTAGTTTCATGGATGATGATAAAATTAGTAATATTCCTGCTGGATGAGAGAACAAATAATGTCTACCTGACCTTGCGTTTAAGGACGAATAGTCCTGTAGACACTGTGAAGATGGTGGCCCTAGGGGAATGACGGCAAAACCAGTCTGGCTCAGCAGTCATTAGCAGACAGAGTGCGATGTATAATTTGACGGGATTTGTGATGTACAATATCAAACTACAACTTGTGCAATATAAGTAATATATTGATTTGATTTTAACCTAGTATGTAATATTTTTAAATAAAAATTAAAATATTCAATCTTTGAGTATAAACAAAACAAATGAAGAAATGAAAATGTTTGCGTGCGTAAACAGCTAATATGCTTGTTATAACCAATTTTACTGTTTTCTCTCAAACACTATTTTCACGATTTACATTTTTGATTCATTTAAACAAAGGCCTGACTCTCATTTCAATATTATTTTTGCAACATTAATTCTGCTG
Source organism: Halyomorpha halys (assembly GCF_000696795.3). Taxonomy (NCBI): domain Eukaryota; kingdom Metazoa; phylum Arthropoda; class Insecta; order Hemiptera; family Pentatomidae; genus Halyomorpha; species Halyomorpha halys. The sequence goes on from NW_027111457.1 coordinate 428,547, forward strand.
ACTTTACGATTGTCTTATGAGATTGCTTATGAGATCTAGTCCATGTAGGTTCCAATGTGAAGAAATTTGATAGTAATCCTTGGTAGTACGGGTATTATATAAACCTTGTTATTGTTACTGCAGAATGAGGTTGTATGATATGATGCCGCATGATCAAAGTTAGCCATTCCCTATAAAAATAATGATGAAGAGATTAGGAACTGACTAATGATGATATCATGAGGTTTGTATGTGTTCATTAGTGATTTCGTATTATCTACGCGGGGGTAGAAGAGGGCCTATGTCGTGCTGGCTGCTCGTTATCCCGGTGCAGATAGTCATCTGGCCGATAGAGTGTACCTTCGTTATTGTTTAACAAGCGGTATCGATGTTTGCTTGCAGTATTTTATAAGGGTCATTGCATAATGCGACATAAACCATGTAATCGGAATACAGGTAAATAATCTTCATCCGTTTATATGTTAATTATTATTTTGACTGATATCAGCTGTTATTACAGTTAATATATGAGCGTTGAGTTGACGTCGTGATAAAATACATTTATAGTGAAAATGAAAAAAATATTATTTTTAAGGATAATTTTATATGATTTTATATAAGATCCAATTCTATATGGTACATTTAGGTCATTAAAATGAATATTATTCACCATCGCACCTGATCTAATTGGTTAAGTAACAATTAAAACTTATCACTATTTGGATAGAATACGATAATAAGAATTATATTCACCTACGCATACTTTATCTGGATTGACATTAATTTTTTTTTACAAATACAATTTATTAATTTAATAATTCGATTGTGATAAAATTAATTTTTCTTTTAGAAAAAGATCATAAGGGGATACTCCCATCTTCCTTAGTAGAAAATCATAAATCATAAATTGAGCAAAAAAGTTCTGGATCTTGTATCCTGATATTTTACTAAATTCAAAAAGTCCAATAAAGTTCATGTGGTGACTATTAAAATCCTATCATAACCTAACCGTATTTTTAATCCTAAACAAAATTTATTGAAAAAAAAATCTGTGAGGTGCCCACGTCACACAACTTAAACCATTCACACAACAAGCAGAATTAGGCTTAGGGTATGGAATACCTACTCACAGCCCTCCTTAAATAAATTATACGAAAATATTGTTCCTTAAAAACATTGTGAATGATAATTAAAAATTGTCATAAATTTCAAATATCATGATAGCTGTACAACATATTTTTGAATTTTCAAGCTGGAAAAATATTTTTTTCATTATACTTTAATTAGAGGAGGCTATTTGAAAATATGACATTGAAGTCCTGCCAGACAATTTCATATACCGAGGAAAAGCTCTAGGTGCAATTTAAGACAACTGAATTCTACACGAAGTTAATAAAAGAACCTTTCTCGAAAAAACTAATAAAAAGTTATAAAATTGATGTGGAACTTCTAGTGAATTCATTTTCTACATTATTCATGGTGAAATGTAGGCTATTATGCACGAAACTGAAATGAAATTATTCAGAAAAGCTGAATTTCCAGGAAATTCTATTTGCATAAAATAAAATAAGTTATAATAAAAAAATAATATAAAGTGAAGAAGCTTGATTGTCCTGTGCAGTTCACAGGTTTTTTGTTTTTATATTGTAGCTAAAATTATAATTATTTTAAAAATTATTATATTTTTTTTTTAATTCTGCATCTCACTACATATTCTTCTCATTATTATGTCCTGACGAAAAGTAAGTTTTCTGCACGGAAGTGCAGTAGCTAAACTTTGTCGGCAGTAATCTTAGAAGTAACGGAAGCATTCCTCTTTCATATTCTGCTTATCATAGCATTTCTTGTCGAGTGTTCCCCAGTTAACGGCATTACTGATGTCGGTAGAATATCTTAGCTGTGTCTGTATATTTCTACGGGTCTGTGGGAAAGCATCGAGCGACTGTAGAATTTCCGTTACTGATCCCCAATGATACCGATTGCTCATTGCTTATTAAGTTTTTTTTTTATTCACGTAAAATAAAATCGTCAATTGTATTATTCAATGCCCTTAGAATAATAATGCCAAGGATTCGTACCGTTAATCTCTTGATTATATTAAAAATAATAAAAGTGGCCTCTCGGTTAACTTTCTATAAATGTCCTTTCCGATCACAGGCTAATACTTGCAGATAAAACTCTTTTCAAATATTCTTAAAAGGGTCGTGAGTAAAGGACGATTAATTGCGTTTTAAAATATTTACATTAAAATAGAAATGTGTGTTTTAAAATTCCAGGTTATTATTTTAGACGGAGAAAAAACTCACTTATTATTTTCTTATATTTGTTCTTTTATTGAGTTTCGAATCATATTGTTCCTCATCTACATGTTAACAGAAATATGAAATTATTTGGCAGTATATAACACTTAATTTTAATTGGATTCCATGTTGAAAATACTTAACTATATTTAGCTAACCATGGTTTAGAAATGTTTTTATATAATCATGTTTCGTGATTTAAATCGCGCCAGCTGGTCTAAAATTACATTAAAACTAGAAATATATTAAAAGACTGGATGAAAACACTTTTTTGTTTTCCTAATAAAGGCTCCACCGACATCATAAGTTATAAGTTAAGAATTATCATTATGTTTTGATTTCTTATTTACATTAAAAATGTGTCCATTAGAATTACTCTATCTAAAATATATCTCTTTTATATCAAAGTAATATAGGTCTATACTCTTAACTTATCATAAATCTTCATTCTAGTTCATAAATTTACCATTATTTGGTTTATATTAAAATAAAATATGGGAAGACAACTTTTTGTTGTCCCAAACTAGGGATCTAGTCTTAACATCAAAATTAATAATTTAAGAATTAAAATTAAAATTTAAATTGAGTGAATAATATTTATTAATAAAATTCATTTAATTGCTCTGAATGTATGTTGCAAAATGCAAATTCTTTAAAAATAGTATGGATAAAACACAAAAGTATATTTTTTACTAAATAATTCAAAACATTATCCAAATTATAGTCTCAAAACTTTTATTGTTTTTACACGTCCAACGTTTCGGCCAATTCGGCCATCTTTAGGGACAATCTGCTTAATTCACTATGAAACATATTATTTAATATTTTTCCAAACACTTAAATAATATGTTTCATAGTGAATTAAGCAGATTGTCCCTGAAGATGGCCGAATTGGCCGAAACGTTGGACGTGTAAAAACAATAAAAGTTTTGAGACTATAATTTGGATAATGTTTTGAATTATTTAGTAAAAAATTGCCAGTCTCAAGAAAGAATTTTATGATTATAAACAAAAGTATATGTTATTTATTTTTTTATGGGGTGTGGACTTGATGGTTATTATCTACCGAATTATTTTTTTATTTGTGTAGAATAAGAAAATAAATTTTGCTGAATGCATTAAATAAGTAATTATTTAATTAAATTAAAAAACATTTTGGGTTAATTATTATTATTAAGGACGATTATTCGAAGTATTCCCATTTAGATATATAGATTACTTATTAAAAAGAGGTTGGGTTGCTATTGTAACCTTCTGAGAAAGCATTGAAAATAAAAACGGATGCTGGTTCGATTTAGCTGTTTTTTTTTTCTTCTTTTAGATTATTTGGTTATTTATCATATTTTTATACATATATGTACTAAATCGGGATAGTTTTCTTATGATAACCCCCATTTCAATATTTGTACTATATTGAAACAATTCGGACCGACTGACCTATCTAAATGTGGTAAAAAATGTTTTGGAAGTAAAATAAAGTTGATATCGGTTTTTAGCACTTCAAGGAATCCCTAAATATAATTTTTCTAGAAAAAATCGAGAAAAAAAGTTTTTGCTCTAACTTTCTGCCTTACATGCACTTGACTAGGTGACGATGTGCATGTGATTGAAACTGGAAACGTTAAAAAGAAGTACATTATATATAAAGTACATTATGTAATAAAACATTACTGTCATGTTAATTTCTTTAAATTATTATTATTATTTTTTTTGTGAACGTACTGAATATATTTGAGATTTCGTACCATGAAAATCTACTCATTCATTAATTAGTTCTTATATTGAAATTTATTGCATAAACTGAAATGTTGGTGAAAATAAAGGTATTAGCATAATAAGTATTATCTTCTATTCTCCTATATTTATTGTTGGCGGATATGATCTAAATTGTACTTATATCGTAATGTGTTCTGAATTAATTTGCAAACTATACAAATATGTATATGTATATAAATGACGAAACATAACTCCCTAAACAGCAATAATGAAGATTGGTGGGAAGGAGACGAGATGGGATTTTATTCCTCTTCCTACGCCTCATTTTCTATTCGGTCATTACCTAGTGGAACCTTCCCTGATTGCTTTCCTTTGGTTTTTCTTCTTCCACCTTAGCTAAGGTTTTTATCCTGAAGTTCCTACCCTATACAATCCTATCTCCATACTACCCCTCTCTACTACCATCCTATCTAGACGATTATGTATCAGCAGATATTATTTTTTTCAGTAGTTAGTAAAAACAAATTATTAAAATATAATTTATCATAATTCAATATCTTGGCAATTATAAATTATAATGATTACCATTATTATTATATGGAGGTGAAATGGCACAGTGGTAACTTTTATTTCTTATTCAATACAACAGTTACATTTTTTTTTTTAACAATTGATTATGAAGGAGTACAGTCCCGTACAAAAGACACCCCTAACTAAAAACAACGTCATAAATATAAAAAAATTAAGATAAAATAAATTGATATAAATAATAATTCTTAATAAGACAGAAAAGAAAAGTTAAAAACAAAAAAATAAGACATTCGTAGACCTAACAAAACAAACAATTTCCCTGTAATGGGAAAAAAACAAGTTGATTTGAAAAACAGATGAAGAGAAAACAAAAATTAGAAATAATTTCAATAGCAAAATCGATAAATATAGAATTTATAACAGGATGTTCTGCAGCAGTCTTCGGGCTTCACTCTTCGGGTTGTGGTTGGATTTCCCAATCTATAAGTCATTGCTCCTTTAAGGACAGAGGTAAGACGCAGTACTTCTAACTGCAAGGAACCGGCTGTGGCAGATATTTATATATCCTGTAGCCATGAGTCAACCATGTAGGTTCTGGAGTCCATCGACCGTGATCTTGAAAAGATTACTTCCTTACATATCCAGGGTTATATACAATATTGAATCAAATCAAACTCGCTAAATATTCTCTACATTTAAGAAAACAGATAAAAAAAAACTAAGTTACTCCGATTAAAAACTAAAATTTTTAACATAATTGCAGAGCTATGCAAAAGCTATTAGCATTAAATAATTTTATATTGCTATTATGAAGGCTGGTTTTCAATATTTCAAACTACCTAATTTTTTTGTTTTAGAAAAAATATGCAAAGGCAATATGTAGAAAGGAGTATTTAAAAATGTTCTTCCAAACAAAATGTTTTTTTCCCTATAATTTCACCTAAAGTGGTCTTCCACGCTCCTTATCAATAGCAGTAATATTGTGTATAGATGTAAATATTTTATAATTTTATTACTTAATTTTCTTTATCATGTATATAAATTATTTTGTCATTAATTAACCAGTTTTATTTTATTATATTCTCAACATTGATTTATATATTTGTTTATACATATCATAATTGCATTATATTTGTATTTCCTTTATTTTATTTTTTATAATTAGCTTTATTTTTTTAGTACTATTGTTATCATTTACATTTTCTGTATATATTGTTTGCATGAATAGTTAGAGCACTAATACTTATTGCCCCTAATTGTGGGAAATTGTATTACCACTCCAATAAAAATAAGAAAATATATATTCCGACCAAAAGAAAAAAAAAAAGAATAATACTGTAAAAAGGAATTATTATCTTATGGAGGAGTGAGAATTAATTATAGTGATCTAATTGATTGGTTTTTTTAATAAATATCTGTTACTTATCTAGATTACGTAGATTTGTTACATATGATACAGGTTTGTAGAAACCAAAACAAATATTATTTTGAGGCTATTTGAATGAACTGAAATAATATTATATGACAGATCACTGAAAAATAAGGATAATTTTGGTTTTCTGTCAGTATGATGTGGTTAAAACGAAAGAGCATAATTGAAGTAATATGTTTTAATTTAAGCAAGACAATATATTACTGTTATCATCATAATCAAACAGCTTAAACAGACAATGTGACGTTTAAACAACTTCATCTTTTAAAAATAAAACAATTTTCAAGAAAGTGAATCTAGGCCAATTGGTATCGTATGTTTTTCTTGGCTAACTTATGTTTCTAAAACTAAAGATTTATACTTACCTTCTCAGACCAATTTGGACTTACGGTGCACTAATTTACGGATAAGCCAAAAAAACAAACTTACTGAAACTGCAACAGTTTCAATCAAAATTACTAAGACTGTATCAGTAGCGCCCCCCTACATCAGTAACAAAAACTTACACAAAGACTTACGAACTCCCTATGTACAAACAACCGTTAAATCATTATATAAACGGTTTCACGGCGCACTTCCAACACACACTAACCCTCTAATTCAAGGACTATCAACACTAGACTTACCAGATACGAGACGACGTTTACGAAGGAGCTGGAATAGGGACCTCTTAAATTGATTTTAAATTTCAATTTTAATGGAGAGGCATCATTAGATGACCTTAACCTTCATGACTTCCCGACTTTTTTTAATTTATTACTATTATTATTATTATTTTTTTCTCTCTTTACATCTCATTCGCTGGTTGTAAAAATACGTTTACAGTTGTGAATAAACTAAATAAAGTAAAAAAAACAAAAAAAAACTTATGTTTCTTAATAGACTGTAATTTGGTTGGATTTTATTTAGTTATGGTTTTTATTCCTCCCAGAAATTTATTCCGTAGAAGAACTTACACGATTCTTATAAATTGTCAGTACTAAAGAAATTTTTATATGCTGTAAATATTATACTAACTTTGATTACCTTATTAAAAACTACAAAATATATTTTATACTAAATTGGCAAACAAACATTTGTTTCCTATTTTTTAAATTAAATTTTGATAAATATTTCATGAAACTTCCAGAATTCCTCTGTAAAATTCATTTTCCAGCATTGACAATAAATAACTTGCTTAAACTGTTTTAGTTACTATAACGATGACATTAAAATAACTAGTTTTCAATAAGACTTATAGTTACCAGAAATTTCATATTCATTCACAATCTAAAAATATTTTATTCCTAAACTAAGTTAGAATTATTAATCTAAGTAATACTTTGACGTTTATTGTTGCGATTTTGTCTTCTTATTACAATTTGGAAATTCAGCTATTGAGGTATAGTATATTAATGATTTTTGTTAATATAATAGTAAACAAAATGGAACTGTTTCTTGATATGTTTATCTAAGATAATGTACATCGAAGTTTTTTTTTTAATAATCAGAAACGAACATAAAAGATTTTTCTATCAAGATATGGTTTAAGTATTTCCTCATTGACACAACTATCACGTCGTGCAACATCATCATAACAGATGACGCCATTGGTCATCGTGTTACCTTGGTTTTCTATGGCCAGGAATAGAAGTCATCACTTGCCTTTCTGGCAAAGGAAATGTTTGCGTTCCAAAGGTGTTTATCGATTAAGAGATTTATGATGAGGTTTGCCTTTTTCCTCGAAAACTTCAGAATTACATAGATTGAAATGAATTGAAAAAAAGTCTACGCTCCATTGGTCGCATAAGAATGATGTTCATCATCATTTAATCCAAGAATATTATTATGAAAGATTAAAATGCTGAATTTCCTGTTAAGGTTTACATATGATTAGAGAAGTTGTGTTTTCCGCAAAATGTATTTAAATTATCACACTCCAAATACAAATAAATTTCAAGTAAAATTTAGAAAGTAGATTTAGCTAAATTATCTTGAACAGAATAAACTAAAAAAATATTTCAGGTTTTCTCGGTATCAGCACTGATTTTTGTGAACATGATAAAGATTGAAAATAAAATTGAGGGTTTTTGAAAAATAGAGATGTGCTTGATCATAGTTTACTTTCAATTGAGAATGTTCCGTTATATTTGTGATATAATGCTAAATGAAAATACAATAATTTCTAAAGGAATGTGTTTGATTGATTATCTGATTTAGTTTAAGTTATCTCTGTTTATTTTAATATAAAATTGAGTGGAGTTTCATTCTAAATCAAATGATGGTGTCATTTCCTAAGTGTTGTTGTTTTTAAAACGACAAATAAAGGGGCTTGATAATACTAGAAAAAATAATTTTATCGGCGGTTTTTCTCATATCAATGATAGCCAGAAATACACTCCAGACTCACTTTAGTGATCTAGAACAACAATTACTAAATGGATCATCAGTCTTAACATTCAATATGTACATCAATATTTATACTTTTAAACCCTCATCAAATGCACCTGATTTGAAGATCTCAACGATAACAAATAAAGAAAATTATGTGTTCATGTATTTTTATTTACTATTATTATCTCTGTATATGACCAGTTATTTATTTCTATCAGTATTAGTTGTTTTTTTTTGTTATCTTTTTTATCCTTTAGTTACATTTTTATTATTTCTAATTTATTAAAAATATATTCATATTGTTTTCATATATTTTTTTACTTAATTTATCATTATTATTTAAAATCTATATAAATTACATTATACGTAAGTAGTTAGAGGTGTTTCTTCTGAGATTTTACCCCAGATTATCAGCTGTTAAAAACAAAGAAATTCTTATCAAAACCCATGTAAGACACAATTGGGTGATCAGATAGTAAACGTATATTAAAAGAAAAAAATAGTTTTATGTTCTGAATTTTAATTCATTTCTTCAACAACTCATTTCTTCCAAAATGGTTATATCAGTCATGCACAACGTATTTATTATATATGTAGTCCAGTAATTAGATATGTAGCCAGTAAAAAAAGCTTTAAATTTAAAATTGAAAATTAATTTCTATCAACGGATTCTGATGCAGAAATGTTTGAAAAATACAATTATTAAAAGTTTACCAATCCCTGAGGGTAAGTAGTCATAATATCACAGATTTATCAAATAGGCCACCGTATCTTATCAGATTCATTGTCAATAACTTCTTAAGTATTGCAGGCAAGTAAAATATCATTATAAACTAATTATTAGTACATTTAACGCGCTACAAAATGAGCCCACAAAGAGTTCTTTATGTTCAATAATTCTCGAGATAATTATTTTTAAAATCCAATATTGTTTTCTCAAAAAAAAAAACAAAAAAAAATCTTTAAAACTGCCATTATTAGGAAAATAATCGTTATAAACTACTGTATGTTATGTTTGACGAGCTTTAAATTAAGCCCTGATAAATCTCTTCACGTTTTATATTTTCCTAGGTTTTCTTATATTTTTACCAAACAATGAGAAATTAACACTATTTGAATTCATTTTGGAAACAAAGGAGATATTCATTATAAACTGCTTTATGGTGTGTGTTAACTAGCTTCAGTTTGAGCCATAACATACATCTACGTCAAATAGTTTCTGAGACATCGAACTTGTGTCAAGATAGGACTCATTTTCAATGTAAGCAGAAAAATTCCAAAATCGTGATGTAATAATTTTGAGATCCATTTGAAAGTCATCATTTCATGATAGAAAAGATAAAAATATTAGTGTTTAAAAAATCATAAATATTGTATGTAATGAGTTTGATTTGGGATGAAATATTGTCAAATTTACTCCACTTTAAAAAATAATTCACATATAATCGTACGTATAGTTTTCAAGATATTGAGCGTTGGATGAAAAATGAGCGAAAATTTTTATTCTTTTCTAGATTCAAAAACAGCCGGTATTCTACCTTGAATAGGGCAATAAATACTTTTCTAGAACATTCACTATTACTTTTGTATAGTTCAATTAGAATTTTGAATAATTTTTCAACAGGAAAAATACTGTCTTCCCCAAATAACGTTATTTTGTCAGAAGTGTATAGAAAAAAAAAAGAAACTTTTTATGGGTAAACGTTTTACTTCTGCATAATAGAAGCGCAATATAAATTGAAATATTTTCATTATAAATGAGTTTCTAAGAATAAACTCTACACCTGACAATGGATACCGTATTCCGGTAACATAAATTTTCCTTTCAAAATTGAAGATGAAATATACCTTCATACATAGATTATTATAAACCATGATTTTTGCATTTTAATTCTTTAAATTTTGCTAAGTTTTATATTCAATCTACTTGTCGTACTAGTGCGTTAGGGTTATTAGTTGTAAACCTAAAATATACGGCGACCATTATGAAAAATCTGGCGTATTAGGCATATGCATCTCTCTTGGTGGAGTAAAAATTTTACTATCGTCTTTTGTAAATATTTTTAGATTAGAATCCACCGGAAAAAAATAGTTTAACATAAACTTCTAGGTTAATTTGCAATGTTAATTGAATAATACAATTGAATAATACAATTGAATAATACAATTGAATAATACTGCGTGAGAAGAATGGACGTAAGTCCTGAGTTAGAGGGTCTCCTCTGCAAGATGACCACATATGGATATGTACAACAGACCTTGCTTTATATTGTGGATTATTAATCGTTAATTAACTAAGGTTGTAGAAAGACGTATCGAAATGTGAACATGATATGTTGGGAGTTTTTAATTTTATTTTCTGATCAATTGTTTAATTTTACTTAAAATTACTGAAATTAATGTGTATGTAATGCTCTTTTGGTATCTTATAAAAAAAAGACGAAGAGATTTTGGAACCCTGCCGGATAAACAGAAATATGAGATAGGATTTTATAATTCAAAGATAAATGCAAGGGAGTGCATGTAATGTCTTTTGTTGGAATGGAAATATCATTACAGACTACTGTTAGAGGTTGCATGCAGTTAACCGCAACGTATCCGCTGTAAGGAGAGGCGAATCTACTACCTCATGTAGAGAGGCATGGGAATTGAAACTTTCTCATTCCTCATCAAACTTTTAAAAATTATTTTAAGACTTCCTATCAATAAATATAAAATAATAATTTTTTATTTTCTTGTATATTTTTAAAAAAAGCTCAAATCCTACATATGTTTTTTTAATTGAGGAATATTCATCAATAAGGAGGTAGCCGCATTTTTAGTTGTTTTTAGTTTCAGACCGAATTCTACCTCACTAAAAAAAAATACAATTATGCTTTGTAATGACGCATAAAGTGAGTAGTTCCGGATCTTAATCCTTGGTAGAAAAGTACCTTATCTTGAGTTAACGGTGCAAAAAAGATTTACCTCCTTATCAAAAGTGAAAAAAAGAACCAAGTGTAGTCATCGTAAGAAATACGAAAAAAGCAGAGTTCAAATCTAGTAATGTTGGATTAAGATGATATTGAGGTATGTTCATTCCTTAATTTATTTCCTATACGACCCATAGATGACTTTTCATTGATGGAAACCTATACTCTAGAGTCTAGTCCTGAAAAACATCGGTGCAGCCTAGATGTTATATAAAAACATTGTATCAATAATTAGGGTACTAGGACGTAAAACATAGAATCTGACATTTATAGTGAATTGAATTTTTGGTTTGAATTTAATTTGAGCCACCAATAGTAAAAAGTAGAAGAGACGTTCGCTCAGCCGTTGAGTGAGTATCCATAGCAACCATGGCGCTGTTGTCTCTGAATAAAATTTGACCCACACCTAATTCCTGTGTTTTAAATCTCAAAAAACGGTCCATTTTTGGGCTTTAAAACACGGGCACAATATACGTTTCAAAAAGATTGAATCGCCAAGACCAATTGCTTCGCTTATTTATTCATGGTATATAATTAAACATATGGTCCTCCGTGCCTTGGATATTTCACAATTAAGCATAGTGGACATCCAGGCATGATCCATGTCATAATAAATTCAAAAGTGGTCATCCGCACCATATTTTACAATATTGATGAAGTTGTAACACATTTTATAATGAGTTCTGGTCATGAAATAATTGCTTCGTTTATTTGTTCATGGTATATAATTGAACAATTGGTCCTTTGATATATTTTAATTTATTTCTTGAATGTAAAATAAGCTACCTAAATTAAATGAAGGATCCACAATTTATTTGATTAAATTCTAGCCTAGATAAAAATTCAAGAGCAAAATGGCTAAGGATTATTGAACAAAATGGCCTCTCTTAGGCATCATACATTACCATTAATCAATTCAGTTGCTTAGATTATAAACAAATTACTTTCATCACACAAATCTTGAATTTTCTAAAATTTCAATAGGAATTTAATTTATTCCAATACCATTCAGTGATCTAAATTATTGATTTTCTTAGTGATCAGTCTCTTT
>NW_027111457.1:443555-508181 GCF_000696795.3 Halyomorpha halys
GGAGGATGAGCAGAGAGAACCCCACTTCCATATTCACTTAGTAAATTAGAATCAACCTTCAAGCTCCATAGAATCCAACAAGTAAAATGTAATATTTCCATCAAGTAATGTAATAAAACTAACCAACTAACACACTGTAACTATTTTGTTCAAAAATTCAGAATAGAAGTATTTTATTTTAAAGTATATGATATCCAGTTATTTAAATACAGTCCACTCCATCAATACCAGTAAATTATCATTATTACCATTATTAATCTGAACCAGCTTACCAGTATGATAATTAATTTGGGTAATATCCCCCAATTTTTACTCCAGGGAATACCTAAATTAAACATCTTGGTCCGCCGACTTACCTCTACCAGAGTTCTGAAACCCTCACATTTATTAAGGACTTCTATTACAGTTCCAGTTAGAATTTATGGATCGTGATGTTCTCTTTTATTTGAATTCTCATTCTAAAAGCTAATGTCCCTGAGATCCGTGTAAGGGATCTATAATACCTAGTAGTGTAATGTATATATATGTACAATATCTGAATAAATCTATTACTAACCTGAAATTTCGTTGGACAACAAAGACCACCATATCGAGTTACGTACTTGTAGTGATGATGGAATGGTAGTGAATGCCTTACTACGACAATTTTAATTATCCAACTTGTGCGTTGGAGGGAAATTTTCTGGAAAATGGTCAGAATTCTTTCCAAATTTAAAGAAAAATCTTCTTGACACTGACGGTCAAAAACGTCTGACAGTTTAACTGTCAAATCGGATAAGTTGATGTCAAAAAGTAAAAATATTTTATAAAAGTTCTTTCACAACGGAGGGTAATTTCCTCTGTAGCTACCGAAAAGACTCGTGGTCCCATGAAAAATTCGATTCAATCTCTTTCATCATGCCGCTAACTAAGGTGTTTGTCACGAAGGGCAATTATAATTTTTTCCACGGGGCAGGAAGGGGCACGGCCATTGATATGAAAAGCGATGAAGAAAAGCGGAAAATCCTCTAATGACTGACCGGGAGGGATCGCTGACCCACAAGGTCGACAGGTTTATCGTCCTTTGCTCCGTCCTTCTGGCTCCTCTATGAAGAAGAATGACTCAGTACTATGGAGGATGAGTCAGTGCTCCAAGTATCATCACCAGAGGTTACTCGCCGTGATTACTGATGGTCTACGTCAGAAATAGCGAAATCGTGATATTGTTGACCTCTCAGTTTACGACTTTTTTTCAAGGCTTTGTGTACATCAGCAAGATGACGGAACAGAGGAAATAGCCAGTCGAGAGTTTTTAATTTATTTTTTTGTTCAAAGAACAGAAATCCTTTGATATTATGTAATTACTAAATATAGTTCTAGTGGAAAAATAATAACTAATAAATAAGTAACACGCAAGAAGAATATACGTAAATTAAAGCATTTGAGTTATATCTTTGTCATTATTATTGTTTATTAATTCATTTATTCGAGTATGAAATGTTCCCTACTCAACACCTACGGGAGGTGAATGTTTTAAACTCAAACTAGGACAAGTCCGTGTGAAGTAGGTTTCGGAATATGATCCTTTGATGTTGACCCAACCGATCATCTAGTTCTCAAACCGTTTTGAGTAAACGAGGAACTTCATTCTCGGCTGTTATTGAAGCAACTTTTTGGAAAAGGTAAGTTATCATAGGTCTTAGTATTGCTTAATAGTGTATCGATTTATTTCTGGTGGATCATTGTTATTTTTCATTAAAATATTTTCCAGAAGTTCTTTGCGTTTTTCAATTTTGTATTAGCAGTGGTGGTTATCTAATAGTTTGCTGTCTAATGTGGCTCTTAGGTATTAAGAGATTTGTCAAAAGGGATAGGAATATCTCTAAAAATATTTTTTAGAGAAGTATAGACCTTCGTTTCCTGAAAATGACAGCTTCTGTTTTTCAATATTTAGATGTAAAAATCTTTAAAGATTCTTAGGTTTTTTTAAGGCTTGCTCGAATCTATTAGTTATTGTATCAATTTGGTAAGAAAAGAAGTATAACGTAAAAGATATCGTTGGTAAAAACGGCTATATTAACATTGTTTAATTTCTGCTTATCATTAATGAATGAACTAAATAATATTGCACTTATACAAGATCCCTGTGGAAACCGGTATTGGTTTGATGTTTTGGGAAGGTTATACTGAAACGAAAGAAATTCGAAATTCGGAGCATAACATACGTCAAAATTTCATTTTTGATTTAACCAAATGTTTAATTTTTAATGAAATTACTATGTGATAAATTATTCGAAGATAAAGTAATTGAACTAACTGGAGTTTAGAAAAGACTAGGTTTCAGTCTAAATTAAAACCCTTGAGTAGAATAAATTAAAAAGTTAAAAACGTTGGAGTATGATCACCAATTGGGTTTGAGAATCAAGTCGCCCTGAATACTGAAGTGGAATTTATAAATACATTTGTAATTAGTAGTGGTTATCTAATTATTATTTCGTACTAATGTTTTAGTTTGATAAATACATTTCAACGTAGTTATGCCCAGGGTCGGCTGTAGGTATTCCGGTTGTCCAAACGAAAAACATTTCTGCGTCCCATAATCTTACTCCTCCCTTTCATTTAGCCCTTAGCAATGTGTCACTTTTATACAGCATATCATCTTATTGCTATCATTTGTTTGTAATACAACAAAGTAAAACAACAGTTATGATTAAAAATTGACATTTGAATTTCTTACTAATTAAAATGCTCGGAACGACATTTGACCTAGTTCACAGGATACGATTTTGGTTTACGGTTTCAACGTCAGCAGAAACTTTTGTTCACACGTTTCGGTTTTTCTTTTTATGGCACTAACGCACATTCCTGAAAAACAACGAAATTGTATTTACTGCCCTACTTGCTACTATGAGGCAATAGTGATCGAAAAAGTTTGGCTCCAGACTGTTTTAGTAGACGGAATGAACGATTAACGACAACTGATTTTTTCTTTTTACCATAAAGGAGTTTTGACTAGAGCTTGTAACATTACAATATAAAATTCACGATTTAGTTTAAACAACATAGATGAATTAGTTTGATAATGAGTTTAAATTAGCAATTCAACATCTGTTTAAGTTTACTTATATTCTAAAATATCTTCATCGAAAATCTGTTCTATTCCTCACCTACATCTACAATTCTGTACTCAGATCCACATAGTTTCCTGACCCATGGAAATTATCCATAATCAAAATGATTCCCAAACCTCAAGAGCCGCCAGAATACCCATCCTCCTACCATCCTATCTCTCTGTTAGCTATCATGGGCAAATTCCTTGAGAAATTCATCTTGAAACGCCTGTACCCTATCCTTGATTCCGACCACATAATTCCAGATCACCAGTTTGGATTCCAAACATCCCACTCCACTATCCACCAATGGCATCGTGTGGTTGATTTTGTCTCGTCTTCATTGGAGCGCGGAATATACTGCTCGGGAGCCTTTCTTGACGTAGAACAGGCTTTTGATCGAGTCTGGCACCCAGGACTGCTATTTAAGATCCGTAAATTCCTACCTCCTACATACTTCCTCATTATCCGTTCCTATCTCTCTGACAGATTATTTTTTCGTCTGCTGGTGTACCTCAGGGTAGTATCCTTGGTCCTATTCTTTATACAGTTTTCACAGCTGACATTCCAACCCAACCTAACACAATCCTCACCACGTATGCCGATGACACATGTCTATTGTCAGTGAACAATAATCCTTACATTGTATCCCAAACCCTCCAAACCCACTTCACTACCCTTGAAGAATGGTGCCAAAAATGGGGGTTTAAAATTAATTCCAATAAATCCCACCAAATCACATTTACCCTTCGTCGTGAAACTATTACCCCTTGCCCTACAATATCCTTTAATAATACCCCACTTATTCCTGTTGAACAGATCCTTAGGACTACATCTGGACAAACGACTGATATGGAATCCTCATACAAGACTAAAAAGACAGGAAACTGTTTGTCGATTCCGACTATTACATCATATACTAGACAAACTGTCTAAAATGCCAAACCGTTATAAAAGAATGATCTACATGACTATTATAAGGCCTATGTGGACATACGGAGTTGCGCTTTGGGGCTCTACTAAACCATCAAGTTCCTCCCAAATCCAATCCTTACAGTCCAAAATCCTTCGTAAAATCCTTAATGCTCCTTACTTTGTCTCAAATCAACTCATCCATTAGAACCTCAATGTCCCATATGTTGCCGATTTGGCCAGAACCAGATACCATTCCTTCCATGAAAAACTCCCAAATACCCAAACCTATTTGTTTCTAATCTGGCTTCTCCTCAATTCCTGTTCCAAGGCGTCTGAAAAGAAGATGGCCTAAAGATCTTCTCCTCTAGAAATATTATTAGAGTTCTATCAATGGGTAGATCATCCACATGTTTCTATCATGTCATCTATGTCACCTACAGCAAATTTACTTGTATATATTTTTATACAGTTGTAAATAACAATAAATAAATTATAAAAAAAAGTTTACTTAGGTATAATTGTTGCATCCTTTGATTTTTTTTTTGTATCAAAATTACCCTCTAATAGCTGCGACGTATTTTTCCACAAACTAGTGTAGCACAAACACAAGTACGTTTTGATGATAGTTGATAAACCGTAAATTAAAAGATTAATACACATTTATCGGCTATCATCCTATAAATGTTTCCGCCTCTAAGCTTGTCCACCCCAGAGGGAGGTCTACCCTAGTTTTTCTTATTTGCATGTCTTATTGAAAAATTTGAACAAAAATATCTTTCTAATAAAATTAAACGTATTTTGCTCTATGAAAAAGATATGAAAATAAAACATTCTAATATAGTAAATTATTGATTATAAAATAAATAAGATTAATTTATAACTAGACTATATCATTGTATTCCGTAATCTATAACCTTTTTATATATAAAAAAAAATATGCAAGAGAACTTAGTTTTTAGCTAGGTAGCTAGGCTTGCACTTTTTCACAAATGATTTCGGTAATAAAGAAGAAGTTGGTACGTGCCGATAGTTGCGTTGAGGGGATGATTAGGAAGGCTGTGGGCGAAGAGGCAAGTTGACAGTTGATTACTCAAAGAATGGGAGCCACCGTGTCCGATGTCCAAGGCGAAATGTTCATTTCGATTTCATACGCAGATACTTCCTCTTCAAGGTCATCGTACTCTTAGATCTTATTGATCTTAGTATCAGGTATCAGTAGCTCCTTGTCATTGAATTATAAAGACGTTTTAATGGTTCCTTATCAGGTTTCCTAATGGTCTTGTATAATATATTCTGGGAGAAGGAACCAACGTATAGTGGACAATATTTGGTTTATTTTGAATCCAGAAAATGAATTTAACTTATTTCAGATTTATTTTGGGAACCTTTTTTTTTATTCGGTTTAACCTAACGTGGCAACTCAATACAATATAAAATTTTCTTTTAATAATGATGTACACCAGAAGAGTGGATTTACCAAAATGGAAGTTTTTTTTGTCTATCTAGGTTATATCTATTTATTATTAAGTTACTGGGGCTACCCTAACTTTTCTTATGAATTTGTTTATTTATTATCATTATAATTAATGAGAATAAATAAAACTTACTTCATTCATTCACAACAGTCAAACTAA
Organism: Halyomorpha halys; assembly: GCF_000696795.3. Lineage (NCBI taxonomy): Eukaryota > Metazoa > Arthropoda > Insecta > Hemiptera > Pentatomidae > Halyomorpha > Halyomorpha halys. The sequence continues at coordinate 449,194 of NW_027111457.1, forward strand.
TTACTAAAACTATTCTTCATACCTTAATATTAGTAATACGATTTACTTTTTGCAATATAATATATGTATATAATATATAATATTGCTCTCAAGATAATTAATTTTACTCAATGATTCATAAGGAAAGATAAATTTTTATTCAAAACGTTCATCGTTAAGATAAATTCACGCCTAAAGAAAGAAAAATTCAAATTTTATAAGAATTTTTTTAATTTAATTGAAAGATATTCATTTACCAACTAGAACTTATTGGTGACTTATAACAAGTTGTTGTATTGTTTCACTGATATAAATATTTCGCTTGATCTCCATTTTTTTTCAATGCTTAAACCTTTGTAGAGGACGGTATGAGTATGGAATATGGCTTAGGCTAAATACACAAAAGTTGGAGAAGATATACCTAAAATTATGTTTATATAGAAAGCGTGTTATTCAACTTTTAATAGCATAAAATTCATATTTTTAGATTCCAATTTTAGCTCTCACTACTAACCGCGCTAGGAATGAAACAATAAGCGCCATGAGCAGTAGACAATATCAGGACCATTACTGCTGCAATTAAACATTGATTGCTTCTCTCGGTAGCTTCTGCCTTTAACGCAATTTACATTTTTTTTTTCACGCAAGCAATAATGGAGTTCGAATCTATCTACCTATCGGTTCTCTAATGGTGTTGTTCATTTAAAAAGTAATGAATTAATTCTTCATCTTCTTAATCGCTTTTCCGATGAATTGAGGGTCTTTCCGTAATTGTTGTTTCTTGGAAAGCTGATGGATTAGAAAAACAGGCATCATCAGATGTTCTAATGCTTTTGTAACATTGATTGGCATGTTGAGGATCCGTAACTAATTAAAACATTTTAGTTTTTATTTCCTGTTAGCATTTTTTAATTATTGAATAATAAAAGCTGTCTTTATAGAAAATGTTTACTAATTTTAATGTTACCAACTATATAGCTTTTGCTGAAAGTATACTTCTTTACGAAGTACTGAATCTCTACCCCAGTTTTTCTGAAATCTGATTCCCCTCCATACCAAACCCGAAGAACAAACGTGTGGGACATTTTCGCAAGTAATGTACAAGTTTTACTAAACAAAATAAAACTGTTAACAAAAATTTAACTATTATATTTTGTTTACTTTAGGGTTTGGTGTCTAATTTGGCCGAACCAATATTTGTCCTCCCCATTTTTCAGGAAACACATGGTTTAGTAAAAAGTCGTTATAAAACCACTTCGGTTTTAAAATACTTTAATGTTTCACAGTATTTTTACCAAAACCCTTAGTTTTCGAGATATAAAAGGACTGATATAATGGTAATAAAACAAAAAAGAGCCCAGAGGAGAACAAAGGCAATTATCTCACCCCAATTTTTGATTACTTTAATGAAAACTATGTATAATTACAATTATAATTAAATTGGTTAGTCTGCCAAGTATTGGTAGGGGGGATAAAAAATTACGGCCGTTTCAAACCCATAAAAAAACTTTAATTTTTCATTCGGAGCTCTATATCTTAAAACTACCAATTTAAAAACTACCAACAACACTGGAAAATTTAAAAGAACATTATTTAAAGAAGAGTAAATGTGCTGAAATATTAGCCCTAAAAGTGCTATTTACGTCCAATAGTTCTCGAGATATAGCCTTTTAAAAAGCAACTTTTCATAAAAATGTTGTATGGAACGTAATGAAAGATCAGTTGTTAGTGAATTTATTTTGAAAAATCTATATCTCAATAACCATTTGACGTACAGATGTCTATTAGCTCTCAAATTAAAGCTAATTAAATGAGCAGTAAAGTAGTTTATGACGTTTATTTTCGTAGGAGTAGTAGTTTTCATGAAATTTGCTAAAATAAATTGATTTATAGTTGTCCGGACAAATTTTCATTTGCCAAATTTATATTCATATGTGAATATCATAAAAACTACTACCCCTACGAAGTTAGTGTCATAAACTACTTTATAGTAAGTTAAATTTCCTTTATTTTGAGTGTTTGCAGACATATGGGTCTAGAGATAGCAGTCTTATGGTTCTAGAGATATATTTTTTCAAAAATCCAACATTTTATACGAAGAACTAGAAATTAACGTTTTGTGAGTTTATTTTGTCAAATATCATGAAAACTGTTACTTCTACATAGATAAACATTATTAACTATTTTATAGCACATTTAACTAGCTTTAATTTGAGTGCTGGCAGACATCTGGACGTTCAATGGTTTCTGAAATAAAGTTTTTCAAAAATCAAACTTACTGTCCGAACAACAAAAATCAATTTATTTTAGCAAATATCATGAAAACTACTATTTCTACGAAGGTAAAGGAATAAACTACTTTATAGTAAATTAAACTAGATTTAATTTAAGTGCTAATAGACATCTGTAGGTCGAATGGTTATTGAGATATCGATTTCTCAAAATAGATTCTCTTACTACTGATATTTCAATAAATTTTTATGAAATGTTGCTTTTTAAAAGGCTATATCTCGAGAACTGTTGGACGTAAATAGCCCTATTATGGCTCATATTTCAGCAAATTTACTCTTCTTTAAATAATGTTCTTTTAAATTTTCCAGTTTTGTTGGTAGTTTTTATGATATAGAGCTCGGAATGAAAAATTAAAGTTTTTTAAGGGTTTGAAACGGCCGCCATTTTTTATTCCCCCTACCTATACTTGGGGAACTCATCAGTTTTGACTATTAATTATACATAGTTTTCATTGAAGTAATCAAAAATTGGAGTGAGATAACGCCTTTTTGTCTTCCCGGCTCTTGTACTAAAATACATAAAACATCGAACACAAATACATAAAACTTTTAAGGATCCTTATTTACTCTTTGTTTTCTAATTCAACATGACTAGTATGGACACGTCTTCATTGTTTTATCGTTTATTTAAAATTAGAAATATCCTTTGATTTAATTTACTAATACATAGTAATTTATAGAGTTATTCTATGTCTTTATTAATTAATTAATATGCATCTACAGCAAATCAACAGCAATTTCTGTAATTCAAGTAGGACAAAAAATTGTTAATTGTAATATGTAACAATAATAACTTCATATTACACTCTATGTAATATACAATTCTTAAATATTCTAATTTTAGGGAAGAATTCGCTGTTAAACTGTTTTTCCTAATAGGCGCGTCAGCAGAGAGGCAGTGACCAAAGAGGTTATTTATTATTTATAATACACTTAATTTTAAAACTAGCACTTAGCTGATCGGGAAATTCGTGGATTGCTTCCTTGATATAAAGACCTTGATTGAAACATGTTCAATATCATCCTACTCCTCCACTTTAATAAATATGCATAGTTAAGGCGCTATCATTCTAAGGTCACATTGACCTTTTGACACCTTAAGATTCTTTTCATCACTAACCTTCCATGGCCTATTTGCTGCATGGACTTTCTGCCAATGCTTCTCGATTGCTTTGTTATTTTTTTTTCTGAAACTTATCCTGTTGCGCATTAACTTGAAAATGTTTAAATAAAATTATAAATGTAAGTAATAATAGTTCGATATGTAAAATGCAATAACTTAGTTTTTATTAATATTACTCGAGTTAAAAATATCCCGTAAGTATTTTCAATTTCTTTTTTTTTCGGATAAGGATTAGTCATTAATAGTTAATGTAACGACAACAATAGAAGATTTTTTTATTTTGACAGCCAACGATTCGTACCGTCTGGGTTAGTACATTTTTAAGTTTTAATTTAAATAGTTGACTAACTTAATTTAATTTAAGTTTTAATAAAAACATTTAAAGTATTTAAAAAATAACTAGGTAAGTTCACAGGTTTTGTTTGCTAAAAATATATTATATTTATTTTCAGGAATCAATTTGTACCCTTTATTCACTTCTTTACTAAAGTTTCGGGCTCCTCTACCAATTATCCACTTCTACAAATAAAAATATTGACAATGATATTATGATAAAATTTGCAGTTGAGCTACTTGTGCCAACGATAGGCACGCACTTTAATTGTTAATTTCCGTTATTAGGTAATTTTTTGTTACTTCTTCTAGAATTTATCACAAACAATAAAATTTATGATGCAATTTAATCGTTTAATTTACCACCTTGGTTAATAACTTTTCTAATTAATATTTGAAATGGATATCTTGTTTCTTAGGAAATAAAATAATTATATTGTAGTTCGATCGTAATTAAAGTAACCTTAATAAAAACTCATAATTATAAACACCTTATTGCTTGGATAAAATAACTTTGATTTCGAGCTATCTTTTTGGACAGAGTATTTTAGGCACACGTTAAATTTATGGAATATCTATGTGAAATCTGAGTTAATATTTATTTAGTTTTATCAACAGTATTCTAAACTTTATTTTACTTGAAGTGGGCTTGAACATCAAAATATTGCTGAGTCGAAAAAGTTAGCTTGTTAATAGTTACATGTAAGAGAGACAATTAATTTTATTTCTATTCAATATAAAAAAAAATGGTTTATGCTCATAGTATTTTCAGCAATATTATCTTAGTTAAAATTTGAAGGTATACTTGATGATTATTTTCTCACTAGTATTACACTACTGTCTCAATGTTCTTTTGGTACCAACTAACAAAGGAGCAAAGAAACGAAGTAGTCCCCAGATGTTTATCATCTGTACGTCAGTTCTAACCGACAGTCGAACAAAAAATAAGGACTCTAAAATCTGACAGTGGCACTTAAGAGCCGGTTTTGGTTTCATAACTAATGATAATATCACGAAGAAACAAATATCAAAAACGCCGCGGTTCATTTTTCCGTCATATAAAGTAAGAACTATATGAATTTAGAGAAATTATATTATTAAATTTTAGAAATATTGAAAAGAGAAATTGGAAAAAATTTAAATTGGAATTAAGTATTATTATTTATTTGTTTCAAAACGAAATCTTTTTATATCTTTTTCCATTATTCTAATCAATGATTAGGCTTTAGAGACCACTAATTCCAAAAATTCATCATGGCAGTCTCTAATTGTCAATCCTTTAAATTTCTAATATTTTGTATCTTTTTAAAAATAAAATTAACTATATTTGTGACTTCCTTGTTATTTTAAAAGGTCAGTTATTAATACATAGGTATAGTCAGTAGATTTAAAATATATGTAATACTTAATTTTTTTTGTTCTATAATCTTTTTCTTTTTTATATATTCAGTTTTTATATTATTCATTTATAAATAACAATATATAAAAAAGTAATAATCAATTAAAATCTAAACAAAAATATTTACAAGGATATAAATCCAGCTATTAAATAAAACGTAGATCCATTCCTATTCATGCTGTAGCCCTTGTGGAAGCAGGCAAAATCTCTTTCTTTTAGGATCTTCATCAGGTCATACATCGCCAGCGTTGTATGACGAGAGAATTGTTCGGGTATTTCCCCAGCACATGTGCTGGTGTTTCTGGCTCTGTTGCATATAAATATTTTCATGTTGATATTCCATTATATTATAGGTAAATATGTTGAAACTATAGTTTATAGGCAAACTGAAACAACAAATAGCTTTATAAAAAAATAAACATCATTTTGCAAAAAACTCTAGATGTCTTAAAAATTCAGGCTTGTAATATTCAAGCCTATACTTAGCCTAGCAGTATCAAGTATAGCCCAAGTCTATACTTCACCTTGTTCCTAGTTACCTCCAATCGCACGTCTCTTAATCTATTGTCCCAAATTAGTTTTTTGTTTCCCAAGATATTTGAATCAAGTATGATATAATACCAACATAATTTTATCAAAATTATGAAGCAATAACCATGCACTGCAAAAGACCATGTTGAATTTGTTGTTTATTATTTTTCTGAATTAATATTTCTTATTGTATACATCTTTAATGAATTATTGAAATATATAATTCGGAAGACTATAAACTCAAAATTTGAGTTCCAAAATACCAGTAAACATCCAACCAGCCAACTTTACGCTATTTCACGTGTGATCAAAACAAAAACAACAAGAGCACATACACATTGACAAAATACAGGATTCTTGAACTAAAAGAAATCGGATTTAAAATATTAAGAACTAAAACAGTACGTGGCAGTAAAAATTATATTCCAAAAGCTGATCAGTTGGAAACTAAAAGACAGGTTCTTATTTTCGTGTAGATATTGTCTGCGATAACCGTTTAATAGCGTTTCTCAGCAGTTTAGATCATACTCTGTTTACATCGTAATTCGTTCTGTATGTGTTTAGATATCTTGGAGTAACGTACTTTCACTTGTTCTCGTATCAATTTTGACTGTTGATGTGAGATATGCTGTATTGTTTTCTTTTTTTCTGTCCTGATGATGATTCAACCAACGAAATGTTGTCTGTGCGGGTTTTCACTACAAATTAAGAAAGTCAACCCATTGGGTTTAGAAATTTCTATTTCTAGCAATTAATTTTTATCTCTTCCGTTTTTTTTCTCTTTCATATATATATAAAACTATATAAGAATGCTATTTTTCAAATTATTCTATTTTCAAACAATTTCGTTATGAACTTATGTACAATATAGTGACGCTGCGATCTTTTTTTTTAAATAACTTTGAAATCGAAAGTCTGAATCGAATGAGCCCCAATAACGTTGGCTCTACTAAGCGCCCCATGTGGCCAACAACAAAAGCATCACCTTCTCTAGTGCCCTCTGGAATGAGAAGAAGAAACTTGTGGATGAGAGAGCCATTTTCTTTTGCTAGAAGCTATCTTTTTTTTTCTTCACTCTTATTAGTAGAAATCCACCATGAGTGAGTAGACATTCTGGAGTGGTTCCCAGCGGCAGAGGAGAGAGAAGTAAAGGAATGTGGAGAGAAGAAAGGAAGCATGGAGTAAGTCCACACCTATCAATATAATTCACATAATCATCATCAATAAGCACATCTACAGTTTTCCATAGACCAATTATTCATATTTAATTAACGCAACTAACAATAAATGTTCTGTTTCGGCCACCCCTACACCGCCTGCAACTTATGCAATAGATTTTCTTTTCAGTTAATCATGTTTCATTTCATCATTACTGTCAATTATATACAGTCCACTAAAATCCAACCAGCCAATATAAAGTGAAGGTGCGCCTGGCCTTAAGTTGAAGCCGTACTTCTTACAATAATAATAATATTTGATTATTATTTATTATAATATATATAATTATAAGTGATAAATATTATTATTACTAACAACTTTAAACTTGTTAAAATTATCCTTTGTTTTATATATGTTATTATAAACATTAAAGTAACCCACTCAGCCTGCTAAATCACTTATAAATATGCCCCAAGTGGAAAAAAAGTAGGGGCTTCCTGTTTATGAGCTCATAAGTCCTTTTTATAGTCACGTCCGGTTAATAGCGTGGGGATTTGAGAATATTGGATTTCATCCAAAAAATAATTTAAGGCATCTCTGAATGTGAATTCATATCGTATCGTTTTGGTTCTAATTCTACTCTATTCTTGTTAGAAAATTTAACTTCGTTATTGCTTACAGAACGTGGGTGTGTTTAGTAGTATCATTAGTATATTTCCACATCTCAATTAGACTGTTAATGTTTTTCTTGAAAAGTAATTCAAAGCCCATAGCATCTCGTAGAATACGAGTTAATTGGTAGGCAAATATACTCGTGATTACTTAGTGTTAAAGCCGGTCTCCATTACATGAAATAACAGTAAAATTCAGTTCGAGTAATGACGATTGATTGTGTTAGAAACTACACCGCCATCATTTCATTTAATCAACGCTACTCGCTTGCCTGATTATATCTCCAATTACGACGTAACTATTGAAATTAAGTCAGATGACTACCTTGAAAAAAGTTGCAGAATAATGCAATTGTGGCTAATATCAAATAACAACGGTACAAGCCTAGCCTAGCCTAGCCTAGCCTGAGGTCGTCACCATTTGCGGTTCTCTTAACGGGTTGTATGGTTCCATCGCCACAATTTTTCGGTAACTGCTCAACCGATCGTTCAACCTAACAGGTACTTTTTAAGTCGTAATTAATTGATACACTCAATTTATTCTCATTTTATTTTTTTAATTATTTATTATGATTTCTCATTTCTCTTATCTTTATTTTTAATGCACAGTTCTCTTCATAGATACCAAAGAATTTTAATACTGTATTTAATTATAATAAAACAATTTTTCATAAGTTTCTTCCACATTTAATCTTTTTATGCTAGAATACTACTGACTTATAGAAAAAAAGATGATTGACCGAGTGTGAATTGATATTGAGATATTGGTTTTAGAATCGATATATAGTTGAGCTTTGGGGCTCCACTAAACCATCAAATTCCTCCCGAATCCAAACCTTACAGTCCAAAATCCTTCGTAAAATCCTTAATGCTCCTTACATTGATACGAATAAAGTCATCCATCAGGACCTCAATGTCTCATATGTTGCCGAATTGGCTAGAACCAGATACCAATCCTTCCATGATAAACTTCCCTTTGTATCATGTCACTATGGCACTTGTAAATATTTTTATGCAGTTGTAAATAAAAATAAATAAATTAAAAAAAAAAAAAAAGAATCGATATAACCGTTTATGTTTGAAATCTTACGAATACCTGCGATGTAGAAGTCACAAGCTTCAACAATCGTCTGAACTGGCAGATTAAGTATGTGAATTTGAAGTTTCTGAATATGTTTTAATCTTTTCAAACGCCGATCTTTATAATATTTATAATCATCAAGGAAATCATAAAATTAATTAATGTTTAGCGAACATGTATTGATATTTTACCTAAACTCATCTGTTCGAATGCCAAATGGGCATCCTCCAGAAAGTTTCTGAATATGTTTTCATTTTTTTAAATGCCTAGGATCTTTATAATATTTATAATCATAACCAAGAAACCATAAAATTAATAAATGTTTAGCGAACATGTATTGGTATTTTACCTAAACTCATCTCTTCGAATGCCAAATAGGCATACTCCAGAAAGTTTCTGAATATGTTTTCATCTTTTTAAACGCCTAGAATCTTTATAATGTTTATAATCATCTAATTAACCGTAAAATTTATTAATGTTTAGTGAAAACGAAGTTTAGCATTAGATTTAACTTAAACATAATTCTACGATCTCCAATAACGTAATCCTTTGTCAATAAGTTATTTTAAAATATTGATTGAGATTTAATTTCATAATGGCATAAATGTTCCATCCACGCATAATCTTTGCACCATAGAATATTTCTTGCTCTTTTAGTCATAAAAACGTATTTTCAATAAACCATTTCTTAACAAACCATTAAGACCTTATGGAGGCAGTCAGAGGTTTTTTACTATCGATCTTTCGATATCTTCGGAAGAAATCGACACCTGATTTATTGATTAATACCACGAGTGATTTCAGTTACGATTTTATTCCGTATACTTACGAACGGCAATTCAGCATAGGGCCCACAAACCATGGTTTCCTTTCAACCATCCATAATTTTTCTATGTAAAGAAACTTTATTAGGCAATTGGTACAAGGTTTTGAGTCGGAATTATTCGGCATTAGTATCTATCTCCTTAGGCTTGCTACCTTCCTTCTTCATTATAAATGTGCATTGAATAAAATCAAAGTTGAGCAATAATTAAATACTTTCGTAATTAACTATTTTTATAACTAATAAATACTAGTTACGTAATTGGAACAACAGTTATAAAAATTACAAAAATTATAAAAATTGGTTACTGTATTTGTATTTTCTTGTTTTTACAATTACAGTAGTTGTAGTTGGTAATTATAAATCCAACTACTAGTTTAAATAAAAATTAGTTATAAAAATAATTGTAATTAGTAATGAGTAAGTATTGACTAATAACTACTACCACATACAATTAGCTGCTTTTTATGTTCCAAAAACCAAACATATTTTGATCGCCTCTATGTAAATATCCATTGAAAGTAACAACCCTCTTCCATTTTATGCGACTATTTTATTTTGCCTCGATGATGAACGCCCCAAATTCAAATAAATTGTCTGAGTCTATCTGAACAAAATATTGTCAACAAACATTTTCAGCTAAGAGTCATTTTAAAGGCTAATTTATTTAAATTTTTAATTATTATCTTATTTCATTCGATTTGGGAAAAAATAAAAAGGAATTTTAATTTATTTTTTGTTTCTGTCGTTAGTTTTCATTTATTTGCATTAAAATTATTTTCCGTTACGCATAATTTACAATAAAATGTATATAATATGTAATATAATAAAATTTTGAATATCACTGTCAATCACTGTTTTCCACAGTTTTTTAAAGTAACTACCCAATTAACTGCAGTTGTAACTACAACTACTAACTGTATAGCAATTACAATTACTTTAGTTGAAAAATGTAGTTCCCCATTATCAATAACTAATAACATTAGCAGTAATAGTTGTAACTATATTTCAACTAATGTAGTTATAACATGTAACTTGTAATTTTAATTACAATTTTGCCCAACTCTGATTAAAACACAGAAAATCATGAAAATCTACATACCTTCAGGAGAAAATCGATAAATATAATGACTAGATTCAGGTATGTTCTTTAGTTTATAGTTATCAAAACATAAAAGACATAACTCCTAATTATTATTTATATTTGTTATAAGCATTAGATTTATAGATTTTATAAACGAATTAAAACATGTAAGAGATGCTATTCACGGCCTGCCAAGTGGTGTTACCCTGGCTTGTCGTGTTGCTTCTCCTCGTTTTTCCTCTGGATCAGATATCGCTGATGCCATGCTCGGAATACGTTGCCAAGGAGGGGTCCCTACAATGGTTCGCTAAACGCCACCCTTTGCAATAATGTTTCCCTCTACCTATGTCGCAGGAATATTTTTACCTTCCTCTTTATCATACGGAGCTATATATCCATGATAAATTCTGAAAATAGGTTTCTGTGCTACGTGCCTACCATCGTGTACATTTTCCAAAGCATTCAATTTTATTTCACTTCCACTTTCCGGTATATGGAATATTTAGTAAGGGGGATTATTGCGATCTTACAAAATTTCGACGGACAACGTGTTATGAGATCTCCGAGTCCAAATAACCAGGTATCACAAAATGGTATTTGTCAATATTTGCCTAAAACTGAAAAATGGTACGAAAGTGAAATTACATATTTAGGGCAAGTGTATTTCTGGGATGTTATAAACTTTTAAAAGTGTTAAAATCGACCAACTAGCTAGACAAAATAGGAAATTATACAAAAAAAAAAAAAATAAATAAAATAAAACAAACTCGTAGATCTAAATCTAAGGAAACTAAACATATATTGTTGTTCAAATCATCAAGAACGATCTGTATTTTATTTTATTTCAAAATTGTTTCGGTTTCTTTTTTTCATTCTGTCTATTTCATTCTGTTTAATAAAACGTAAAATATAGCTGATATGAATTAAGTAGCCTAGAAAAATAAATTGTATACGGGTGTATCCCAAACCTATGCAATATTTATTGTACTTATCAAGTGCACATTATCCAATCTATTGTTTAGGTGAGAAATCCCACCTTCAAGCTTCATTCACTCCTTCCCAAAATACAGTCAGCCAAATAAATGGCTGGGCAGATACTAGAGGCGAGCAAATGGAGTCATGAAAAAGAAGACGGTAGGTGCACACTTCTGGCTATTGACTTCTAAGGAGCTTAGATTTGACTGGACGCCGGGGAAGAACACTTCTGGCTGGAGAGTTGCAAGAATTCTCCAACAAGAGGATCCAAAAAGTAGCAGATCAAACGGAGATAGAAGCTAGGACGTCCTGTAAAAAATTAGACCAACATGGAGGCCACAGGGACCACAGATAGAAGGAAGATTCAACAAGCTAGATAAGTCATAATGATATTTCAGCTGTAATTTTGAGTAGCAACTTAATATTAATTGTAGAGTCAATAGATTAATTAGAAGGGTAGGTGGATGAAGAGGCTATTTAACATTTTTTGAATCATTTGTCTGGGTGAAGGAGTTAATAACTGAGATAATTAGATGTTATGTACTCTGCAAAACATAACAAGCTGCAACAAAAAAGAATTGAACTTTGTTTTCTTATAATTTAATATTTGTAACATAAGCCTTTCATCCACTATGGTGCCCCCAGCATTCTCAATTCATTTCATATCTATATTAATTAATTAGGTTAGGCTGTTGTTTATGCGTTCTTTTATATCAGATATACCTTGTATGTAAATACATCGAATAAACATTATGTTATCCTAACTTGATTTGATGTTTAAATATCATGCATGTCACCTGATTATCATAGCTAAGTAAATTGTTAAATGCGACACCATAGAAAAAGATATTCAATGATATAATATACACAATCATATTTATTGTAGCAAACCATAGCAGGAGGGTCTGTAGTATCTACCTTTTGATTTAATAATATAATATAGTAGATTTCTGAGAACAGTAGATTGTTTCCCATAAGGAACTGATAAAACTTTATAATAGGAATACATACATTTATGATAAATCCGGTTTCTGGAACCCCCACCCGTCGTAGAACCACAATTAGCCAGAAACGTAGCAATATATAAAGGTTGAAATGAACCTTCTTGGCTTCAAACAAGCTGATATTTATATTCAAATTTCTCTTGACGTATATTTAATAACTGTAATTATTTTGAATATTTTTAAACGTTATGTGCTAAAGAAACAACAAAAGAACTCTTTCTTGAACTAGGATCCAACCTACAAATAATATCTCAAATACTTTCATATTATACTACATAGGAATAAAGGAAATAGATAAATTTGTCCAAATCGGACTCTAATTGTTCTAAATTTGTTTCCCTAACAGATTTTTTTATGCTCCTACTTACTATCTAAATACTTACCTTTTGCTGTTTTGTTTAAATTAAAAGCATCTTAGTTATAATGATTCCTTACTGCCGAAATTCCATTCACTTTGCTTTTTGCTGAATTTTATTATTCTAGTTTTTGTATCGATTTTGTGGTCAATATAAAAAAACGAGATTTTTTAAATTGAAATTAGATATTAAAAATCCAAGCAAATGCCAATGCATTTTTACAAGACGTGAGATGATAAAAAAGAAATCGCGATAACGATGGGCGAACATCGTTGGACTTTGAAGATGGCTGAGATACCTATCTTTTATGTATAGTATGTATAAAATTGGTATTGATACTGAGAAATTGCTACTTACTGATCAGTAAGCACTTTCAATATGTATTGGACTTAGATAGACATGCCCACGTGGAGGCCTTCCAAAGAGGTTGTCCTCTCCCGAGTTGGCTCCGGTCCTGAGGCTGCTATAGGTAAATCAATATAAGTGTGATAAAGGCTGCTCATTGGTCATGCCACTTTTTTCACGACACGGCGTAAAACTTTTTTACCGTTCAGCACGCGAGCGACGTGCACCTCAACACGCCATGCATCTTGCCGTGGAAAAAATTGTTTTTAGAAAGGCCATCTAATTATGTTGTTTTTTAAAAATAATTTTTTTTTCTCGCTTTATTTGATTTCCATCACTGAAAGAGCAGAGTATTCAGTAGAGATGAAAAAAATCTTTTGTTAGTGCTCTCCTTAGATGTGTATCAGTTATTGTACTAGATACATTGGTAGTAGCGGTGAAAAAAAAAAAAAAAAAAAAGGAGAAAGCTATTAGGTTATAATCTGCTAAATAACATTTAACTATCTTTAATTTTATTTACAATCAGCTATTTAAATAACAATTTTAATCTTATGCATAAAGTTTGTTTTAGATATTAATTTCTTTGATTGAAAGATTTACTAATATAATTGTAATGTAATATAAAGGTGCATTGATTTATAACGCATTTAATATCGAAGACTGAAGCTCAGACATGCTTACATTATGCTTGGAAATCTGTATTTAGTTTATTTTTTTACAAATTATTTGTACATAAGTGAGTTGGTTTATTTTATTATTTCCATAAATATATATTTTTTTTATTTATAAATATTTGTTTCTTTTTCTTTCATTTTCAATTACACTTGTATTATTATCATTATTACAATTTCTTAGATATATTATTTGGGTTATTACCTTTTTTTCTTGTACTAATTTATCTTTATCAATTAAAATTATTCAATAAATATAACATTATAAATCGTTGGGGATGTCTATTATGCAGGAGGGTAAATATTATCAATTATTGTACAAGCAAATTAGAATAGCGATGTGAGGCCCACCAGGGCCCTGTTTCATAATAAAGTACAAACTAATATATTAGTCTTGTCGATTTAACTTAATACAATTAAGCTGACTTGTACAATAGTAACATGTACTTTAGTACTTTTTCTCTTGTAATATCACTAATAGTCCTCCCTATTATGAAAAATGTAAGAATTAGTGTAATTAATACGTTGTTTCTTTCTATACTTGTACTATGAACTAATACTATTTGCTTTCATTATGAAACAGGGCCCAAGTCGTTCTAGTAATAAATATAAAAAGAGAAAAAAATATTTAATCTATATTTTTCTAATATTAAAGATTTAAAAACTGCATCTAATGTTAGAAGTGTTGAATAAAAATCTTATTAAAATTATAATAACTTTGTAAATGGTAATTGTAAGTACACATTTAGAAAAGATACTATGGTAAGCATATCACATGAAAAGACTACATTGTGAATTTAAAAATTACGCTGACTTATCATTATGTATTACGAAAAGGAAACATGAGGAAACTATCTAGTGATAGTAGAGAAATTGCTAAGGGATATCACTTTCTTAGTATTTTTATCACAATTCCAGTGTTTTAGTGTTGAGATGGTTCTCAAAGCTTCGATCGGAGACCTTATTCAACAATAGACGAACGCCGATTGATCTAGTCATTAGGATGTCGTATTATGATCGAATGTTTCTCTTCATAAGGTAATAAAACATTTACGGTCAGTTTATTACCATACTGTATAATCCTCTGAGACTAATAAATAATTATTTTACAAATTTATTCAAACAAACTTTGAACAACGTTTCAAACAAACCGTCTGACTCGAGACGGCGTCAGATAATGAACACAAAACGTTGGAAACCTATTTTATGAATTGAAAAAAAAAATCATAGCAAATACTTCATTATTTTTGTCTGGCGATTAATGAAGGAACCATAGGAATAAATTTCCTTTAAAACGGAGCTTACTACGTGAGCGTGTTTGATTTCATTAACAGACCTATACCGTGTAGGTCGTCAGTAAGAAAAGGGAACATCAGAAGGGATTAAATTGTAATGTGACAGTGAATGACAGTGGCCTTACTCACGTGAAGTCACATGTCACTTTTCAATTTACAACGGCATGGATTGCCTGTCAAATGTGGGTCAACAGTTCGAAAAACATGATACCTTTAGCTTTGGTCTGTCATATTTTCCTTAAGTGAGCTGCTTCTCTTTCTTATATTTGCTTTAGAATTTTTTATAATGAGATTGGTGTGTACTTGTTTTGTAATAGTTAATTATATTTTTTAATAATTATAAGGATTTTCCTTTGATCAGCCATGTAAATGTTAAGGCCATACAATATAATAATATAAGATAAAATAATATACTAACTCTTAACTATATAAGTATGAGTCATTAGTGAAAGGCAGTAGTTACCTCTACATGTTTATTGTATTTAGATTAATTTTTTTTTAACATACTTTATCAATTTATTCGTACACTCACGTTTATAAATAATATTTGTATTTTACTGTAGCGAAATATATTCAACTAAAAACAGTGCGTGATATGGATGCAATCTGCTAAAATAACAAATAAATAAGCACCAATTTACATAAAACTATCCATTAATCCATTAAATATCCAATAAAAATAAATAATACAATATTGAACACTATGCATAAATCAAAACTAAATAATAATTCATATGCACACCCCCCAGTCGTCTTCTGCTCATATAATTCATCCAGGGTCAACTATTTCTTATCATCATTTTAAATAATAATTTCTCTTTATTTATTTAATTTATTTTTTTGGGCGAAAAAGAGGATTCTCTGAACTAGCAATAATAAATTATGCTCATGGTAATTATTTATTAAATTTAATATTTAAAAAAAAATTATTTCTTGTAAGCTAATTGAATATTTATTTCAAGGTTAAAGATGTGAATAAAGGAAGTTTAGCAAACTTGTGTCGGTATTTAACATAAATTCATCTATTCGAATGCTAAATTTGCATCCTCCTAAGTGTTTACGAGTGGGTTTAAATCTTTATAAACATCGATATCATTGGAGAAACCATAACACTAATTGAAGTTACATGAAAACGTAGTGTAGCATTAAAGTTTCCTGCGGAAGACTGCCATTTTAACTTGAACATAGCTCTGTTATCCAATGAATTTACTTAAAAAAACCGATTGACATTTAATATCATTTCAGCATGGATATTTCACCGTGCTATTATATCGAGATAATTTATTATTTTTTTAAATTTTAATTTAAAATTCGTATATTCAACAATCCTTAAATCTAGGTACTAGTAAATATGCCTAGGTGTATAAAAAATAATTTACCAAAAACTTTTCCTATTAAACTAAAAACATATTTACACTCATTATTTTTTCATGCACTTTATACTTAATTATTGCAAAAAATGTTGACTTTTAGTTTTTTATTCTTTTGGAATAAATAGCATCTAATGTTTTTATTTTTGGCCAAGACTCCCATTGGAGTTTTCAACTGCCTAACAATGGTTGGGGGTCAAGATTTTCATTTTGTGGGACCACCTCTCAATGAAAAAAGTCAATACCCCACCCAGGGGATTCGAACCAGCACCGCCAGCAGATCTAGACTGCGTATAACCACCTGAGCTACGGACGCCCCATCTAGGAAATGCTCTCTACCCAGTACCCTAATTGATTTATATACTTTGATTACTTGAATTATTCGTTAAATTACTATGAGAAATAAATTCTTATTTAAAAATTTATAATATAGAATATTTGGTATTAAATATATCCTACTCCCCACATTACAAAAACCCACATAGGTGTCGAGTTGAAAGGGCTCCAGCTTTTTTTAGGAGATAATAAAAAAAAAAAATTTATATTCTAAAAGTCCCTCTATTATTTCCTGTTCCATTTCTCAGTATTTCCAAATAGTTTTCACTACAATTGATTGAACTTGAAAGGTACAAAGGTTTCAGAAATTAGCAATGTGTGGAGTTCTGAAAGAATCACACGGTACTGGAAGGGTTGTCCATGATACTCTGTTGTTGCCGCCAGAACTCTGATCTGTACAACCTTAACTAATGACATGAGCCTGGAGAAGAAGCGATGTTTGCCTAAAGGAGGAAGAGTGGTCCGTTAGCTAGCGCTGTGCTCTAAATTCCCCGTCAAATGGGGCAGCTTGGAACCTACGCTAAACCTCATCATTTCCGTTATTTCCAGTCTTCTGGTTCGCTAGCATCTCCATCCCACGGTTCCGCATCGCCGTTCTCCTGGAACAGTTTGTAGTTTTGTGTTTGTATACAATTACTAATATAAACATAAATAACTTCTATAGTAACAATGGTTGAATTGATAATACAATTACGTCTATGTAAATATATATACATATCATTTTTTAGCTTCAAAATAAATGTATACAAACTTGTTTGTTTGCATTCCGATCCTGTTATTTCCTTTATTTTTTAATTTTAATTTTAAGCATCTTTTAATTGAGGTGTCCTAAATGGTCTGTATTGTAGTAATCAGAACCTATCGTGGAGTAATAATTTATCTCTACTACATTGGTCCTCTCACACACACTCTTTCCTCAATTCAAACAATTGATTAATTTTAGATGTGCGATACAAAACTTTTAAAGTAACGAATGAATGAAACGTGTGTTTATTTAGTGAAATGATTCAACTAAAAAAAATATATTTTTTTTTTCCAAGATTGAAGTCTCCTAAAAATAATAACATTCTTTCGTAAGTTGCTCAAACTCAGTATACCATAAAGAGAGATAAGAGCTCCTCGTAAATCAGAAGTTGTAATGAAGCAATTCATGAGTCTCTTCAGTTAGCTATGGTTGCATAGTCTACGGAGGGAGGGCTCCGTAGACTATGCAACCATAGTCGAATTGGAAAAATGCATGATGTACTAGGAACCCCTGGGTAGTTGGAATTGGAATAACGGAATCTTCGAATTTATTTATTATCAGCTATAGATTTACGTTTGATTTGTGAAATATGGTTATTGTAGGAGAGATGCTAATCGAAGATGATTGCCAGCTTTTATTCATTGGAATAAAAATGATTTAGTAGTATATTGAGGAATAGACTGGAAGCGAATTAAGGAAGAGCTTGAAAGTAATGAGGATTTTAACATTTAGTCACAAATCATTGTTTAACACGGTGTAAATTATTATGGCTTCGTGCAAGAACATTTCAGCAGTCCCTTGATGAAAATTGTCTTATAATACAGCTTTGAATTAAATTTTTATTTGATGTTTTATGATGGTGGAATGTTCGCATTTCGTAATAATATAGATAAATTTGTTGGAATTAGGTTTTTAGACAAACGAACGAAATAAAGAGCTTTATAGAGAAGGAAAGCAGCGTTTCGCTCAAAATTATATTATTTAAAAAAAAAAAAAATCCTTTGTCATATTCTTGCTCCAAGTCATTTATTTATACATAATGTAATCATAATAATAATTTTAATTTATCATGGTTATGATTTTAATTTATTATTTATGATAAAGGTATGCTTCGTAGATGAGTATATAATTGAAATATAGGATACACTACTTTTGGATCATATCTATCTGTTAGAGCCAGATCAGTTGAATATTTAATATTAAGTAAAACAATTAGTAATAATAAAAAAATACATTTATAGAGATGTTTCTTAAGATTTAAATAGATCTAAGGAGTTTAATTATTTTTTCTTTTAAAACATAATTTTTTTGATACTATCAAAAATCAAAGTCATACACTTATTTTTTTTTCTTCTGTTTCTGTAAGTTTCCCTTACAAACCTTGAAATATACACAAATATTTCAATCCTACAGATATTTCTGGAAAATGTAATTTCACTTAATAAAATAAGAGGGAATAAAAAAGAAACAGTTAGATTTAAGAATAAGAATTAGAGAATTTAAATGATAGTATGTATAATTTGCCATAAAATGCCTGCTTGATGGGTTTTGTGCAATTAAAATTTTCTTTTCATCCTGACTTATGTAAAAAAAAAATTACTTTAGCGTTTTGCTTATTGCCGTTAAATATTATATGGCATATAAATACATAAAACGAAAATTTCATTATTATTTATTTATTTTTGTAATATTGCCTAAAGGATTCAATTCGATGAAAGTTCTTAAATTATGTATATGTGTGATAAAAAATAATTTCAAAGTTTATAATTTTTAGTGAAGTTTGCATTTTTTTGGCTAATGATAATTGCAATGTTTTTAAAATTTGAACGTGTTTGTTGGAGTGTCAAACTTATCAAAGCTGTTATGAGAAGCTTAGACCAATGTGTTATTCAGTCAAATGTACAAAGTACTAGACAATGTTAATTTTTTTTATTCATTTTATATATTTATTTTTGATACAGAGTGTACTTAACATTGTTCATATGAAACTAATTGAAGTAGGTAATGCATAGAAATTATCTAGAAGGATGATGTAGTAAGAAATCATGCTTATTTTTCAGAATTGTGACATTATATGAAAGGGAATAAAAGTTGTTATGACCGAGATGAAAACCCCCTGCTATGATACCAGCTGTTCCAGGAGGGTTGGTTGGCCTCCAGAGGCCACGGCCTTGCCTGGAATCCGGACCTCCCCCTCCATCTCTCTTCCGGCTAATTTAGGTTCTGGGAAAAATCCCACTTTATCTTACATCTCCTCCGCTATATCTTATGGTAGGCATTTGTCTTGGATAAGTCTAATTTACGGAGCCCCAAACATATCCATTATAGTCTCAATGTCTGTAATTATTAAATAAAAAAAGCTAATTTCATAATCCGCAAGTATCCCCAAGATTTAGTACCTCTTGAGTAACTTTGCATAAAGGTTGCATTAAGTTGGAAGTAATCTTTAATTCTATGTATTAAAAGCTTCTGCTGAAACTTTAAAATTTTCCTGTTATGAAATAGCAGTTCTTTTGGGGTATGTAATTTGAATATAATTTTACTATATTAGTATGAACATAAACAACGTGCATGTGTTGTTATAAATACTAAAAATATATTCGTTAGCATCATTTTAAAAGTAGGGATGGAATACATTATGACTAAACTTTTTTTGTTAATTTAGAATGTTAATTTTTGTATGGAACTAATTATAGATAATAAACATAAAATAATCAATTCTTGTATTACTTCTGATCACTGCCAGAAAAGCCTTGCACAAGATGATTTACACGCTCTCTCAGGAGAGGGTTGAGTAGAAACGGAACAGTTGCTGTCTTATGTATCGTTTAAGAAATGGCTTCCATATTATATATTTGTATATAAAAATATTTTATATTTTAACTTACGAATAGAATAATAAAAGGTTCAGAATTGATAAGTATAGCCTCATTTCTAGGTTTAACATTTTTTTATTTATTTATTGATATTTACAACTGTACATGAAATACAGAAAGTAAATTTGAATTAAGATCATAAGGGTATGGTACATGCATGTAGAGAAACTACCTTGGTAGCACTCTAAAAACATTTTTACAATATAAGGTCTCGAGGGCATCTTCTTTTCAGACGTCTCGGAGGATTGTAAGGAATGAAAGAGGAAGCAAGGCTAGAAACTAATGAGTGGTTAGGAAGTTTATAATGAAAAGATTGATGTCTGGTTCGGGCTATATCGGTTACATAAGGAACATTTAGGTCTTTATGGATGATTTTATTTGTAACAAAGTAAGGAGCATTGAGGATTTTACGAATGATTTTGGATTGGATACGAGAGGAGTTCGAAGGTTCAGTGGAGCCCCAAAGCTTAACACCGTATGTCCAGATAGGCCATATTATTGTCGTGTAGATCAGTTTTTTGTAATGAGTTGGAAGTGTAGACCGTTTGTCTAGTAAATGCTTAATAGTAGAAATCGATGTGCAGTCTTTTCAGTCTTGTGTGAGGATCCCAAGTTAGTGGTTTGTCAAGATGTAGTCCAAGGTAGCGTCTATAGATCTGTTCTATAGGGGTAAGTGCAACATTATTAATGTAGGGTAGTCAGTAGAGGATGGGACCTAGGACTACCTTGAGGATCACCATCATACTGAGAATAGAGGGATGAATGGAATGGAGCCATTGTGGTTTACTTGGAATAATCTATCAGTGAGAAAGGAACGGATGATGAGAAAGTAAGTGAGAGGTGGGAATTCACGGAGTTTGTAAAACAGTTCCGGGGCCAAACTCGATCAAAAGCCTGTTCTACATCGAAAAAGTCTCTCGCGCAGTACATTTCGCGCTCTAAAGAAGACGGGACTACGTCCACCACACGATAACGTTGATGGATAGTGAGATGTTCGGAATCCAAACTGGTGATCAGGGGTTATATGATTGGAATCTAGGATGGGGTATAGGCGTTTCAAAATGAGTTTTTCGAAGATTTTGCTCATGATTGGTAATAGAGAGATAGGACAGTAGGAGGATTTTTGGGTGAGAGAATAGAATAGAAATTGGAGGTGGAAACACGGGATAAGATGTTACCACGGGAGTTAGATGTTCGGCATCCCCAGGTTTAACATAAATTGTGAAAGATATTGGAGAGGGGGAGGGAATGTAATGAGGAAAGGGAAAGAATAAAGATTTGGAATTAATGAATCTTTCTCTAATCACAGATCATATTTTTTAGACAGCAATGGAATAAAAAACTTTTTACGACAAATTTTAGTTTTGGTGTCAAAAAAATATATGCTCTCAGAGCTCATCGTTGCTCGTGCTCAGAAATGAATTTCTTTACTTATTAAACTTTATTGGCCCCTCACGTACTTTATCCGTTCAACTTTCTAATCACAGTAGTATAATTTAATTCTATAGCAGTAATTTCATTGAAAATAGAACTGTATAATTATTATGTTTGTAATATTTTATTGTGATATTAAATCGAGTAAAATCTGTCTCGGAGTAAGATTCGATAGTTATACATTTATACGTGAACTTCGTTGAATGAATTGTTGTATATAGTTGTACATTTTCTATGTGATTTTTTCTACAATCAAAGCATCTACTTCTGTTTTGGCAGTTAATGGGCAAATTATTATATCATAGCCTTTCAATTGGTAATAGCTGATAGTTTTACTGCTCTGAACATTAACCTGAATGCGTTGCTAATCCACAAACAGAGATCCCAGATTGGTGATAACCCTATTCAATACTGTTTCTTTTTTGTTTTTTCCTATTTTTTTTTCTGTAAATTATATTTCTTGTTGAATTATCCTTTTTCAACTTATTGTGTATATAATAGGTAAAATATGAGTATTTTAATGTTAATGATCAGTAGTTTGAGAATAAACTCTATGAGACTAGTGATTTTTAATATGTAAAAAAGCAAGGAAACTACTTTTTCGCACAGATAAGACCACACCAATCCCTAATATTTTACCGAATTTGTGCCAAATGGGACGATCAGTTTTCGAAATATTGGGTAAAATATGTTTATGCATGCATAAGAAAAATAAAAGGCATTTAATGAAATTATGACTGTAACATTTTTACAATAAACTGTAACTTTATTCCAAATTCGAAACAAATCGGCTGAGCTGTTTTCGAATTGTAGGTGTACCAAGGAAAGAATCCCTACCTTCGATAGTGATGAAAGTTATTAAAAGAATCTAAAAATAAATTTCTTGAATTACTTTTCTAAATAGTCTTACCGGACCTAATCGTCGAATTTTCAAAATGGCTACATCTACATTACCTTTAATTATAAATAATTAACTATTGTTCCTTTTAGTTCTAATAAAGGATGGATTAATAGAACTATGATAGAATTTTATAATTAAGTAAAGGAAAAAAAGGAGAAATATTTTCCGAGGTTGAAAATTTTTTTCCGGAAATAAGCATTGTAATACAGATGTATAATTACCCGAATAGTCATTCACGTATCTATTTATAAAGCATACACTTAGGATAAGTATTACTATTATATAACGTGTCATTGCCTTATTTAAATATTAATTACCATTATACTAACCACTATTGTGTGATGCACTCAGTTTTTTTTATTATTTTGGTCTCCCACTATAGTTGGACCGAAATGTGGATTGTCGGAATAAATACAACAAATACTGTTGTATTTATTTAGTTGTGAAATACTACTTCACTTCTTTTATTTTGGCAGTCCAATCAAAAAATTATATATATTATAAAGCATCATTAGTTTAGCACCTGTCACTTTTTTTTTTTTTTGTAAGTTTCTGTGAGGACAATGCTCTAACAAAAATTAAACGAATTAAAAAAAAGTTTTTAGTGGATTATTCAAATATTTTTACCAATTTTGTATTCTGTTACAAGGTGTATAAGATTATGCTGGATTAAAATGATGAATATATTGTCTATGTATGTTACTATATGTATATATGTATAAACACATGAAAATTATTTATACTAAGTATATAAATTAGGTTTTATGCACGTGGCTCAATTTTTTAAAAAGTATTAAGGTTGGAAATTGAACTACTGAAAGCGGTAATTTCTTATGAAACTTCAGAAACTGAAGTTGGTGTGAATTGATTTCGAAAAAGATATTTGTCTACTAATAAAAAAGTGTGTGTTTGTTACTGGTAATTAGTAACATCATCAAAATGATCATTTAATTGATATGAAATTCTGTTCCTGTGTGTCAAATCGATACACGGTTGGGCTTTAAAAGCTTGTTTCAAGGTTACAGGGAACTATCTGAACCAGAGGGGTTGTAAAGTTTGGTCAGATGTTTTATACCTTCAGGTAACTACTTCAGCAGCCTGCATCTCGTCATGGCCTCTGGATTTATTCCGTCACGAATTAGAATGCCCTTTGCGTGTATCGGGTCTACATGCCTACTTATAGATATTCCTCATTTCTTCTTACATTCGAATTAGTGCCTTCATGAAATTTTGATTAAGGAATCTACCGGAATAAGAGAAAGAAAATAATTGAAGAGCAGATGGAATGTGTGAACCTACGGTTTGGAATTAGCTCATCAGAGGAAGGCTGAATAGTGTCTGGCCCAGTAAACGTGAATCGGGGCAATGTGCTACCAAATCTGGGCCTCTTGTCCATTGTTGCACTTTCCTCAGGCCCGATTGTTAAGTGTCGTTACGTAGGGTGGGGCTGTTGTAACCTTTTGAAAATTTTCACAAAAGGGTTTATAGCTTGCCGAAAATGCTCCTTGCAGTTCTTGCATTCCAAGCAGTGGCGAAGGAATTCGGTTAGGCAACCTCAAGTCTTGCTAATGCCTTTCTACTCTGCAAGTTAATCTTAAGTCAATAGAGTAAAAAAAAAACAAAAAACAGCGGAGTGTTAAGCTCGATTTCCATTGTTTTGTGCCATTAAGACCATCTTGAATCTTTAGTTGAAAAGTCAATAAGAAATTTTATTCATTTTAATTTCTTTAAATGAAAATTCCGTACTGTAGTAGAATTTTCCAGTGAATCAGACATGATTTATTATCCTTCCTTGTTCATTGATAGAAAAGTTAATATAATTTGATGTACTTAATTAAAAAAAAAATTAAAATCTGTACCGTTACAACCCATGAAAGATCAGGGATTCAGAATTTCTAAGGAAGTACTGTTACTAAACCTAGGTTGTGCAGGGAGGTGATTTGGTCAGAATCACGCTCGACTATCAGATTTTTACCCAATTAAGGGTACCCAAATTAGGAGGTTGGGTGGACTCCAGGGCTCCAGAACCCACAGTTGACTCACGGCTACATTGTAGTTGAAAACAATTTAATTTTTAAAACAAAACAATGTAATGTTTAATTTCATAAAATACCAAGTTGATTAAAATAAATAAACAAAACAAATGTTAATTACTTATGAGATATATGGCTATATTTGTTTTAAAAATGTTTCGGATTTTCCCATTAAATGTATTAAGATTATATGAAATAATATTGGATAGTGAAGTGGAAGCCGTCATGCCTATACGATTAAACAATGGGCTGGAATAAATCTTTATATTGAAATTTAGGGGGCTAGGCCAAGTAATGTCTGACTGTGGTTTTATGTTTTCAAATTTTATTTATGATGTCCTTTGTGTCACACTCAAGATTATCCAAAATTATTTAGCATTACTGTAATTGAATCATGAACTATACTAGTGTTTAATTGATAGTTTATTTTATGTTATGACACAAATAAGCTCATAATTAAATTTTCGTGTGTATTTTTGACTGTATAGTTTGAATTTTGTGAATTTTTGCAGAACCCGAAAGTTCCAGATTAAAGTAGCTAATAATTTGTTCAATGATGTCATGTTTTCTATGTTTCGAGGTTGAACATCGATTGTATGTTTCGGGCTTTTATAAAGTTTTTCAAATCCTTTTCGTCTACCAAGGGTAGCTGTAGTATATTGTGTCAAAAGTATGGATTGTATTGGATTTCAGAGGAAGTTTTGGAATAACATAAAAAATATATATTACAGACAGAAAACAACGTTTAATTCAGTGTTGAAAGTGTTTTTCAACTACAAGCCTTTATATATTAAAGTAATAATAATCAATATTTTTCGTACTAATACATTTTTTTTGCTATTGTGTGTACCTTTTTTGAATTCCACAATAATTTTCCAATAGAATACTGTTTAGATAAATTTCCTTAGTATCTACAAATACAAGCACTTACCTTATTGTTTTAGTAGATTACAATATTCGCACACTGATATTATTTTCCATTGACCCGTGTAGGATTGGATGGCTTACATACCGAGTCCCTAGCGAGGATGCCATCGCCGCGTTCCCTGGCAAGCTCTGTGAGATTTGGCACTCGCCGCTGTTCACATATTTTCCATTAGTGTGGCTGAACTGGATCTACGTGGGATTTAGTATTCTTATGTCGTTTTAGGGCGTTCCTTATTTCATGTTCGTTTGATACGTATGCCTTTTTTTTTTTTTGTGTGTTACGGAGCTACTAATGTTTAAATATTAAATACAGAAAAATTAATATTAAAAATTGAAATAGAAAATTTTCAGAAATGAAGATGAGTATATATAAGAGGTTGGGTTATATAGGAATAGTTACAGGTTGAAACCATATTTTTTTCAACTAAAAGTTATTTTTTGACAAATATTGTTATATAAAAAAATTTTTAAAATGGATGTTGGCTGTTATCGCTCCAGTGGACAGATTTATCAAAGCAAATCTTCTCTTCTTTTATCTTTTACCAGTGACGACGATTGGAGAGACAAAAGGCTGGCTTGCCTTCCCCACGAGGGTGGTAAAGTTCCCGAGGCACAATGTAAATATTGTATATTGCTGAAAATGTGTATTTATTTTATTGTTACTTAAATTTAATTTTCTTTGTCTTGTACATAAATTTTATTTTATTATTGTTCAGTCAGTTTATTTTGTTCTATTTTTTAATAGAATCATATTTTAATTTATTCATATCATGATTGTATTTTTTTTATTATTATTATTATTTTAGATTTAATTTTTTTAGATTTTTTTCTTTTAATTTAGTTAGTACCTTATGTTATAATTTTTTTTCTCTTGTGTATGTTGTATAAATGAATAATTGAACACTAATAAATGCCTTTATTTTGTGGCAGATTGATTCTCTTTACTTTAGAATACTCTATACGGATAATCATTTATATTCGCGCCATTGCGTAATCACTGTGTTTATAATGTATTTATTTAATATGTATAAAAAAATTAAAAATACTATAGAATTAAACAAAACCATTCATAGTACAAATTTCCTTCTTATATATTTAATTTTTACTTCTTTAATATTCTAAAATATCTTTGAACATAAAACATGAACTATAAAACTTTTAAATATATAATAAATAAATGATTATGTCAATATTGGAAAATATGTCCTATTTACTGAAATATTTATATTCCTATTTTTACTTTCTATCAATCAGCGAGTTCAATATTGACTGTAATTATTATAATTATTTATATATTTTAAAAATATTATTCAACTGCTTAATGTTTTACTACGAATATATAAAATTCTCGTTCATTTTATAATCAATTATTTATGTTTTATTGTATCTTTATTTTCGTACAATCTTTTATAGCCCATTCAAACCATTAGCAATCATAACTGGATGTGATAAAAGTGAAAAGAGACTGTCGTCTGTATAATATCCTTTGATTTATGCCCAAACACTTGAAGGTTAGACGTACTTTGCTATTACTTCTGCAAATACCCCCTTGACATATTAGATCTATTAAAAAGGAAAAGGAGTCATTTCGTTGCTAAATTTTTAATGTCCACGTGACCTACCACTCAAGCAAACTGCATTAGTACCTTCTGATGGGTTATAAATCAAGAAAACCTGAGTAATCATTTTTCGCAACTCTCAATTGTGTTGTCATATATGGAAAAATATCAATGTTCATTATATTAGATTCAAAGAACAATTATTACGACGTTTCTGAGATTAGCATTAAAATTATTTTATAATCAGTTTTCTAACAAAGGAGATTCCTTGTAATTATTTGAGATTTGACAACTAGACCATCCAATGGATAAGTTCCAAAATGTGTTTTTATCTTATTCCGAAGGTCTTTCTGTACATTTTAGTAAGAAAAAAAAACATTGTGAAATTTCCAGGGTCAAAAACGTATTTTTTCATAAGCTTAAAAATAAATCGTCTCTAAAAGTATATAATACATCAAAACAAATTTTCATATAGTTAATGAGTTATAATGGTTAATTGATTTAATTTATTTGAAGATTTAACTTTGTAACAATATAAGCCGAAATAATTAATTTATTTTTAATTAAGAACATGAAATTGAAGAATCAGCGAATAGTAGAAATGAAGGATCGGGGTTAATTTTAGACATCACGCTTTTTATACAGAATTGTTCATGTGTTTCTTTCGGAAATGAAAACTATAGTAACGATTGTATTTTGGCATATAAAAATAATTATATGTAATTATATTTTTATCTAATTATATATATTATCTCAGAAGATAAAATAAAGAAGGTAAAAAGTAGTAGGGGTTTTTTCCTTAAAAATAAAAAAATATTTTATAACCTTAGCCGTAGATTAAATAATGAATAGTAATTGTAATTTTTAAACATAATATTGTGATATTAGCTGTTTTAAATACGCAATATTGCTTAAGCCTATGTGACGTTATACTTCATTGGCAAGTTTATGAGGTCTTGGATGATTATTTTTTCTAAATCTGGGGACCCTAAAATCTCAGATATCGATAACTTTTTTCTTCCAGTTTACAATAACTTCAGTCTTTACAATTGAGGTAGAGGAAGAAATAAAAATTAAGTTAAATAATCCTCTTTTTCTAGTTTGAAACATGTTTTTGAATAAGTTTATTTAGGATGACCATAGTACTGGTTTTAAAAAAATAGTTGGAATCCTCGCCTCATTTAATATATGCTTTATTAACGTCAAGTACATAGCCACATTTCTTTAGAAATTTTTGTTTTTGAACCAAAGAAAAAAAAAATATCATTCAGGCCTTTTTGGGTACGCGTTCTTGTTCATACCAAAACAAGAAGCCGTATGTGCCGAACGTCCTGTTTCTGTTCTCAAATTTGGAAATGTAAAATGCAATTCATAAAAAAACTGAAACCATTATCGTAAGATTGAATTAAAACCACCCATTTCTTGGATTCAATCGATTAAAATCGGGAACAATGCGTTTGTATCAGTATTTTAACATTATTTATGTAATTATATTATTTCAAATTCTTGAGAAAAGGTAATTATTTATTAATTAAATCAAAATTCATATCCATTTCTGTCTCAACACTTTATTTTTCACCAGTCCAACGTTTCGGCCATTCTAGCCATCTTCAAGGACATCTAAATATTTAACAGCTTATATTATATCTTCATTTTTAACACTTACAACAACAACATTATTCACTATATAATATAACGTACCTTCAATACAATTTCTTCCTCACATTAATTAAAAAGTTTCTATTGCAGGCTATTCTGCCCAGGTCATTTTCTTTATTATAAGTTAAAAGCCTATTCAAACAGTCAATTATTAGAGAGTCATATTTATTATTAATAAGCTTACTAAGCTTAAGTCTAGTTACCTATTTATTTAAAATTTAAAATCATTAACATTTAATTTTCCTCTATGAGATTATCAACAATTAATACACCACTATATAACAAACCATTTATAACCTCCCACTCACACAGGTCTGCCTTGTTTTAAAATTATTTTATTTTATTTTAAATTGCATTTTTGTTTCAATTTGGTATTTATTCTAATTCTCAAAATTCCATTATTACATTTAATTGTAACTAGTAACAAATTTCTCCATTTATTTTGCTTAAAATCTCTGCATAATGTTGATTTAAATTTTTAGTATCTGTTTTAAAATTAACTGTGTAATTACTTATGTGTGTAATATCACTAAAACGGGTTTATAAAATTATAGATGAAAAATGGGAGAAAATTAAATTAAATTTTGATTTAATTAATAAATTATTTATGTATTTTAAGATTATTTGAATAACCCGACTTTGTTGAATAATTGATCCAAAGAGAGTTGGGATGATTGCTTAACGGAGAATATTTATTGATTTAGACCACGGAACCAGTTGGAGGAGTACCGGTGCATAGGCCAACAGGGAACCCACCGCAGAGCAGTTTGATCTCAGTCTAGTTCATGGCATTTCTCAACATAGTTAACGATGCTGATCCATAATTTATTATTTAACTGTACAATATTTACGATTCCATTAAATCACAGTAATTCAAAACTGATAAAACATTGGTCATCACAGCATTACGGTGTATACGTTGTACACAAAACCTCTCTGTGTCATATTAAATGTCATTTAGGAAATAATATTATTATTATGGGATGATATAAGCGGGCCGTCCGTGGCTCAGATGGTTAGGCCTAGGCCTATCGTTCTGAGATCTGCGGGCGGCGCCGGTTCAAATCTGGCCTGAGTGCGTTGACTTTTTTCATTAAATGGCAGTTCCACAAAATGCCAAACTTGACCCGCCACTATGGTTAGAATAGGTTGATCACCTGTAGATAACCAGGCAAACATCACTTTCCATGTGGATTGCTTAAAAAAAAAAAAAAAAAAGGTGATCGAATACAGGATCCAGATTTACTTTATTATTTACATTAATACAATATTTTTATGGCAATAGTTTTATTAAAATACATTCAGAAACAACAAACCGACCTAATTTCTTACTCAGTTCGGATTGGAATAGTAAAAGAGGAGAAAAAAAGTAGTCGTCCTTCAAATAAATTTTTGATTACTTTAGTGAAAATTATGTATAGATGATAAATTGATGAGTCTAGCCTGTATATTTAGAGGGATGAAAAATAACGACTGTTTCAAAAGTTTTAACAATTGTTCATTCGGAGCTCTATACCTTTAAAACTAAGCATAACACTTAAATACCTAATAAATCTGCTAAAATGTGAACCCTAATGAAAATATGAGAGCTGTTTCCTTTCTGTAATTTCCCAGATATAGTAAACATTACAAATTAACGAAAATCAGTAGTTAGTAAATTTATATCGGGAAATATATATCTTAAGAACTACTAGACACATAGATGTCTGCCAGGACTCAAATTAAAGATAATTTTATGTAATATAAAGTCATTTAAAACCTTTATCTTTGTAAGAGTAGTAGTTCTTATGATATTTGACGAAATAAATTCACGAAATGTTATTTCTAGCTGTTCAGATAAACTTTTTGATTTATGAAAAACTATATCACCACAAACATTAGACGTGCAGATGTCTTCCAATAATAAAATTAAAGCTAGTTTAATGTAAATTAAAGTAGTTTATGACATTTATCTTTATAGGAGTAGTAGTATTTATGATATTTGCTAAAATAAATTGATTGATAAGTTTTATGAACTAAATTCCATATGCATAATTCATATTCATATGCGAATATCTAACTACTACCCCTATGAAGATAAACTATTAAACTAGCATTAATTTTATTACTTGCAAACATCTCTTGTGTTTTATTTTGGCAAATATTATGAAAACTACAGCCCCTGCGTAATTTGGACTAATAACTATACATAGAATTAATTAAAGTAATACAAAATTAGCGTGAAATAACTGATTTTTTCTGCTCTTGGGTTCTTTACTAAAATCATAGCTATCCGACTAGTCACAACAATAGATATGTATCTAAAAATCATTCTCATTAAACGGATTTAACGTGCCTCTTCTTTTTGAGATATATAATTATTTTTTTAACGATCGATTTTCAATTTCATTGGTCCAAATTACTCTTTGGGGCTTCGTTAACGCTTTTAAGTTTATTAAACTCGACATACTTTTAAATAATTTCTTTAACTGTATATAGTTTGTCCATTTTAAGTACGTAGGAATTGTTTGATCTAGCGATTAAGATTAAGATTCATGCCTTAGATTTGTTACAGAGTGAGATGCAGTGAATGTTTTGAAATTATTAGATCTTAAAATACTGGAAAAAATTTATCATATTTTAAGTTCCCTAGAATTTTTGTTGTATTTCATATGTGTGTGTTTCCATTTTTATACGAGCCGTTGGGAGTAAAAGTGGTGTAAGTCATTCTGTTCTCATCCAAATTACTGTTCATTAAAAAATAAATAAAATAAATATATATTTAATTACTGAGATTATTAACTTGAAATAATCGAAAATAGTTGGATATACTTGTAACTAATTTTAAAGGGAAATATGGTATAAAAACTAAAAACGCTATGAAAATTCCCCTAGGTTTTGAATATCTCAAAGCTCCATATTTGACTTAAATCACTTTTGTATTCATGAAATCAAAATTCATCATAAATTATAAAATATTAATTATTGAAGGCTAAAAACCATCCCTAGACGCAATTTATTTGCATACATTCTCAAACACATTAGTGGGTTGTTATTAATTATCAATCAGAATAATTGAGGTAAAATATACTAATAGCCTCAATAAACCAACATTGTAAAAAATAAAACTATATAAAATTTCATCTTCAAATATTTATTTATATATACTGTATTGTTATTTATAAACTATTTATAACTTTAGCTAATTTCGAACTTCTACCCCCCCGCCCTGTAATCTTACCTTATATAATCTTAATTACATTATAAACACTATGGAAGTATTAGTTGACTTTTTTTCCTTTGAGGCTTTTAATCTGCAATATACCATTTACATTACACTTAAAATTCATACACTAAAAAGCATTAGTTTCTACAGTGTGGGTTTATAAAACCTAGTATATGGTAAGCTATGGTAAATGAGAATATTTTTCCTCAATTATTCTGATTTATAATTAATATTTTTAAGATCAATCTAATTAGAAAAAGATACAACGATTGTAAAGTTGTTTATAATTTTAAAATTTAGTTCAGTGTAGGGTGCCTTCAATTATAGATTGCGGCTCCTTGCAAGTTCTTCCGGATCCATGCTCCTGTCCATTTATACAGGCAGGAAGCTACTTGCTTATGAGCGTGTAAACATGCAGAAAGTAAATTGTTGTATCATTAAAGGGGCCTTGAGTTTCCTTCTGGTGACGAAACAACTAAATTACTATACTACATCACGTTTCAATATTTAATTATTCATAGACGTCAACTTTACAAGTAAACCATCATAAAGAACATTAAGAAAAAAAGGATTATTTCCATAGCTAGATTTAAAAAAAATTATATTATTATTGTTTTAATAGAATTATAGTAATAATATTAAAATGGTATTTCATTTTCGTACCGTTTTAATTTTGTTTTTTTCTTTTTGGCTTTTCCTAATATTTCTATACATCAATTGACTTTATTCATATTTTATGCCTCTTTTTTTTTTTTTTTTTTTTTTTTAAACCTGGGAAAGTTTTGATTAATCATTGTAGTTTACATTTTGTGTATATTCGTATGATTTATATGTAATTAAAACAAAACAAAAGAAGGAGTTATTGGTTATAATAAATAAATAAAATTGTTTCATATACCTAACTAATTTTATTAAATAGACTAAACTAATTTTACTGTTTTATTTACCTTTCTATTATAAATCATTATTTTTTTACATTATTATACCTTTGATGTATTGCTTTATTTATTTTACTTATATTTATAAATTGATAACGATAAAATCTTATTGGATTAATTCATTTAATATTATCTTATCATATAGGATCTTCTTGGGCATCCTCTTTACATGGCCTATCCATTTTATTCGAGTTCTTTTCCCTTATGCCATGATTTTTGGTTCCCCAAACAGTTCCATCAGTTTTTCATTTCTTCTTCTTCCCCAAATCCTATTCTCCGAGACCCCTCTGCATATCATTATCTTTCTCGCCTAGTATTTGAGCACCCGTTCCGCTTTTCTTTTCAAGGTCCATGTTTCAAACTCATATATAACCAACCACTTCTTATGATGGTTTTTTAGATAATCACTTTCATTCTTTTAGAGAGAAATCTAAACTTTAATAGTGAATGCAGTAAGAAACAACATATATTTACTGCCGCTATCCTGGCCTCTTTATCACTCTTAACTTTTTTCTCATTTGTAACCAAGCTTCCCAGGTTGTTAAACTGGTTTACAGTACTGAAACTGATCTCTGAAAGTTACTCTACTATTCGCTTCCTCATCCCTTCTTGAACTTTTGATGGGGGCCGCCCATAGCTCAGGGGTTAGGTGCAAGTCTATCATTCTGAAGTATGCGGTGCCGGTTCGGACCCGGCCTGGGGCGTTGACTTTTTTCATTAAGTGGCGGTCCCACAAAATGAAAAATTTGACCTCCAACCATAGTTAGAATAGGTTGATCACCTGTAGATAACTAGGTAAACATCACCTTTAAAAAAAATATATATATCTTTTTAT
Organism: Halyomorpha halys; assembly: GCF_000696795.3. Lineage (NCBI taxonomy): Eukaryota > Metazoa > Arthropoda > Insecta > Hemiptera > Pentatomidae > Halyomorpha > Halyomorpha halys. Next base: position 483,131 of record NW_027111457.1, read on the forward strand.
GTACACAGTCTTATTTTCATTAACCTTGAGGGCTAGTTTAGTTACCTTCTTCTTTGAATTTCTTGAACGTTCCTCGTTATGCTGCAAAGACCGCACCATCTGTATATCATGTCAGTTGAGCTGATTACAGATGGTTCTTTCTGGATTAGTTGTAATTGAACAGATAGCTGGTTCCAGGGGTCTATTTAAAAGAAAAGAAGACAGATGATCACTTTTTCTTAAGCCATTCTCCACAGAAAAGTTTTTGGACAGCGAATCTCCAAGCTTAATTCGAAAGGTAGTATTCATAGGGTCATTTTTGCCCAGCCAGACTAGTTTTTCCGTATTCCTACCATTATCATAGCTTTTAATAGTCCATACTTTCATATGCTTGTTTCAAGTCCGCAGATGCATGTCTTTGTAAAAAATAATGTTAGCTATGTATGTGTATCTATGCAGAAATAGACATAATTTATATAAATATTGTTAAATAATAGATATTGTAAACATAGGTGATATGTTGTGTTTAATGATTTATTTATATAACAATAATAAAAATAATAATAACGGGCAGGACAGCCCATCAATAGGTTTGGGTCGCCTCCAAATGCCTTCGCCAATTGGCCCAGTACTGTGTAGCAGCAACCATATACACTTCTATTATTTATATATGACTCATTAAAGTTATAAACAAATAATTCCTTAATAAAAATATAATATCATCCTCTGTTGTGGAGTAATTATTGAGTTGATTTTTTGTTTTGATCATTTAACCCATATCAATTCTTAAGCTGTTTAGGATATTTCCTACCCCTAAATTTCTCATTCATTTCACTAATTATTTCTTAATATTAAAATGATATTTACACCGTAATCAAGAAATAGTTTAAATGGTTTATATTATTTGTTAAGTAAGTTTGAATACATTTCCAATCAACGCCTGCTTCAATCTTTTTACAACTTTTATATATAATCACTATTCATCGTTTTAATTATTCTTTGCATTCCAGTCTGAACTGTTAGGCTATATTATAATATTTAACCATCCTTTTTTTCTCTAAAACAATTCCAAATTTTTAGTTCCTTTCTTCTGATTAAGAAATATTTGAAATTCTTCCTTTAATGTATGTTCTTTGTAGAATATTAAAATTAGTAGTCCACACAGTCCTAATTAACTATCGTTTTTTATATATAACTGATTCTGTTATAATTGAATTTATGGTTTTGATTTTAAGGAAAAATCGTTGCTTGTATCCTACGCACAAGGGGGAGTTTTAACTGAAACGCGGTGTAGCCGCCAATCAAATCACTGAGTTGGAAGTACTTGGGAAGTGGAAGGTTGTGCGGGGGTGCTGACATCTCCTTCTCAGAATTAGCTCGGCTAATTGAGATTGACTTCTGGCGGTCCCTTTGGGTCCGAGAGTTCAGTCACCTTGTCGTAAAATTACGCAGAGGATCCAGTCAAATAGGTTGGCTATTCTACAATAAAATTGAGGGACGTTAATGATCTATCACATGATCCAAGAGAATACGATAGCTTCACTTTTTGGGTGCCCAAATTCCTATTTAAGACGTCCCAGAATAGCATATTACTTCTGGTTGTATATCGCTAATAACTAGGGATAGGATTTTTATGCACTAAAAAATCTGAAATATGTACATAAATATGTGCTAATAAATTGTCAAATATTTAAATACTTAAAAAAAGTAACATAAATATGTATTTATTATATATTATATGAATAATATTTTAAAGAAATTATGTTAAAATAGGTACAAAAAAATGTACTTAGAGAAAACAGCTGTTCAATAACAAGACATTAATTAGTAATTGTAATTAAACTAGGGGAGTAAAACAAGACTAAGATGAGAAAGGACCATGGGAAGGGGGGAAAAGAGAAATGGATTGAGGAGTAAACAAACAAATTCTAGGAAAATGCTACAGGAATAAAACCCTTGCTCTTTTTAATTGATTCTGAGAAATTCTCGATGAAATTCTGTGTGAAAATTTTTATTGCCACTGCTTTTAATTTGTGTTCAAAGATGAAGATATAGAATTTTTATGCATTATTTATGATAAAAAATAAATTTCACCTTTAAGTTTCGTGCGTTCTCTTGAATTTTACGTTGTTGCTGCGAAAAATATATTTAGAATTAATTTAAGGACACTGTGTGATTCAGGACAAAATATGTAAAAAACGTCAAATATTTAAAAATATGTGAAATAAAAATGGCTTCTTTTGGCCAGAAATGTCTTGAAATATCTTTAGTTAGTAAGGAATCGAAGATATCATGGTCAGGTAAAAATATGAGAAAATATAAAAATCCTATCCCTACTAATAAGAGAATCACATTTCGTCAATGCCTGCGATTTTATATTACTGCTAATTTTATTTTATAATATAGTATATAGAGAATATTGGGAATACTTGACAATGATGAGGTATAATTACTGACCCGCTGGCAAGTGTAGGAACCCACGGGTTAGGGAAGCCTGTAATTGAAGACGAGGATTTTTGTTATATGTACATACCTCATAAAAAAATATTTTATACTATCCAGTTTAAAATTACTGAATTGAAATTCTTAATTTAAGAGGGTTATATAAGTAAAATTTCTTTCTTGACGCATCTAAGCTAACTTTTATAATGCAGTAATAGAGATTTTGCATGACGTCACAGTTTTTATTTACTGTGATTTGTAGCATACTGTAAAAGCAAATAGGCTATGTCAACTTATTTTTTTTATTCAGATATTTTAATAAATTTGTATACAGCGATACATTTTAACAGGTGTTAATCTTTTTTCTGTCTCGGTACATTTGAATTATATAGAATATAAATTTAGCCACTAAGGTTTTTTAAGTGTAGTTTAAACAAAACATAGTAATGAAATCAAATAAAGTTGTATTTAGTAATAAATATATTAACATTGTATTATTATATTTTAAATACAATTAAATCTTTAAATTTTGAGTAAGAAGTTTTCAGGGGCCTCAAAACGTTCGAGATTTGTACCAAATATTTTTTTTTTTTTTTCGTACGCTCATGTAGAAAATAGTTACTAGTACAATATAAAACAGAAGATATACAAGTGTATATCATAATCGTATATATCATATATATCGTAATGTGTGTGTGTGTGTTTTTGTACCAAAAACTAAAATCGAGAACTTTAAGCTCCCCTCTTCCTTTTACAAGAATTAAAATCAACGAGAATCTATTGGATGTTGTTCAAGGGACATTTTTCTACACATTTCTGGAGCTGTTAAAACTATGGGACTTATCACAGCAAACAGACTTAGACTGGACTAAAGATGTTTTTAGGTAATTTTTGATAAAGTTTACACGCTAGAGTCGCCCTAGAAGAAATTTTTTTTTTCATGTGACCATTGATGTATTCCAAATCCATCCAAATAAAATCAAACATTGTGCTGTCATGTATTATAACATGTAATATAAAAATTGTTAGCTCCCCGACAATTAAACGAAGCTCAACAGTTCCAGTTGACAGTTGCAGGATTGTTAGAAAATGTGTAAGTTCCTAAAATTGTCTAAATTCTACCGATTTCCCCTCCTCCCTCCTCCCTCCCTTAAAAGTTTATATAACTATTGAAATCAGATCGAAAAAATATTGTAAATATTATTATATTATAAGGTAATGATATCTGCATTATTTATTTTATTAGGAGTAATGTGGATATAATTATCTTTAACCCAAAAATTAGGTTTCCAAGAATTTTCTAAATTGATAATTTTTAATAAGGTATATCTGAGGTCATTAAATAACATTTTTTTTAGTAAGCCTCAGTTATCATGCTGCAGTTTCTGAAACATACAAAAAAGATACTTCGAGCACTATTTAATCAGGCATAGATTTTCTTTTTTCAGAAAGCTATTGGAACAAGTGTTGCAGACATTGCAATGAGAGCGATGCGGAACGTCATGGATACCATTCCGTCAAAGGACTACAACCTACTCAGACAAACACCCGAGACCTACTCTTCATTTAAGAGTGAAAATATGCTATTGTAGTTGAAGATAGGATCTGCTCTGCAGCAAGGATCTCCACTGTATCTCCTACACCCGACAAAGGCATGAGGTACTTCCTAGTCCCTCGGTGTTGAAGGTGGGTACGAGCACTGATTGTCTTCATCTTGACAATACTTCAGTAATTATCTATTCAGAGATAACCTTCGTCTGTTGCGGAAGCGATCGCCTTTGTTTTGCTTAACAGTGGCTGAATTATTAGTTTTACTTTGTGATGTATCTCAAAAAGAAAAAAAAAAAATGTGACCACCAAACAATCAAAGATGGCTCTGAATCCTTTTTTTCTTCAGTTCTTAACCAATACGTTGTGAAATCTGAATGTTTCTTTCATTTGTTCATTTTGAATTATTATTTTTTAATATTTTTTCAGGATAGCTTAGAACTTCTTAGTTTAATACTAACTCCTTAGTAACTACTGATTTCAGTAATCTGAAAATGACAAATGAAACAATTAGGGATGGATCTAGAGATAGGATTAAAAAAAAATCTTTTTAAGGCTCTATATTTGAATTTTCTAATGTTTCTACTTTGAACTTTTTAAATTTTTATAACTGAGGCTAATGGAGAAATAATTCTTATGTTTTACGTGAACCTAAGAAATACTATTACGTTATATTGATATTAATATAATTATAGTTATATTAATATTAATTATTATGACATAATGATTAATAATCAATATTATTAGTATTATTATAATTAATGAACCTTAATCAACATGATCTCCAAAACATGCGACATATTCACTGACTTCTTCCTTAACTTTATTTTGATTTTGATTTTTTCACATATTTTTACCTGACCATGATATTTGCGATTCCTTACTAACTGAATTGATGTTTCAAGAAATTTGTAGCTAAAAGATGTCATTTTTATTTTTAAATATTTGGTCTTTTTTTTACATATTTTGTTGTAAATCATATTTTCTGAAATATTTGTTATTTTTAACATATTTTTAGGTATTCTGTCCTGAATCACATATTTCCTTAAATTATTTGTTCAATTTTAAATACATTTTTCGCAGCATCTACATAGAATTCAAGAGAACGCAAGATACTTTGAATTTGTCTTCATCTTTGAACACAAATTAAATGCAGTGGCAATAATAAATTTTCACACAGAATTACATCGAGAATTCCTCAGAATCAATTAAAAAGAGCAAGGGTCTTATTTCTGTGGCATTTTCCTACAATTTGTTTGTTTACTCTTCAATCAATTTCTCTGTTTCTTTCTTACCTCCTCAGATTCCACAGGTACCAATACTATGTATTTAGATTTGTGCCGAGCATTTGTCAAGGCAGACATTCCTATCTACAAAATTAGCAATCCGGACTTAAAAACGTTTCTTGAGAAATACTCATGCCGAGTAATACCAAATGAAAGCATTTTAAGAAAAAAATATTTGAAAATTATATGCGAGGAGACTTTAATGGAAATTCGGAAAGCAATTTCGGATGGGCCGATTTGGATTTCTTTGGACGAGAGTAAGGATATAGAAGGGCATCGGAAACATAATCGTTGGCAGACTAAGTTTTGAGGCACCTTCAAAATCCTATTTGTTGAATTGTGAAATCCTCGAAAAATGTAACCATGAAACAATTGCAAGATTTGTCAATCAATCTATGACTGTTCTTAAGTCTATGGGCATCACTCATGGTAAAGTTGTGTTTTTTTGTCAGACGTGGCACCTTACATGAATAAATCTGGTAATGCCCTTAAAGTTCTTTATCCTAAGATTACCTTTTGACCTGCCTGGCACATGCATTTCATGTCCAAATGTAGACAAGCTTGTGTCCACAGTAAAAAAAAAAAAATTTGAAGGCTCCCAGTGGTATTACTATTTTTAAAGAAACACATCCTGACTTAGCTTTACCACCGGAACACGTGATAACACGATTAGGCTTGATGGAGCCCAATATAATTGTTTAAATTTTGAAAAAATTAAACACATATATCAAAACTTTATATTGAAATCACTGCAGTAGAGAAAGCGAACAACTTGTTAACAATTAACTCAATAAAGACTGATTTGGCTTACATAAGTGCAAACGTGGTATTTTGATCCAATACAATTAGAAGGAAAGAACCTTCCACTGACGCAAAATTTAAAGACTGTGAACGAAGCAATAGAAAGACTCGAAAATATAGGTGGTGAAAACAGAGAAGTCATAAAGAAAAAAAGTACAGGACGTGTTAAAAAAAAATCCAGGATATAACATCATTCAGTCCATTGGAGCTATTCTCCTCGGAACAAATGATGACACCGCCACCCAGGTGATGCAGAATACCGAACTAGATGCAATGGAAATAGCTTCATTTAAGTATGCCCCTATAACATCAGTAGATGTTGAAAGATCTTTTAGCCGGTAAAAGTCCATTCTGCGGTCAAACCGACGAAGATTTTTATTTGAAAATTTAAAAATGCATTTAATCTGCAATAATTTTGTAATTGACTCTGCTGAATAATTGATTTCTTCCAAAGTTTTAAATGTTTTTCTAAAGTCTTTTTTCTTATTAATAAGGATTATTCTTTATTTCCAGTTATAATTCATTCTGAGTAATTATTAGTCAATTAGTTTAATTACAATTACTGATTAATTTCTTGTTATTGAACAGCTATGTTTTCTCTTCATTCAAAGTTCATTTTTCGTACATATTTTAACATAATTTCTTTAAAATATTATTCATATAATATAGAATAAATACATATTTATGTAACTTTTTTTAAGTTATAAAGTTACTAATTAATTAGTAATTTATATTGTTGAATAATACAAAATTTACAAAATAACCTAAAATATGGTAAAATAAAATAATATACTATAAAAATCTGTAAAATATGCAATAAAAATAATATATTCAGTTAAACATCTTCAAATCCATAATACGACAGCTAAAACATACTAATATAGCTACGAAAGTTTTTACTTAAGTATTTAGAAAACGAAAATAATTTCACATTCATATTTCATATAGATCAAAATATGCAAACAATTAGATCGGCCTATAAACAAAATGTCCCATTTAATATTTTATGAATGCCTTCTAGAATGGCTAGTCTTGATTTTGTTTCAAAAATCTCTTTTTTTTTCGTTCTCTGTTTCCGCCTGATACATGACATTATAATTTTAAAGTTTCTTCTAACAGCATATATGTTTCCTGAAATTGTTTCAAGTTTCGTTAAAATGAAAATTAGATGGGTATTTAATATTAATATTCATGAGTATGGAGGGGGGGGGGCAGCACAATTTTCGAACAACAAACGTATCGAGTCCATTCAATCTTAAGTCCTTTGAACAATTGTCAATGATCCATATTACGTAACCAACAAAACCTTACACCTGGACGTCAACGTCCCTTATATCCTAGATGTTTTTCAAGCAGATTTTCCAACTTCCATCAGAATCTTATTCACCATCCAAATCCAGCTCCAACCATCCCTATAATCCTCTCCAAAGGTTGAAACGGCATAGACTCCGCGACCGTTTGTGAATTGCTGTTGAAGTTCTGGCGCTGTTCAGCTTCTCCACTTAAGTATATGTGGCTCAAGAGCTCTCACTCATTCTCCATTGGCCCTCAGTACCAGTGAAGCTCTCGGAAGAGAAGCGCTGGGATCTCTTGGTGTCCTGCATTGCCTTCTATACAAGGTGGCAAGGCTTGGCTTGGAGTTTCCCTACAGGATGTAAATATGGTACAAATGTCTATTTATTTTATTGTTACTTTTAATTTAATTTTCTTTGTTTCTTTAATTGTCATGTACATAAATTATTTTATTTTTACATATTTATTATTTAATCAGTTTTCTTTATGAAATGGATTCAGATTTTAATTTATACAAATCGTGATAGTATTTACTTTTATTTGTATATCTCTTTATTTAAATTTATTTTTTTTCTTTTAATTCAGTGAGTATAAATGAATTATTAAAATATTAATATAAATGTATGTTTTAGTGTTTTTATATGTGTGTACTTTTACGTTTATGTGCCTGTTATTGAATACTGAAAAACAAAGCAGGTGCGGAATAAATTCAAATGTTTGTAAACAAACGTGGCACAACTTGTTCAACCCTGCTTAATTTTCTTACTTAAAGAGCCACTATAAGTCCCAATTATAGAGGTAAACTTCAAAAAACTCTTAAGGTATCAAATCTCAATTTCGTTAGTCTAAAAAATTAGTTACAGAGGTACTTCAATGCTAAAGTGCCGGGATCTCATTGTAATTAACGGTCATAGAGTTTTCTCACATTAAAACAGTTTAATTTATTTTGGAAGTTATGTCAATATTATTCTCTCCTCCCAACTGCTTGTAGTAACTACCCTAGTTGCAAATAATTATTTTTCAATATTTATGAATGTAAAATTTTGAAAAATAATTAAAATGATATTAGAGGAAAACTGATCGTCTAAAAATGCAAAAACATAACCGGATTCTTAAGCAGGGTTTCGAGACGGTGGCTATATATAGCTCGATAAAGGATGTAGAATATAGTATTAGAGGCCCGGGAATAGGCAGCTTAGGAGAGGGCATAGTTGAAGTGCTGTAAGAACCGGTTTGGAGTATACAGTTAGAGCATCGGCTAACCCCCTCCCCTCTTGCTCTTCCCGGTATAGTTTTTAAGGTCCATAGGTTAATTAATATAAGTTTGAAGTGTGGATGTAACGAAACAGAAAATGCTTCACCCTGTCTACAGGTATAACCTATGTCACCAGGTTGGATCATTTAGATGTTAAAACTATCTATCAGAGAATATGGAAATTTAGATTTGAAGGCATCTCTTGATACTTAATTTTATCATAATTAATCTTATATGATTAATTTATCTTATCTGATTAATGTATTTGTAGATCATAAGATGTATGAACATTCATGAGCTTCTGAAGTAAAATAAACAGTAATTAAATTATTATTGAAGAACTAAACAAAGGCGCAATCTGACAAATAAGGTTATACTGAATTTTAGTGTAATGTTAATTCTATATTTATCACCTATCGATAGTCAGCAATAGTAATTCCTAATCTAGAAGTTTCCATTTCCATCTTCATTACTCTGATTTATACAAATAAATTTGAAATGTTTGTGCAAACAGGTTTTCAGAGCACCTCATTGCATCTTAATACTTATGCAAATGCAAATATAATACTCATATAATTACTCAAAATTTGAATCAAGATTGCGTATTATCATCTTTTTTTAAAACACTAACTATTCTTAGTTTTAAAATTGACTAAACCAAAAAAAAAAAAAAATACAAAGTCATTATGAAAATATAATATTAATAATCACTTATTTTGCTTTTCAATAATTCTTTTTCTACCATTGTGTTCTAAAACTTTCACCAAATCAATCCAATTTCTAGGGTATTGTGTACTGGATTTTTTGAGATTAATATATTCCTTAACTAACCGTTTGTCTATATAAGAAAAGGACAAAAGAAATTTGTAATGGACTATAATAATACTATACTACTAGTACATAAACATTAAAGAAAGTAATCAACTTAAAGCATGAAAAATGAAAAAATGTAGATGCCCTGAATGAAAATGTATTCAATAAAATTGTTGGTAAAAATATCAGCTACGGCCTGTCAGGTAATAGATTTCAGCTAACTTTCTTTATAAATACGCAATCTTGATTCAAATTTTGTTGAAATAAGTTAGTAAGTTGAAATTACTATTTAAAATTTCTTTTTGTTTCTGAGATTTCATATCTGCAATCACAGCAATTTGTCATTGCCAACTGAAACTGTGATTGAAATGATTTTTCGCACAAGACTATTACGTAGTAATTCGATGGTTTAGTGGAGCCCCAAAGCTAAACATCGTATGTCCAGATAGGCCGTATAAAAGTCATGCAGATCAGTCTTTTATAATGGATTGGAAGATCTAATTCCTCCCGAATCCAATCCTTACAGTCTAAATCCTTAATGCTCCTTACTTTGTCACAAATCAAGTCATCCATCAGGACCTTAATGTCCCATTTGTTGCTGATTTGGCCAGAACCAGATACCAATCCTTCCACGATAAACTTCCCAAACGCACTCGTTTCTAACCGGGCTTCTCCTTCATTACCTAATAATCCCCTTAGGCGTCTGAAAAGAAGATGGTCTCGAGATCTTCTCCTCTACAAATGTTATTGGAGTTCTACCCATGGGGAGTTTTTCCACATGTTTGTATCCATGTCATTATATCACTTACAGGAAATTTACTTGATGTATACATTTTTATACAGTTGTTAATTGCAATAAATAAATAATTTTAAAAAAAAGTTGAGTTTTGCGTATTTTGAATTAATGGGTGACCATATTTTACTACGTAATAGTCTTGTGGGAAAAATTATTTCAATCACAATTTCAGTTGGCAATGACAAATTGCTGTAATTTGCATATTGCTATAAGTTGCAGAAACAAAAAGAAATTTTAAATAGTAATTTCAACTATATGGTAAACCATTATAATTGTGCTCCCCGATTACAATTCAACTATTAATTGTAACTAGCTTAAGTAACTGCAATTATTAATTACGATTAAATAAAAAAGGAATTACTTTTACCTTACATGACCATAAAAATTTACCTTCAATGCGCATTATTATATCAGCAGTTTTGTTTCATCGATTACGAGTTTTTATCATTGACGTTAATTTCAAAAAATAACTTGTAGAAATAGAAAAAAATTACTATTATACTGGATGCAATGTTAAGTAGCAACGATAAAGGTTTCATTACAAACTAATAAATCGCTTTATTAGCGTATAGCATGCCAAGGCTATTTTTAAATTGAAATTTTAATAGTATCTCCTTGAACAAAGCTGTATTTTTGAGGTATAATTTAGGTTACTCTCAGAAATTTTGATGTAAATAACTGAAATATCTAGGTTTACTACGAGAGGTATTTTGTTAGTACTTTCATTATTTTCATATCCTAAGACTTTTTAAATATGTTTTTTATTTATTTTATTAGAATGTGCTTTATTTATTTAGGAATGTATTATCCAATAAGGGAAATTTTATATAAAATATCCGTTTGCATTCATTTTTTTTTTTTTTTTTAATAAAGACAAATCATAACTTCATCCTCCTTAATGAAACCTCAACTTCATATAAAGTTATCGGATGGGTTTAAACTAGTAAAAGTTCAGAAACCTCAATTAGGTCGGACTTGATAAAACAAACTTTGATCAAAGTTCATATCGAGAGATTATTGAACATAAACTTAGTTAAGAGGATTTGGTGGATCAGCTGGTTGTTCTTGTTGTTATCAAGAAGTTGGACTTACTTGAGGGGATATTTTGTCTGACTGAATAATTGGTTAGCAGTGGTGGATATTGAATCGTAATTATATATCTTATCTGATATTAAAAAGTAAAATTAAAATCTGCAATACTTTTTAAGGAAGTATTGTTACTAGATCAACGGTTGTACAGTATTAAGCTCGACCCCCAGATTTTTACTCAATTAAGGTTACCCAATTTATGGGGGGACTTTAGGAGGGCTCCAGAACCCACAGGGTTGACTCACGGCTACAGTGTTACAGAAAACAATTTTCTGTCCAGCCGGATTCGAATCCAGGTCCTTGCAGTTAGTAGCATCGTGCCTTAGCAAATTGCCACCGCGCTCCTATTGTCTCATCTGATATATTATCTTAAAATCCTTAGGTTCATGATCAGTCCGGATCTTATGAAGTCAAATAAAACCTAATTAAATTAGTATTAGAAGCTTTAAATGAAGTATTATAGAAGTTAAGTATATTTTGAATTATATTCTGTATTACTGCATATCGATGTTGTGCTATGGTAACTCCTAATGTAATGGTGTAGTTTTCATTTCCTACCATCGTTGTTTTGATTTAAACCACCATACGTTTACCTGTTGACGAGAATTATCATATTTCATTTGTCTGCCTTTGAATTTTGACATAAGATGTGCTGTCCCTAAATATGCATAGTATACGTTGGTATAATTCTGTAGTTTTAGGCGTAGTAATTGAATTATCATGACGTTTTTATTGACACCTATTCGTAACTGTTATCTTTTTTGCTTGCTAGTAGTATCATTAAGTGACTACTTTCACGCGATCTTCAATTTTCCGGTTATACGTTTGGTATGCAAATCAGGTATTTGTTACACCATTCAATGAAAGATATTGGTTAGGTTTTAGTTCTGCTTAGGTATCTTTTGATACACAATACTGTGGTGGATCGAGGAATTTTCTGAGAGGCAGATGGCGCAATTTGTGGTCAAGGTGAATTCTACACAACTAATCCAAGATATCTATTAATCTAAATTAGTAAATTTATAAATACAATTTATTTTCCAACTATAGTCGTAAAAAACCCGCTGTAGTATTTATATGTAATAGAAATATGTTTTAAACAGTATATTTTTCCGTTTTTTTTTTTTTTTTATCTGACACGTGCTTTGTAGTTTTTGGTGATTTACGACTTGTACAATCTTTTATAATTATTTTAGATTCGCCTTAAAATGTATAGCGTTACCTATGTTTTTTGTGACATATATTGCTTCTGTTATTTTTTTATTTCTTTTGTGATTTACTATGTCTAAAAGTTTTGGATTTTTAAAATCAAAATCATGCTTATAATTTATGCTGTGTTGTGCCAGTGCTGTTGTATTGATATTTTTGACATTTTTACAACTTCTCTTATGTTGCTCAACTCTAGTTTTTACTTTTTTAGAATATGTTTGTTTTTTAATTATTAAAATTTTTATATTAGAGCCGACAATATGTTATTAGGACTAATAACAAATAAACAAAACTTCAAAATTCTGGCAATTAATTTTGTAAATTACATTTTGTTTTTCTTCTTTACCAATTTTGTCTTTCATATTGTTGAGGTGATTGCCTAATTTATTGTCATTGTATAAACCCAATTTCAGATTATTATGGTCATATTCCACAAATTTGCTTTTAATTTTATCCGTCAATCCTGGTATATAGTTCAATTGATAATTATGAGTAAGTATTGATAATTATGAATCCTTTCAAATTCCTTTTCCATTTTATTTCTGTATAATATCCTTATCAGATATTTTATTATCTATATTATTATTTTTATAAAAGTCAGTAATTTTCCTTTGGTTAGGTTTTTTTTTTTTATATTGCTAATGTACTTGCTATTTATATTAGTATTTTCATTATATTTATTATTATTCTCAGTGGTTTTCTCTATACTAATAAAGCTATTCTTTGCTATGGGGTTATTTTTAAGTCTCTCATACCACAATGCATGGTATGAAGAATTTGTTATATATATGTAGATATCTGAGTGACAACCTTGAAACGTTGTTATTGTTTATTAATGATATAAGCTAAATAATTAAAACAAAGAAGAGTGCCTTTTCATTCACAAGATCTAATTGTAATTCTGGTTTTTGAATCACGACAAAAGCCCATTCACTGTTTTCACTATATACATAGGAAACATGGTTGGATTCCCATACTTTTTTTTTCATTAAGTGATTAGAGATTCGGGGATTTTTCTTTTTTTCAAATTCAAAGTTCGAGAACTGTAAATCGATCACTAATGCGACCCGTTTCAGTTTGTGCCAGTTTAATTTTTTAATGTCAAGGAGCTATTGTTTGCGAGTAACCTGATAACCTAATAATCGATCTATTCGATTCTGTTTTCGTGTTAGAGAGCTTTTAAAGTCGAATAAAAGTGTATTTGATGAATAATTGCCATTTAAAGAAAATGCTGTGACTAAAACATAAGCAAAATTAGATGCAGGTTATTCGTCAGAACTTAATTTCAATCTAATAGTAAAGAACGTAATTGAAAACAAAATTGATGGTAAAATATTTAAAAACTTAATGACACTTTGGTTTGGGGTTAAGGGTAAGCAAAGAAAATAAAAAGTATCTCTTTTATATAAATAAATTTTTTTTTAATCTAGCTTGGAAGATTAAAGAGGTATGTCAATTCAGTTTATCTGGCATACTCTAAAATATATAAATTTTTACTCAAGCGTTAGTGTACACTCGTGGTTCCCACCCGCAAATTTGGACACCCTTACACCCGATTTGGGATAAAGGCGTGTTTCACAGGAAAATAGGTTGTTTAAAAGTGCATTTTGAGGAACTTTTATTGTGATTTTTTTGCACTTTTCAACACACATTCCAACGTTAGAGAATGTAAATAGTTTTTGTAAATTTTTTGAAATATTTTGTGGCTACTCTGCTCATATTTTCCCTATTGGTTAAGGAACCTCTCTTTTTTTGTTTTCCAGAGCAACCATCCGTTGTTTGCCTTTGGACAGTTCTTTTTGTAGACCTGCTCTCTGCAGGAGGTTAGGAGGCCTGAGAGCAGGCTAATAATGATAAAGACTTAAATAATAAAATTAGAATTCTCCAAGCAAAATTGGGGAAATGAATGGTATAAATGAGACAAATCCTCATAAAATCAAGATTATTAGAACCGCTAGGACTCCTCGGAGGAATTTTTTAAGTACTCATTAAGATGAGAAAGATATCATCGATAAAGAAATTAAAAATATAAAGAAAGAGAGAGTGCTGCTGGGAAAATATTTTACGCTGCAAATAGAAACGTTTTGGACAAAAGAAAAGCGCCCAAACACTCCAAATTAAAGATCCACAGATCCGGATTTCTCTCCTATCTCTTAATTAACTTACTCCTCGGAATCATGAATATTTAATTAAGATTATTTACTATAGAAATTACGTATGAGCCGAGTACGAGTCTGAAACGAGATTCCTTAGACGGATGAAGTGGAAAACTTAGAGCAACCAAATTCGTAAAATAGCTATTGAACATAAGTTAGATAACAGGTTTAGTTGGTATGGACAATTAAAAATGAGTTACAATAGTTTTTAAACGATCTCATATGGAGTAAGAAAGAGTGTCCAAGAATGTTTTTTAAAAAAAAGTTTGAATTTGAATAGGAGGGAGCTAGTTGAGAATCGTGGAACTTGGTCCAGGATATAGACACCTCAAGCTACCAGAATCATGATGTTCAAAGATTAAATTTTACAAAGCTCTGAAAATAATATTTTTGTATGAATGTTTGAAACAGAATAACTTTTATCGCTAATTATTAGGATCATTACTGGTGATTCTATTTTCGGAAATAATACATAAAGTAAGGAAATTGAAATTTTTAAAGGCCATTTTAAAATACAGTCGTTCCTTTCTGTTAACTACCTGAAGGTTATTTAACAAGTCGTTGAAAAATTCATTATTACTTTCATGACGCAAACAATAATTAGCGACTTAGTAGGAAAACTGAAAATTATTGAGAAAAACTGAATACTATAGGAACACGAAAATCAACCTTAACCATCCCGTCGTGATTTGGAATGGTTAGATTAGATTAGATTTTTATTCAGGGCGATCAACATCTAGGTTATTACACCCTTTTTACTTTATTTATCTTCTTGTATTTGACATTTGATAGTTGAATGTAGACTATTTCCTTTTTACACTGGTCGATATTGGTGGATTATATTTTAGTATAAAGTTGAGTTTCTTTCAGAAATTTTATTATTTTGTCTATGGATTCTGCTGAGTCTTTAAGGGCCAATTCTCTTGTACGAGGAATTTTATTATTTTCGAAGGCTTGAAGAAATGATGAGCATTCTTCAATTATATGCTTTATCGATAATGGGGACTGACAGGTTTGGCATATAGGTTGGTTCTCTTTTGTGATTAAGTGGAGGTGTGTTAATTTGGAATTTCCTATTCTTACTTTTGCTACAACCACTTCTTCTCTTTTGTTTCCCCTTATGGCACTTGTCCACTTTTGTGTGTTTTTTTAAACATTTCTTAGTTTATTTTTGAGTGGTCCGATGCACCCCAGTGTCATGAAACTGATAATGAAAAAAATGATTTGGAATGGTTACGGTAACATACACATTAAGTAGCCCCAACCGTGCGTATCTTAACGTTGCACTATTCGCAATGATATTATCGAACCAAATATTTTTCGGATTCGGTTTGTAATCTAAGTTATCGTTACTTTTGCTCAGTAGTGTAAAAATAGATTGATATCAAAATTCAGCAGATTAAATACCGATACAATAACAAAGTAATGTGCACAGTTCAATGAAAACCTCCTAAAATATTTAATTATTACTTCCCTTTGCTGTCGTCTATAAATTACTTTTTAGAAAACGCTTTAATATAATTTTTGTGAACTTTTTTAAAAATAAAAATGTAATGTCGGATGTCAATTGTAAGCGTTTTAATAAGTACTGTGTCCAGGGGGCGAAATTTGGATGGGGCCTCGTCATCTCTTTCGAGAGGGGAGAAATGGATTACATAGACATTTTTACATGTCTCAAATTATATAAATTATTAGCATTTCAAGTAAATGCAATGCAATAAACCGTGAATGAAAGATGTGTAATTAACCTTAATGTACAAGCTATAAATATTGAGAATGTTTTAATATACAGCGTAATATAGACAGTAGTTCAATCTTACCTACATGATAAAAAATCAATCGCTTCCAAAATTGTTGAAAAAATGTATATACATTTCTCTTAATTACCCAACTGTAATTAATCTAAATTGTGCTAATAATTGGGTGGTTTTGAATGAATTTAGATCATCATATAAAATAAACCTTAACTGTAAGAAGAGGGACAGTCCAAGGAAATTGCTGTACTGAATAATTAGGTGTCCCCTGTATAAATATATATTTTTTTATAAACAAAAATATGTGATCACACTAAAAGGGTTTAAAAAACTTCATAATCTAAGAAGTACTACTATATTTTTTTTTTGCAATGTAAGACTTATTTGAACTCTTAAGGATCTTCAATTTCAGTTAGATACTATCATTGAAATAGTACTAAACATTTTATTTGTTAATTTTCCCTTTTAACCCTCTAACAAATTCTTGATATACGAAATCACTCATATACCCATTACAAATTTTGAATCTCAAAGAATAATTGATTCAGAAATTATTTAAGAGAGATATGAGTATCATTGGGTTTCTTTTTTTTTCAATAATTAGTTTTTTTTTCTACGCGTCTATTTATTTTATTTTCTTATATGGTGATATGTGATTATTAAAATAAATTACATTAAACCAATGTACCCACTAGTAAAGTAGTTATTATTATTACTGGCGCGACAGACCGTGGAGGTACAAGGCTTCCCGCAATTTACTTAGGAAATACACCGCACATTTCATGACGTGGTTTTCGTTAGAGTGGGTTCGTCACTTCCTCGCCTATTTTTGTGAGTGCCAACCATTGGCTAACGGGCCTCACAAATGCCCGGGGGAGGCTGTGAGTGAGTATTGTATATTTATATGGTTGAAAAAATCCCGGATAGGGCCGGGGACTCGAACGCGCAACCTTTGGGTTGGCAGATAGGCGCGTTACCACGCTACTACCGTCACCACCACTAGTAAAGTAGTATTGGACAAAAATCCGAGATTTTGTCTATGTATTTCCTGAAGCAAGCTCAAGAAGAATAAATAACCTTTTTGTTGTAGGAGCGATAATAATTCTGCATCTCACGACATGTACGATATACTCTGCGATGAGGGCATCATCCTTAGAAATAAAAGTTAGATATTGACAAAATGGAATGTGTATGAGAATTGTTGAAAAGGGTATGAGAGCAGACTTCTGTTTCAAAACTGAAACTTCAATCTAAGTTTTCAAACTCGTTCCAACTTTAAACGTTAATAACTTTTAATGACCATTCGACTTCCAGCTTAGAACAATTCCAACTGAATACTCCATTTTTATAGAATGAGTTTCATCTTCAATGTCTAATTGACGCCACATTTATTTGATTTTCCTTTAATTAAATATTTTTTATAATTAAATAATTAATTTATGAAATTAAAATTTTAGGAATTGATAAGATAAAAATTACTTATGTATTCATAAATAAAGGAATATTTCGAAGGTTATTAAGGAATTATGATTAATAAGAAAATTATCTTTATATTTTTGATTGTAAACTCAAGTTCACATGTAGTACTTCTTCTCATCAAGTCACAAAAAATAAACAGGATATATGTTAATTGAGGGATTATACAAATATTACGTATTTGGCAGTCATTTATTTAAAGGAAATTAAAATAATAATGAAAGAAAACATAAGGATGAAAAGTGAAATTGAACGACGAGAGGTTATGGAATCATTAAAAAACTTCATAATACATTTGAATAACAATATGCCCAGCAATTAAAAAAGAAATTTGAAAAAAAGAAGGTGAAAAAAAAAAAAATCAGTGATTATGAGTCAGGGCTTCATACTGGCATATGGGAACTTGGGATTGAAAAATCCTATAAGAAAGTCATATAAGAAAGAACCCGAAATAATTAAAACTACTCAAGTGAATGTTATTCTAAGCGTTGTGAGACAAAGCAGAATAGAAGGGAGGAAAAAAGGAAAGATGAAAGTATAAAAAAAAAATAACAAGAGGCACAAGATTAAGGACGTTACAACATCAATAACATACAACATAAAATTATATAACATAAAATGTTTGAAATGTTCTTCCATGAGGTTTTACAAACTTCACGCAATGATTTTCACCCTGGGGAAATGCCTTTTCTTTAGAATAGAAATTTTCAATAGTAGGAAGCTATGAGAAATTTAGTTAAAGAAGCTTTGAGGATAAACAGCAATTATAAAAACGGAAAATAATGTCAATGACGAACTAATAGGGGTGAGGAGAAGAGGGGTATGAATTCTAAGAAGCTGAAAATTACAACGCTCTGTAACTGGATGATTGTGATTATCATATCTTTTATTTCATTTTGGTGTTCCGCCACTGAAGAAAATATTTTAATCGATTGTATAGGTCAGGAATTCCAAAACTATTTTAGGCCAGAGAACCCTCGTCCAAAATGAACTGATAGCTCAGGCCCCCATAGCTAAATTACTTCAAAAATTCTGTCTCTAGTTTTTTTCCTAGTGGTACAAAATACCAATTTAAAAACTTTGCGTTTGGTTAAATCAGTAAACTTTTCTCATCAAAATTTACCAAAATAAATAGACATACAATTCAGTAAATATCTTTTTTTATTTATTTATTGCTATTTACAACAGTATTTACACAAAAATACATCAAGTAAATTTGATGTAAGATCAAAATGAAATAATACAGGTATGTGGTGAAACTACCCATTGGTACCACTCTAATCATATTTCTACCCTAGAAGATCTCTTATAGATATAGCGGCTATAGCTCAGGAGAGGATATTACAGTTGTGGCAAAATAATATTGGAAGAAGTATTATGTATGTGAGGAAAAGAGATCAAATAAAAACTGCTAGGATCCAGAAAGAAACAGGACTATCTAAAACAGTGAAGATGACAAGATTGAGCAAATGGAAATGGGCAGGGTATAACAGATGGTCAAAAATTGCCACAGAATGGACTGACTATTACTCCCGAAAGGGAAGGCCTAAGATGGGAAGAAAATTGATAGAAGTTAATGTATTTTATATATATATTTCCATATTCTTTAAATGTTTATATTGTAGTTGGCTTGATTTTAATTGTTTGCATAAATAAAAGGCTATTTCATTTCATTTTAAGGAGCATTGAGAATTTTACATTGTAAGCATGGAATACGAGAGGGGTGGTCGAATGGTAGAAATCGATCACTTTAGGAATCCTTGGTGTAGAACATTGGGGGATGCTGTCCATAGACTTCCTAGAGTAGTTGAAAAACTTGAATTAATGAAACAGAGGTTTAAGAAATCCGGCTTCTCAACTTTTTTTATTAATAGCGTGCACCCTGTGACGATTATTTTTACGTCGATCCCTTACAGGGCGGTACGAATACCTTATTGAAATCAAGCGCCGTTCATTCAGTCTTGAAATAAGAGGACTACTGAGTTTAAAAGACACAGGAGCAAAGCGGCCTGTTCTTCCGAATCAAACTCCCGGCAGCAAACTGGGTCGGTACCTAATCCGACACGGTACGTTTAAGCAAGACACGCTTTATGCGTGTATGTACTTCCTATTAAATACACTATAGAATATTTCTCTGACACGCGTCGTGTTTTGTTTGCTAATGGAAAACCACCTTTACTCCTTTAAGGAAATTTTAAACTGCCAATTAATGAAAGTCAGTGCGCGTCAACCTCTCATGACCTAGAAGATCTTATTGGTTTTACTGTAGTATACATTACATGGTTTCACTGAAGCATAAATTGAAGTAAGGAAAAGTGACAAGCTGCATTTAAGAAGCTGAATATTCCTGACAACCTTGAGTGTGAATAATGAATTCCCTCGGCTCCGTGTGCATCATTATCATTTTTTTATATGAATGATTTATATGTTAACTGAGATTATCCAAGATTTTTATTTTATTTTGAACACAAGGTGATTAAATTTATCTGCTGATGTTTATTCAGAAGATTTTTTTTCCTGATAATGAATCAGCTATTTTTTAATAAATGTTGTGGTCATCTCTTCACATCTATAGCACGTGTCGTTTTACTTACCTTAGCTCTAGTCATCGATTGTCTTAGTTTGCAATTCGTCTTTCATTATTTCCGTCATAAACACTTGTTTTTTCCTGACTCATTACAAGCTTATCATTCTTTTAATGTAATGCTCAGAGATTGTAAACAAATTAATATTTAGAAACTAACCAAAAATTTTTAGAAATTAATATATTCTTGTAAAACTAATGTAAGCAACCATTATTTTTGTCGACATATAATACTATTACATGTATAATACTGTTATAAAGTTAAGTTAATTTGTTTGAATTTTCATTACATTCTTGTACCTCGTTAATTTTTATTCTTATAGTCCCACGTTAATGAGATTCTTAAGTTATTTCAGCGGTATTATTAAAAAATTATTTATGATTAGAAGAAATATATTGTTAATTTTTCATTGATCATATTAATTTATTTCTCTGGATAATTATTTCATATATAAGTATAGTTTTTTCAATGCAAAAATTATGTATTGGGATTTACAACTGTAACGTAAAGATAATAATTAAATGAGTAAATAAATGATTACCAGAACAAATGTCCCTTCCCTTACCGATGAGGGTTCAGGCCACAATCTTGTGCTATGTATTATCTCGAGATTTAGTCGGGATGCCAGAATAATCGCTGAAGCCCATTCTCAAAAAATAAGTTAATTAATTGATATTGAGTCCTGCAAAACTATTATTATAATTGGATTCTTTTCCAAAGGCTTAATTTGTGTTTACCAGTTACCAATTAAATATCTTTATTTCTATAAAATATCATGACCATTAATTATAAATATAATAAAGGGTGGAATTGGGTAATATAATAGTATATAAACTATATCAAGGAACAAAGTGTTTATTTACATTGATATGTTTAAGAAAATTATAATATGATTGAAATGATTCAGATAATTGGCTTGCCATCAAATATAGTTTATTACATTATTACCTAATATATATCTGAATGAGTGCTGAGTTGGTTGATTTGGGTGGTGTGTGTAGTAACGTGGGTGTCATCTTGTTAATAAGGAATGGCGTCCAGGTCTCATAGCCGTTCTTCGGACTTCGTCTCGTCAAAGTGCATCTTGCCCTTTCTTCGGTCCTCTTCCTTCTCTGTTTCTCCTGCTTCTGTCTCCGTATTTCCTGTACTTCGCTCCTGGCTAGATTCCCCCCACGTTCGTAGAGGAGTTACCTTTCCAGAACCTTATTTCCCATTGGCTATCATCAGCTACGCCCAAGAAAAATGCATTAAAAGAGGTGGTACATTTATAAAGGTGTCTGGTGCAAGGGTTGTTTATGATTGACCTGACTACCGACAAAGCCAGCAGGCAATACCTGTTTTTAATAGATTTGTTCAGGAAGGACCCTTTCACCTGTGCCCCTTAGCCACCTGCAAAGTGCTCTTTGTTGACAGCCACGTACCCGGGACAGGTATGACAAGACATGTGGCAAAGACCCGTATAATATTAATAATTGCTAATACCTCGATACATAGCACTAGGTACACCAATACTGATTTCTTCTTCTTCGTACAGTGCATCTTGTTTATGTTCATTTGCAACCCTGTAACATTAATATTTTATATGCCTTAGTAGATAGAAGCACAATATTATCCAAGCAATTCTGTTTTTAATATCAATAAAATGCTATTGCGGTTCAAATCATTATGTTGGTCAGGCCACTATCGATTTCATGACTGTGCCTTAAGAAACTTGGTAATTGTCCGATTAAAGTATAATAGAAAAATATGGATATTGATATTTCGGGTCAAATTAACCTATAGGACTCCAAGGCTATGGTGGATGTGTATATATTTAGATATTGCATAGCCTGTATAGGTTATATTTTTAGTTAGATTATTTGTATTATTTTCGAGGGATAAGAATCCAAATGAGATCACGATAATCTATAAGTACTGTATTAGCTGTTCTTGTTTGTTAGAGGTGTGCAACCAATTATTCATCATTCCCATTGTTTATGGTTCCCTAATTTATGCAGCGAACCTGCAAGTAAAAGGATTTAAACGATCAAACTATAGTGTTTGATTCATTGAATTTTAAAATAATTATGTAGTGCATGATCAAATACGTAAAATATGATAAAATAGAATTTATCAGGACGAAGCTTTTATTGAATTTTCAAAATATTGCCCCTTTTAGCCCTGATGTTTTTGCAAAGTGTGGATATTCCAGGTTAGCCTGTGTTTAGTATAAAATGGTGCATATATTAATCTTCACTCGCGGCCAGGTTCCTTACCTGTGAATAAAGGGTAATGATAATATTGAGAGATATTGGGCACGAAGGTTCGATGGCGACACCACTGTGTGGCAGACACACACAGCCTCAGTAACGCAAGATTACTAACTGACTTACTCCCGACTCAAACATCTGGCAAGCCCCATCACTACGAGACTGTCACCAATTATTCCCCCAAATTCCAAAATATTATTTAGGGTAAACAGTTTAGTAATTGCATTGGCCTTATCATTTCGGATTAGTGGAATATTATCGTGATGGATGGATTTCATTATTGATATGTCAATATGTTTTGCAGTTACAGGATAGTTCTGGTGTTACATCATCTGGTTTTGGATGATAAGTGGTTCTATCAATCACAATGGTATCACAGTAACTGATTGACTAAAAGTATAAATAATTGTGATAACCGGTGAATCGAATCAAATTATGAGTTCAAGAGTATGTCATGAAAACATAGCCAATTAGGATTTGTTAATATTAAATATTTATTTCTAATTTATAAAATTAAAAATCTGTTTTCTTATTACTTTATTTGATTAAAATTGGTATTTACTAGCATAGTTCGTGCCCTAAGAACTAAAGCATACATTTCAGTTATAGTCTATTCTTCTGTGAAAGCACTCATGGAAGTGCTCTGGTATTTTTGATTTGATATCTTGCGGCTTCTTGCAACCCGTACGTCTTCCTGATTTATTGTTCATATATTTTCCCTGTCAAGAACTTCGAATAGCAATACACAGGGTTGTTTAAAATTAAAAAATCAACGTTAAAAAAAAGTAATAGAAAAGATGACGAAGTTCTTATCATTTAAAATGAAATCATTGTATCAATAATCAAGACATCTTTCTGATTATGTATAACAAAAAGAAGTTTTAAACGTTAAACGTTAATAACGAACAATAAAAGAAGTATTCGGAAGCATCATAGCTGGCCTAAAAAAACAAATATCGAAAAAGCGTGGATGTCAGATAGTTTAAGGTTTAGAGGATAATCGTAGGATGGGCCGTCAAAGAAAATATATAGAAAACACATATGGGAAATGGCCGATGGATATACTTTTGCTTATTCGACTTTCGATTTTCGACTTTTGGACTTACAACTCCAATTTTGAAACGTTAAACCTTAAATTTTGGAAAGGAGGATAATTAATTCTAGCGGATGTGTCGATGCTAAAGATGCCGAAAAATGTTTTGAGAAAGAAAAAATAGTTGGTAGTTGTTATTAGAAAGATAAATGAGATACAAACAGTCGTTTATTTGTATTTTCCTCAAAAAATATAAATAAACGCGAAATATTGGCATTTTTAGAAGTTTAGTTACATGAAAAAAAAATCATACAATTTTTGAACAAATTAGTTAAAGTTCAAAGATTTTTGGCAGCTTCATTATCGCTGATAAGGTTCTCAATAATGATTATAAACATGAGGAAAAGTTAAGAGAATATTTAATTTCATTTAAGAATATTCCCAATAAATTTGTCATTCACATTTTTCTGTTTAAGAGAACATCAGCCTAAATATCAGCTGTTGTAGTAACAACCATCACGTGATAAAAATAGTGAGGAGTGTTTCCTAGAATCAATTTTAGCCTTCTCCAAAGACAATTAAGGCTTATTTCTTTAAAGTAGTTGTCAGTGGCTCCCCAATCTCTAAAGGCAATGATAATTATTTTGTTCGCGTAATTAACTGGTATTTATGTTATAAAAATAATAGCTTTAAAATCAACAATTTATAAGCTTATAAGCAGTTTATAGTACAAGAGTCGGGAAGAAAAAAAGGCAGTTATCTCTCCCCAATTTTTGATTACTGTAATTAAAGCTATGTATAATTAATAGTCAAAACTGATGAGTCTGCAAAGTATAGGTAGGGGGAATAAAAAATGGCGGCTGTTTCAAAACCTTATAAAATATTAATTTTTCATTCGGAGCTCTATATCTTTAAAACTACCAGCAACACTAGAAAATCTAAGAGAACATTATTTAAAGAAGAGTAAATTTGCTGAAATGTAAGCCTTAATAGAGCTATTTACAACCAATAGTTCTCGAGATATAGCCTTTTATAAACCAACATTTATAAATGTAAAAAATACAATTGTACTGAAATATCAGTAGTTAGTGAATCTATTTTGAGAAATCTATATCTCAATAACCATTGGACATACAAATGTCTGTTAGCACTCAAATTAAAGCTAAATAATTGTAATAAAAAGTAGTTAATGACCTTTACCTTCGTAGGAATAGTAGTTTTCATGATATTTGCTAAAATAAATTGATTTATAGTTGTTCAGACAATTAGTTTGATTTATGAAAAACT
>NW_027111457.1:508231-514316 GCF_000696795.3 Halyomorpha halys
GTTAAATACAAAATATAATAATTTTTTTGTCAACTATGACACTATCCAAGCCAAGCAGCGAAATGATAATTTTTCTGATAACACAAAAATATACAACCTTTACCTTCGTAGGAATAGTAGTTTTCATGATATTTGCTAAAATAAATTGATTTATAGTTGTTCAGACAATTAGTTTGATTTATGAAAAACTTTCAGAAACCATATGATATTCAGATGTCTGCTAGCACTCAAATTAAAGCTAGTTAAATTTACTATAAAATAGTTTATAACGTTTATCTTTGTAGGAGTAGTAGTTTTAGTGATATATGACAAAATAAACTGACAAAATGTTAATTTCTAGTTCTTAGTATAAAATGTTGAATTTTTGAAAAAATATATCTCTAGACCCAAAAGACGCACATATGTCTGCCAGCACTCAAAATTAAGGAAATTTAACTTAATATAAAGTAGTTCATGACACTTATTTTCGTAGGGGTAGTAGTTTTTATGACATACACATATGAATATAAATTTGGCAAATGGAAATTTGTCCGAACAACTATAAATCAATATATTTTAGCAAATTTCATAAAACTACTACTCTTACAAAAGAAAATGTCATAAATTACTCTATAGCTTATGAAACTAGCACTAATTTGAGTGCTATTAGACATCTGTACGTCAAATGGTTTTTGAGATATAGATTTTTCAAAATAAATTCTAAAAAAACTACTGATCTTTCGATACGTTTCATACGATGTTTTTATGAAATGTTGCTTTCAAAAAAGCTATATCTTTTAACTATTGAACGTAAATAGCTCTATTAGGGCTTACATTTTAGAAAATTTACTATACTTTAAATGATGCTCACTTAGATTTTCTATTGTGTTGGTAGTTGTAAAGATATAGAGTTCCAAATTACAAATTAATTATTTTTAACGTTTTGAAACACCCGCCATTTATTATTCCCCCAACCTATACTTGGCAGACTCATCAATGGGCTCTTGTACTATTATATTTATTATTGTAAAGTATTAAAATGTTTGCTATATCTGATAATCTTGCATGCTAAATTAGTTAGCAGCCGTTAATGGGCTTGATGTTACATTGATTAGCATTCTGTATTAAAAAAAAAAAAAATATTTCGGTTTGTTTACTAACATTTATTGCCATAGTAGCAGTCCCCAATGCTTTCTGCGCAGAATAATAAGTTTTGGTTTTATTTTGAAATGTACATATTCCAAGGATTTTACCGTAGACAGGGCTTTATTTCTTTTCCTTGCATAGCTAATTGGGTTGTCAAAAAGTAATCACAGACTATCTTACGTTAAATACAAAATATAATAATTTTTTTGTCAACTATGACACTATCCAAGCCAAGCAGCGAAATGATAATTTTTCTGATAACACAAAAATATACATAATTCAGGTGATTGTTTTTCAGAAAAGGTTTTTATTGAATCAGTAGTCATTGAAATGTATCAGTAATTGATTCATAAAATCTTGCAATTACAAAGTTTAAGTATATGTATACAAAAATTAGATTAATTCCATTTTCCAAGGTAAATTAAAAATAAGTAAAAAAAAAACAGAGAAAAACTCCTGAAAATTAAAATTTTTTGTCATTTCAATTATTAAGCATTGATATGAAACAATTGTTCAGGATCAACAATTTATATTTATGAATATAAAAGTATTCAATTTTTCTAATTTTTTCCTCATTTTTTTTCCCCTTCAAAAATGATGGGATTAAGGCGACGGAAATAAATATATGAATCTTTGAATATTTATCACTTAAGGTGCTTCAAATGGTTTAGAAATACAGGGATTTTTTCCTATTCTTTTTAGACTTTTAGTTTGAAAATAGTATTAACAGTAAATAAAGATTGTCGAAACAATAAAGTCATTATCATTTACCTAAGCTTAGTCTATTTTTCTATTATGAATACTTTCAGCCGAGTTTAGATTGGAAATTCGCTGTCCCATGAATTTTCTTTGGAGAAAGGCTTAAGGCAGGATGGTCCTCTGGCTGCTCTTCTTTTTAATGTTGCACTGGAGGTAGCTATTGAATTCGGGGATGTATTAGAAACCATATAGAGGAACCATTTACAATCGGCTGTCCAGAAATTTAGCATAGGCAGATGATGTAGTCATTGCCGCAAGAACCCGAGCAGTATTAAAAGAAATATTCAAAGAATTCGAAGAAGCAGCATTTAAAGTAGTCATCAAGATTGATAAAGATAAGACTGTGTACATTAAAAGTTCAAGAAGGGATAAGGAAGTGAATAACAAAGTGACTTTCAGTTTCATGTTTATGTTGACAAGAGTTTCTATAAACTAGTTCAATTACCTGGGAAGCCTGGTTACAGATGACTAGAGGCCGGGATAGCAGCAGGAAATATATGTTATTTCTCACTGCAAAAAGTATTGAAGCTTAGAGCTCTCTCTAAAAAAATGAAAGTGATCATCTACAAAACTCTCGTAAGGGTAGTGATTTATCAGTGTGAAACATGGACCCTGACAAGAAAAGCGGAACGGATGCTCAACTGGGAGAGGAAGGTATTGGAAAAATATGGGGAGGAGTCTCGGAGAATGTGATTTGGAGAAGAATAAAGAATGTGGAGCTGATGGAACTGTTCTGAGATATCCAACATCATGGCATTAGTGAAAAGAGCTCGAATTAGATGGATAGGACATGTTGAGAGGATGCTCGATCAAGGGCTACCCAAAAAGATGCTATATAGGAAACCAGATGGAAAACGGAAAAGAGGACGTCCTCGGAGCAGATAGCTGGACGCAGTGGAGGAGGATCTAAAGCGGTTAAATATTAAAGGATGGAAAGAAAGAGCAAGATATCGTGAGGTGGAGGAGTACCGGGTTCTTGTAGGCAGTGTAGTGCCATAATAATATTAATTAGTCTATTTTTCTATATGGCTGAAAATTGATGTGTAGTTAAGCAGCATTTTTATCATGAAGATTCATCCTGTTTTTAATCGCAATTCTAACTTGAATGTAGGTTAAATTTAGAAAGTTCCGAGAGGTTAGACAGCTATTCTATGAAAGAGGTTCCCAAAACATTAAAAAAAAATAGGTTTATCTCCTTTTTCGTCTCAACGCCTCATTTATTAATTAATTAATGAGATCGAAAACCATAATTTAAGAGTGACAACAAAGGTTTATTTCGGCTTTTGCATAAAATTAGAGAAAAAACTAAAATAATTCGGTCGTTCCAGAAAACATCATTGAGTCCACAAGATTCCATGTCTTGCCGCGGAAATGACAGTTTTGATAAGAGATATAAAGGACAAACAGAAGAGATTGTTTAGTGGCCGTGAATGGAGTCACGCGATGTAACTGATCCTAGAACAGATACTAGTAATAAATCAGCAATATGAGTTCACTTGAACAAGGCATCAAGCTACCTTACTGTGGTATTTACGCTACTGCTCCTTCCTCGTTCCTCTTGAATGAAAGAAGTTTACCTTATGACACTTTAGGATGAACAAAATTTTTGTATGAATGACTGAGGCACTTGCTATCGGGTATAGTATATGTTTTTTCCTGAATAAGTAAATTAAAATAGTATCCTACCATCTACGTGAAGGATTTGGATCCCACGGATTTAACATTTTTTATTATCTTTATTGAAATTTACAACTGTATATTACATAATACATTTAGTAAATATGATCTTAGTTAAAATGGAGTGTTACAGGCGTGTAGAGCAACTACCCATTGGTAGCACTCTAATGGCATTTGGTGGCACTCTCGTGGCCATCTTCTTTTCAGGCGCCTCGGAGGATTGTCAGGAATGGAATAGGATGTAAGGTTTGAAACTAGGAGGTTTGAGTGGTTAGGGAGTTTGTAATGGAAGGAGTGATATCTGGTTCGGTTACAAAGGGAACATTAAGGTCTTTATGTATGATTTTACTTGTGACAAAGTAAGGAGCATTGAGGATTTTACGAAGGATTTTGGATTGTAAGGATTGGATACGAGAGGAATTCGGAGGTTTAGTGGAGCCATAAAGCTCAACTCCATCTAACATTAATTTAAATTCCTTTAAAACCGTACATATGTACATAAGAATATATAAACAATAAAACAATTTTAATAAATAATAATTATTGAAACCTACATTTAAAAGATGAATAAACATATCTTTCGACACTCGTTCCATTCAAGCTCATTGATTACAACGACCAAAAACTGATGAAGTAGAATTATAGCAGTACAATCCTGAAACTAATTATTCTTTTGAGCAAAAGTAGAAAAATTTAAAAACAAGGTCTTAGTATGTAAATGAGAAATCCTACACTCCAATTTATAATATTTTATTCAAATTAAAAAGCTAAAAAATTATTTGCAAGTCATGTATTTTGGAGCTCTTTGTATGATCGAGAGAAAAAAAGGAATCAACAATCATTTTGATAAATAATTTATCAATATTTGTTTTTTATGAGATTTAGGGCCACAATTTCAACGATCATTTCAGTTTTAATATACATGTCTATAGATAATTTAAAACATTTAAAAAAGAAAGAGTTTTTTTTTTTTGTTACTGAAATTTACTAACTATTGAAAATTTGCACTCACAAACTAAGGAGGGTAATATCTCATATCAATTTTTTATTTTAATTTGCTTATAGAATGTTAATTTTCAGTACTTAATAAATTTCAGATGACACTTTATAATGTTTTATTTTTTCCAATATTTTATATTACCTATATAAAAAAATAACTTAAATGTTTTCGAAATAGTATAATACCTTAGGAATAAATGAAAACATATTTTTTTTTTTTATCAATTAATCTCACAAAATGGGTTCAACGATACACTTTGTTATTTTTTTTTTGGTTATTTTAAACCCAAGTATATTACAACATAAGATAAAAGAATATTGAGTTGTCTTACTAATCTCTTATTTTAGTTAGTGGCAAATACAGCTTTGGAATTTTTCACTCAATTTCAGTTAGTTTTATTTGTATCTTAAAAACATCTGTTCATTAAAAGCATAAGACACAGCAGTTTGTCCATATGCCGTGTTTCTAATTCTGATTCGGCTATTATACAACTTAGTGAAATAGTTGAAAATTGACTTTTGGTCACCTCAGCGTCCAACCAACCGTGCTTAATCCTCAAGGATAGCAAAATATCAGAATAGTTACCAACTGTTTATTTTATGAGTTTATTTTGTCATATATCATTAAAACTACTGCTCCTACAAAGATAAGCGTTATAAACTATTTTATAGTAAATTTAACTAGCTTTAATTTGAGTGCTCGCTGACCTCTGTACGTCGAATTTTCGGAACAACTATAAATCAATTTATTTTAGCAAATATCATGAAAACTACTATTCCTACAAAGGTAATGGTCATAAACTACTTTATAGTACAATTATTTAGCTTTAATTTGAGTGCTAACAGACATTTGTATGTCCAATGGTTATTGAGATATAGATTTCTCAAAATAGATTCACTAACTACTGATATTTCAGTACAATTGTATTTTTTACATTTATAAATGTTGGTTTATAAAAGGCTATATCTCGAGAACTATTGGTTGTAAATAGCTCTATTAGGGCTTACATTTCAGCAAATTTACTCTTCTTTAAATAATTTTCTCTTAGATTTTCTAGTGTTGCTGGTAGTTTTAAAGATATAGAGCTCCGAATGAAAAATTAATATTTTATAAGGTCTTGAAACAGCCGCCATTTTTCCCCCTACCTATACTTTGCAGACTCATCAGTTTTCCATTAACATCTATTCATTAATACCATAACACACAGCAGTTTGTCCATATGTTGTGTTTCTAATTCTGATTCCGCTATTATACAACTTAGTGAAATAGTTGAAAATTGACTTTTGGTCCTCAGCATCCAATCAACCGTGCTTAATCCTCAAGAATAGCAAAATATCAGAATAGTTACCAACTGTATTGATGAATAATTTGTATTGGAACAAGATAGTAGACCTTATAAAGTAGATTGTTGGAAGATAGTCCGAGTGGCGGCCAATAAAGGTATCAAAATAGTGAACGAAAACTATTTATTGTAAAAAAAGTTTCGCACCACTTTATAGGGCTTCGTCATGGCTAAATTAAAAA
>NW_027111457.1:514366-515884 GCF_000696795.3 Halyomorpha halys
GGAAGATAGTCCGGGTGGCGGCCAATAAAGGTATCAAAATAGTGAACGAAAACTATTTATTATAAAAAAACGTTTCGCACCACTTTATAGGGCTTTGTCATGATTAAATAAAAAACAAGATACCAATCTTGGTGGCCCTGTGTTTTTATTCATCTTAGAAGAAGATAGTTGACCGCAAGAAGTAGATTATAGGAAGATAGTCCGGGTGGCGGTCAATAAAGGTATCTAAATAGTGAACGAAAACTATTTATTGTTAACCAATGTTTGTATCTTGTTTTCTCATTTAGCCCTGACAAAGGCCTGCAAAGTGCAAGGTTAAGCGTTAGTTAAGAATAAATAGTTTTCTTTTACTATTTTGATAGTTTTATTGACCGCCACTCAGATTATCATCCTACGATAAATAATTTAATTTGTCATAGAAAACTATTTAATTCAATATGAAAATATTTATATAATTTTTTTTTAAAGTCAATCCACAGCGAAGGTGATGTTTTTCTGGTTATCTACAGGTGAACAACCTATTCTAACCATTTTTCAATTTTGTGGGACCGCCGCTTAATGAAAAAAGTCAACGCACCCAGACCGAAGTCGGACGGGCGCCGCCCGCAGATCTCAGGACGATGGACCTATACCTAACCAACTGAGCTATGGACGGTCCATATTTATATTTTAAATATATGGGGATAAAGTAATTTTTTATATAAAAGTGCTGTTGATCCACAACATTCACAAGATGACAGCATAAGAAGGGTGCTCTTGTAGTTTAATGTTTACCTATTTTCTTTGTTCCTAATAGATTATTTTTCAAACTTAATATAGTTTTTTATCTATTTGCAAAAATAAATAAATAATTTTTTTATTTAATTTAATTTAATTTATTTAATTAATAAATAAATCATTAGAATTGCTGATTACTAAATTTCTTAAAAATGAAAAATGGCTTAAAGGAAATAATTGTCACGTAATCAACAGTATTACTACTAACTATTAATGTTTAAAATTAAGAATAATTCTATGACAAAAAAAAATAAATAAGACAATTTATAATATATTACGTTCTCTGAGATCGTTTTCGAAATTGTTCCGGTCTTATATCCGTTTTAGACAGTAAAAAGATAACTCTTTTTGCCGATTTGTACATTCAGATCAACATGTCTCTGTAGTAGTATTTATTCAGTTAATAATCAATTTAGCAATCTAAACACGCAGCTGAAAAGTTATGTAGACATTTCCTTCATTACCATTCATAGATATCTCATTGAGATGTTAGGAGAGAGCTGAATGGGGCCATATATGATGATCCATATTCCTTATAATAGATGCCTAGTTGTTTCCTCATAAATCTTCATTGACAAGCACCCAATCTTCGGATGCTATTTACTCGCTTAGAACTGATTTTTACTTACTACACATATTTACGGTCATCATAACACGTAAGTTGACTTAGCACTTTGTAAATTTATTATTGTTAAGTTTATTGCAGAGCTAGTTTTATATATATATATATATATATATATA
>NW_027111457.1:515934-520339 GCF_000696795.3 Halyomorpha halys
ATCATAACACGTAAGTTGACTTAGCACTTTGTAAATTTATTATTGTTAAGTTTATTGCAGAGCTAGTTTTATATATATATATATATATATATATATATATATATATAATGTGAGTGTGAAGAGAGAGAAAACTGGCTTGAACCAGCCTTGCTAGATAAACATGCATTAAAAACGATAACGATATAAAATCTTAGATCAAAGATTCCTGGATATTATGTAAAAAAAAGCATTGCTTTTGGGAATGACGTTTTAGGCTATGGATTGGAATATCATGTAGTATAGAATATCGATGATGGGATGAAAAATAAAGGAGTTAAAAAAGGGTTGAATTTGTCTTTTAAATAGTTTGATTCGATACTTAGGACTCCATCTTGACAAGAGACTTACTTGGAATCCACACACAAGACTGAAACGACAAGAAACTGCTCGTAGATTCGGATTGCTACAACACTTACTTGACAAACGCTCTAAACTTCCCATTCACTACAAAAAATTAGTATACACTACAATAATCAGACCAATTTGGACATATGGAATTTAGCTCTGGGGCACCACCAAACCATCAAATTCTTCCCGCATACAATCGTTACAATCCAAAATCCTACGTAAAATTCTTGATGCTCCTTATTACGTCACAAATAAACTCATTCACAAAGACCTTAACATCCCATTCGTTGCAGATTTGACCCAAAACAGATATGCGTCTTTTTATTCCAAACTCCTTAACCATCCTAACCCATTAATTCTTAATCTTTCATCCTTAACAATCCCTGATAATCCTCCGAGGCGTCTGAAAAAAAGATGGCCACGGGACCTTCTAATTTAAATTAATGTTTGAAGTACCACCATTGGGTGGTTCCTTCCCAAGATTTTCAAGTGTATATGAAACATACCACATATTTACCTATTGTATTATTTTGTACAGTTGTAAATTACATTAAATAAATAATTAAAAAAAAATAGTTTAATTCACATAGCATTAAAACCCTTTGAAAATATTTGACCCTGATTTATCGTGGGGGAAAATTACACTAACTCACTAACTCTCTGTTGGGCGCTACAGTCCTTGCAGGACCTGGGCCTCTGCCACCGTTCTTCCCCATGCTTCGTGGCCAGCGAGACTCCTCCAATTTCCATGTCTCTTTAACTTTTTCCTCCTGGTGCAGTATTTAGCATCATTTTTGGAAGCCTACAGGGCTCCATCCTTTCCACATGTTCTAACCATCGCAGCCTGCCCCTCTTAATTCTCTAAGGATATCAGGATCTCCATATAATTTTATTAGTTCGGCATTACTTCTGATTCTCCACCTGTGCTCTTCTTTAAGGGCTCCAAAGATCTTTCTCAGTACCCTTATCTCCCAAACCAGTAGAGCTCTTATGTTTTCCTTGGTTAGAGTCCACGTTTCACCGCCATACAATACAACTGGCCTAATTATTGTTTTTTATAACAAAAGCTTTGATTTCCTAGAAAGACTTTTGTATCGGAGTGCTTTTTGCAGGGCATAGAAACATCTGGTTCCTGCTACTATTCTGCCCTTAATTTATACTTCTAAATTATTATTCTCCGTCACAACTCCTGGGTACTTGAAAGTACTGCAGCTGTGAAACGTGTTTTCCCTCACATCCAAAATGTCTCTTCTCTCCCCGGTCTGTCTAGAGGTTTTCATATATTTGGTCTTTTCACAATTTATATAAGCCCTAAATCTTGTGCTGCTCTCTTGAATTCTTCTACAGCACCGGCCAGTGCTATTTTGGTTCTCCCTGTGATGACTACATCATCCGCATAAGCCATGAGTTGTGTGAGCCCATTGTAAATGGTGCCACCCGAATTTGTCCTTATTTTTCTAATGGCAGGTTCTAGGGCGAGGTTGAATAGTACTAGTGATAATGGGTCTCCTTGTCTTAAGCCACTTCGGGGAAAATAAAATAAGATAGATATATAAGGTCTTACTAGGCCATTTGAGTGTTTAAAAAATGAATTTGAAATGGAATTGTTTTAATCACTTGTATTTGAAGTAAACATTTTGCTATAAATAATGATATCATACTGAGTGTAAAAGACGCCGTAAAAGGTTCCATTGTGGTCAATATTAATTTTCTATAAACCTAAATATAATTTGATTACTGGTTAACATGTGAAGACACATAGAGTTGCCGCTTGGACGCTTCATTAAAAATGTTTATGCAAGAGATTCCCCTTAGAGGAGATTAGACATGGAAGATAGAGTTTTGACAGCTTGAAGGCTATGTCATGCTATAGAAAGCGTGCAACACTTCTTCCTCGGTGTATTCTGTTATTGGTTCTTTGTAGTACTTTTACGGCCCCTGACTTCGCAAGTGTATTGCTTGATTTAGAGGACGTTGCATGTGCATAAAAACGAAAGTAGTTCGGCCCTCACCGCCTTTGGCATAATATGTTTTCTGGGATAATTCATAAGGTGTGTTCAGTTATCTACCTCAATAAAAATGTTGATGAAATATCTTCAATAATCTTCATGTGTCTTTGTTAATTAATCTGAAAAGGTTTTAGAAAAAGTTTACAAACGTTCCCTTCCATATTAACATAAAGTACGAAATGGGACTAGAACATCGTCGAAGAAAAAGTAGATTGATCGCTTTGGAAAATTGAAGCTCAGAGTTCTGTTACAGATGTTCTATACTCCCAAATATTCATCTTCCAATAGTAACTAAGTTTTAAGTTATTTAAGTTCCTGACACATTGTCATACTAGGCTCTTTGCAGCTGTAATTTTTTTTACAGTGAGGTTTTTCTAAAGTGTGAAGAACCATTACCTCAGAAGATTTTTTTTTGTTTGAGTGTTGTAAAGGTATATCTGTTGTGGGTACCCTCATCGAAATCCTCTTTATATCTGAAATTTATCGTTTTTTATTAGTTTACTATGTTTTTATTCGTTATATTAATTATTTAATTCGTTATATTATATTATTTCATAATGTATCTTAAAAAACCTGGCGCCCAAACCACAAAACTTTCACTTACTACTACCTTCAAATGAAATTAATCCTTGTACATTTCGTAACAGCTTTTTCGTCGTTACTCTTAATATATATTTAAATTAGGTAACTCAATCAATTTTAACTATTAACTAATGTTAACCACCATAGTAACTATCATGAAAAAAAAAATTACGGAATATTTTCAAATTGTATATCCATCCATTGTTTGTAACTAATAACAAGGAGAAATGTTTATTGCTTGAAATAAATGAAATTAAAGCTACTTGGAAAGTTTTTATTTATTTTAGCCGCTATGAAAATTCGTATTTTAGGGTTTTTTGATCTGTGAAAACGACTATCAACTTTATTTCTGCCTAGAACACACCAGTTTAACAAAAGATAATAGTCGTTCTCTATGTTATGTGATCTGACGGGGGGGGGGAGGGAGGTGGAAGAGGGAGTTAAGGCAATTTCTCGTGCTACAATCTGTTGTAAGTGGTCCCAGGCAAATATTTTCCCCCTTAGTTAGTAATCGAATTGTTTCATAGTTCATACTTATCCATTTTATATCCCTGCTATCAAAGTGAAATTATTGATCATTGCACAAAAGAAAAGAAAGTATATTAAGAGAATTTTTTAAAAAATTCGTCATTTCATCCTTCCCATACTATTTCAATGAGGATAGCATCTTGCTGATGTTAAATATTACATTATTTTATATTGATATACCGGTTCTAAATCTTTAGAGCTGTTTTTGAGAAAATCGATTCTATAAAGTGGGTCTTCCGACCTGTAGATGTTTTCGAAAAGTTGTTTTAATATTACAGGTACATATAAGCGGTATGAAATTTCAGTTTCGTTCGAGTATTTGTTTACTCATACTGGCCATTTCGCAAGACTTGATTATTTGGATTAAGTGGAACTCAAAATGTGAATTTTCATCGTATTCATATTCCATATAAAGTGAATTCCGAGTTTTTTTGTTATATCTTTTTTTTTTTTTTTATATTTATTTAAGTGTTTCGACCACTCGGGCCATTTACACTTGATTTAAAAATTCGATTACAATTGGCATGTTCATACATTAGAAATATAAATATAATTAAAATTACAAGATGAGAAATTTACATACATACATGACATACAATGACAGTTGAAATTACAAAGTTGGAAATTTACAATCACAATTACCATTACATGTTAACAATTACAATTTACACTTCACAAATTTAGTACTGTTGTGGAGTCTGCTCTGATCATTTCCTGTATACATGAAGAGAATCGGTGAGACTCCAGAGCAACCCAGTAAGAATGTGCCCAACAGCGAGATCACTTCAGCAGCATCTACACATCGGTTCATCCTCCCTTCTTCATGAGATAATAGTGGGTGAGTCGCGTATGTTCCATCCGAAGACGGGTTAATACATCTCTGTAGCAGATTCATGTTT
>NW_027111457.1:520389-527469 GCF_000696795.3 Halyomorpha halys
AGTTTGGAATGATGTAGAAACTTAAAAAGTCTATCTATGGTATGTTTGTTATCTTGCAAGATGGAATGGAGATCATCAGGTATATTATATAAAGATTTGAGGGAGTTATAAGCTCGGCATTCTGTCAGAATGTGTTTGACTGTAAGTTCTGTTCCGCAAGTTTGGCATGGTGGAGGATCGCGGGCCATAACGTAAACGTGGGTTAGGCGCGTGTGACCTATTCGAAGGCGCGTCGAAATCACCTCCTCTTTGCGCACATCTCTAATTGTTGTTGTTGTTGTTGTTATATCTTTATTGTAACTTACAACTGTGCATAATGATACATCCAGTAAATTTGGTGTAAGTTTATAATGGATTGATACAGGCGTATAGAGAAACTACCTATTTGTAGTACTCAAATAACGTTTTATCATTAGCTGGTCTGGTGGCCTTCTTCTTTCAGGTGTCTCGGAGGATTGTCAGGACTTGAAATTGCAAGTTCAAATAGAAATCTTAAATATTACATGATTCCTTGCGTTATAGTGGTTTTTGGTATCAACATATTTGTATTTACTTTTTATTTTATTCGTTTGGCTAGGCTAGTATAGGATTTAATGGGACTCTATCGGGGATTTAATAGAATCTTCGGGGTCCATTAAATCTCATGGAGTGGGTACTCCAATTGGGTAAAAATCTGGCGGTCGAGTGTGATTCTGATCTAATTACCTCCTTTCAGAACCGTTGGTCTAGTAACAGTACTTCCTTACAAAGTACAGCCCCCTGATCCTTCATGAGTTGTAGCGGTACAGATTTAATTTAATTAAATTGAAATATTACAGTAAATTTATGTGTACTTCAATGATTTTCAAGTTTTACTCTCTATCATAATTAAAATGAAAGATTAAAATTATTTAAAATATATATTGCCTTTTTATTACTGTATCTCAAGAAGGTAATCTTGAATATTTCTCTATTTTGAATTAACTGTGAATAATTTTTCAGTTAAAGACATTTTTTTTATAATCTACTCCATCATATTGAAGAAATAGGCATAATATTTTATATCTGCCTATACAAGTTACTTTTCGCTATATCCTATACTTTAGAAATTTCGCTGTATCCTATAGTTGTTACTTTGGAAATGTCACTATATCCTATACTTGTTACTTTGGAAATGTCACTATATCCTATACTTGTTACTTTTGAAATTTCAATATAAATATTGATCAAGCTACCTTTGCTCTTTCATTTAATTATTTTTGTCTTTTTATTTTCAGGTAATGGTGATTTCAGAGATCACTAAAATAAATAAGTGCAAGTGTTGCAGTTCTCAAATTTGTAAGTTGTGTAATAAATAAATATTATTTTATTGAATACCTCTAAAATTCGAATTTTTATTTATATTGGGAATCTGTATGATATATGATATAACAATGGTAAAGAAAAATTTGTTTATCCCAGATCATGCTTTCTTCTTCTTCATATAGCAGCTTTATAAAAGGAATAAATAAAGATACAGAAATCACCTACATAAAAAATGTTATTCTTTTTATTGCAATATTCTCCTAGCAGAAATATAAACAGATAACTAAAGTAGTAACTTGTGATATTTCCCAACAGTATTGGATTTACCAATTTGGTTTTAATTATTAATCATTCATTCATTCAACTTATGAATATTTATTATTTTCAAAAATCAATTTTCCTATGTTTATTCATTATATTTTCATAAGATATCTTTAAAAGAGCCAACAGTAAAATCACACAAAGGGATGTTTGAATTTACATAGGGTTTTTATCCGAAAGAGTCCTAGCGTTACAAGATTTTCCAGTTTTCCTTTGTGAAAATATTTACTGGTTTACTACTGTGAGGACTCTCACAATAGTTATGGTTCCTTCTTATCTTTACTTCATTCGAAATATAAACGATATCAAGCTCATCCCTAAAAACAATATAACGTCATTAAGAAACATACAGTTGGTAAAGCTGCATACTTTATAACGACATACTATATTTAGGTAACAGTTTAGTAATAAGTAATTACAATTTGTGACGGTCAATAAAGGCATCAAAATAGTAAAAGAAAACTATTTATTGTTAACCAAAGTTTCATCCCATTTTACAGGGCTTCGTCAGAGCTAAGTGAAGAAACAAGATACAGACATTATAGGATTGATAGAACATTAAAAATTTAAAACAAATGTTATGTTTATAAAGTATATCAAAAATCATAATAATATTAGGAAGTATACATGTAGATGGACTAGAAACATGTTACTAATACATACAACCAGGTGTGATAGAGTTCTAAATATATATCTAGCCTAATAAATTGTAGAAGAATATCGTTAGAAATATCCTAAAGAGGTATGTGTAAAATGTAAAACGTATAGGTGAAGAAAATATGGCATAAGTGAGGTATAGAGTATATATCCCTGTAAAAGGGAGATATTAAGATAAATAAAAATACCTGTCAATCTGATGGGTAGTTCCCCCGATTACTTTATTGGTTTTTTTAATTAACTTTATTTATCTGATTATTGAAAAAATAGAGGAATAAACATTATTGTTTTTCAGGCAATACTTTTGTTTTAAAAGTTAAAAATAAAAACTTTATTTACTTATTTAAATTCATTTTATTAGATTTGAATAAATAAAACGTTACATATATTTTACAACCGATGACTGACCTCATTTATCTTAATTGCCCAAAATTACATTGCAATATATTTTTACCCCCAATGCAATGATATGAAATTTCAATTTCTTAGGTTTGAGGAATTGAAAGGATATCATACTTTACGGATATCATTTGTATTCATATTAACTTCCATTAGTTTCAATAAAGCCATTTTAATGTACAACAAGATTTTTTATCCCTTGTTCAAATTAACGTTTTCTCTTTAAATCAATAAACTGGGGAATAGTAAGTTTTAACATATTTAGTATCATTATAATATTTTGTTTCTATAACTAATTTTTTTTTTGTATTCACTTTCGAAATTTTATCGCGTTTCCATATATTGAGTATTTTGTTTTCTACTTAGACAGTTGAAGGCGAGTTAGATAAATATTGTGGAAGTAGTTGAGTGTGAATTACATTGGTCAGTTGATATTTTCAGATAACTCTATTTCTTTACAGTCACCTGATAAAAAGGTTCTACTACATCCACATCACATGTCTCCAACTGACTACTTTTTTTTTAGAACGTTGGGCGCATTTTTAAAAAATAAAATATTCTAAAATTAAGGTAAAATTTTTATTTCGCAAGTTTATTAATTAAAATTTTAAAAAATTTGAACAAGGAATGAAAAACCTGGTATGCCGTTGGCAAAAGTTGATTGAAGTCAACAGATTTATATTGATAGCATACTAATTTATTTTTTGCCTGGACTTTAATTGTACTTTGACCACACGTTACTGTACCTTATTATCAATGATTCCAATCTGAGATAATGCATTGGATGCACTTCTAGCCTCTAGTCACGTAGTAACCTGTGACACCATTTGGCATGAAGTCAATGTGTAACGGCCTCTTCATAATAATGAGTGCTGCTTCTACTTGGCTTATCGATTGTGATTTTATGAAAACTTTTGTGCCAGATTGAGTTTTAACAATTCTTCGAGAAAATAATATTTTTCTAACGGGGTCATCTGCCTCAAAAAAAAAAAAAATGACTTCGTGGATATTATATCACCGCACTCGATTCGCATGGCGACGATAGGGGTTAGGAAATAGTTTCCCCCCGCTGAAGGTATGGTTTGTTCGATGAGTTCTTATCCAATTCGTAGGAAGCTCACCGTTCTCACAGTATTATTTTCCAACATAACGGAAGGTAGATGACGTTTGTAAAGCGAATAACGCGAAAGCGGATGTAATACACGCTAGTCTAGTTATCCTGAAGCTAATGGATTTAGAAAAGAAATGGTGTTGCAAAAGGTAATTGCAAACGAAACTGAATAAAAGTCTCGAAAACGTAACCTGTCCTGCTGGGAAAAGAGGAAGAGTTGGCATATGGGAGAAAACATATTAAGGTGTTAAACATATTAAAGAAAAAAAAAAAAGAGATGTACCATCCACGTCACTAAATAATATTATTATTTAAAGAATATTTATTTTCACTTTTTATTAGTTTATAATTATTTGGACTAAGGGGGTCTCAAAACGTGTGTCTACGTCGAAAACTTAAATTCGAAATTTTACACTATTGTAATATTTCCCCTTACTAAATATTTTTCAAACGAAGGCAGGTAATAACTCTTTTCAGAAATAATCTGGGATATAACTTTGAATTATTAATAATTACCTTAATTTTAATACTTATCTTTCTTGTAATTTTACTTCCGATGTATTTTTAATTTATGTGTAAAATTAGTAAGTTTAAATTTAGAACCTCATGAACAAATTATTAATCTTAATTATAATTAATTGATTTCTAAAGTTTATGGTTTTTTTTAATAGCTTTTTTATCCTTTCTTGTTTTATTTTCCATGTAAATGATTTAAACTATAGTAATCTGTAAATAAACAAAAAAAGATACCTCTGTGTTCTGCAACCATCAAACGACATTCACTTGCGTCATAGCAGGTACATGCTTACGAAACAACTTTATCTTGCTGAACGTTGAACGTGTACAAAAAAGAAGTAGGTGACATTATTTATAATAGTAATCTTGCTCGTACATCAGTTACTAAACATGTTATGCATATTACTAGATTTCGCAACGCATAATCTATTCAAATATATATTTATTAAGATAATTAAAGCATTTCGTTGGTTAGAAAATAATATTCTATTTCATTATTTATGTAGATTTTTAATATCTACTAATCGAGCGAGGCAGTTTAGTCCATAACGAACATTGTTACAGAAGATCATTTAGTACGTTTTTAGTCTCCACTTTGCGTCAACTTAAGTTATGCTAAATTATTCTGTCCCTGTGTCCCTGTAAGTTATTATAAAATCGAATATCAGAAACTTGAACATGTGTCGTTCGATTGCTATCGAATCAGTGACATTTGTG
The DNA here is from genome assembly GCF_000696795.3 of Halyomorpha halys. Classification (NCBI taxonomy): domain Eukaryota; kingdom Metazoa; phylum Arthropoda; class Insecta; order Hemiptera; family Pentatomidae; genus Halyomorpha; species Halyomorpha halys. The sequence goes on from NW_027111457.1 coordinate 525,395, forward strand.
TAAAATATTATAAGATGAAAAACTCATAGCTATTGTGTAGAGTCAAAAAAATATGGCCAGATGGTAAAATACTCACGAAAATTAAATTATGACCGTGTTAAATTATGGGTTATGTTTTAGATTTTCCAGTTTATTGATTAATTTTTTTATGAAATCGTGAGCGCTTGAATTGTAGGTATTTAATTTGAAATTAAGCAAAATGTTTGATTAGATTTTTATTCAGGGCGATCAACATCTAGGTTATTACACCCTTTTTACTTCATCTATCTTCTTGACTTTGACATTTGATGGTTGAATGTAGACTATTTCCTTTTTTACACTGGTCGGTATTGGTGGATTATATTTTAGTATAAAATTGTGTTTCTTTCAAAAATTTTATTATTTTGTCTATGGATTCTTCTGAATTTTTAAGGGCCAATTCTCTTGTTCGTGGAATTTTATTATTTTCGAAGGCTTGACGAAATGATGGGCATTCTTCAATTATATGCTTTATTGATAATGGGGAATGACAGATTTGGCAAATAGGCTGGTCCTCTTTTGTGATTAAGTGAAGGTCAGTTAATTTGGAATGTCCTATTCTTACTCTTGCAACAACCACTTCTTCTCTTCTGTTTCCCCTTATGGCACTTTTTTATTATTTTTTTTTTACATTTCTCAATTTATTGGTGAGTGGTACGGTAGCCCACATTGAATCCCAACTTTTTCGGATTCTGTTCCTTAAAAATGCCTTTATGTCTTTCGGCTCGTAAATTTGGAGTGGTGGGACGTTCATTGTAGCAGCCTCTTTAGCCGCTTTATCCGCTGCCTCATTTCCAGCTATTCCTGAGTGCCCCGGAGTCCAGAGAAAGGAAACACTTTTTTTATGATGTTCTAGCATGTCTATATAGTTATGAATTTTGTCTATCGTAGGTCCGCTTTGAAATTTGATAGACTCTGGAGTGCTGACATTGAATCTGTACAAATGAGTATGTTTGAGTATTCACTTTCTATAGATGGAATTTTATTTTGAATTTAATTTTATAAAAAAATTTAGAGTGATTAAAAGCAGTTTTTCTATGAAATTATTTACTGTTCAATTTTATTGATAGTAAAATTTGTTTATGCAATTTAGTAGAACAAAGAAATAATAGTTGACCAGGATTGTTGTTTATGCATAATTTTCACATATAAGGATGTAAATATTTTTATAATACTGAAACGAGTTATTCAGCAAAGGGTTCGAATAAATAAAAACAATATATTTTCATAATTTTATAATAACCATATTATTTTTTTTAAAAACAATGTTATTAGATACAGATGGATACTTATTAAAAACAATTAGAAAATATATAACTGTAATGTAAATTATAATCAAAGCCGAAAGACCAGAGTAAATAAAGTTTATGCATACACACTTATTAAAATCAATTTTAGTTTTAAAGACAATTAAGCAAAGGACCGAGTATTTTCTATTCCGGGCAATTTTAATACAAATTTAAATATTTTATTTATTTTTTTGTTTAATGAAATATGATTTCAGAAAACAGAGGAGGTCTATCGATTTGCTATTTAGCGGTGTCTTTAGTTTATTCACAAAATTCCCCGAAATAGAAACTACCCTCTCACTTGCAACCGAAGTGTTATTCGTACATTGAAAACCGATATTTTCTACTAAAAAACCGGTTTTCGAATTTCATAATTTTATCCAAAAATCGGTTTTTAAAACCGGGTTTTAAAAACCGACAAACCCTAGTACCAGATTAACCACCCTAGGTTTGAATCGAACCCACAACGTTCCGAACCAAGCGCTCTTAAACCCTCGCCCAAACTCATATAATATAACGATGATTTAAGGAAACATTATGCATTTGAAAAAAATATCCTGTCTCATTTGTGTTTTATTCAGTTATCAGGCTAAAAAAGAATTTTATGTATTATTTTAATTGTTTGATTATAGAACTATATTTGTAGTGATATTAGCGTGTTAACTACATCGTTATTTGGTTGAAAACATATTGACGACCACACACAGATTGGTGCAGTCCACCTTATTTAGCTATACCACTTACTAATTCATAATACTTATATATATA
>NW_027111457.1:529259-534827 GCF_000696795.3 Halyomorpha halys
TATATATCACAATATTGATGGGTTATCGAGATCCTGTTTAGGTACAGCAGCAGTAGCTTACTATATTACTATAGATATTGCATTCCCCAAGAACATATAGTAAGGCCAAACGTTGAGTAATTTACTACAAAACTGGCTAATATTTATTTATTTATTTTTTACTTTTAATTATTAATTACTTTACCGATACAATTCAATTAATAACTTGCTAAATCAAGTATTTAATGATCACATGTCATAAAATTTAATCATTTCCCTTGCAAATATATGTGGCATTTATACGAAGTCCAAATACACTGAACCTGTAGATGTAGGGCAGTGTTACAGTCCATAGAATAACTGTCTGGGCTTGCCATCTGGTGGCTACTCATTTACAAACCAAAAAGATTCAAATGACCTGTCGTCTCCTACGTAAACACCTCCTTCTTTACTTTAAAAAGGCACATCATTCCTTGTTCAACCATCCATCAAAGTATTAGGTTCACAACTGAAAACTCTATGTCAAGCACAAACGATATAAACTTTAAAGCGAAATTCTTACTATAAATATTAATTTGACAGGATGAATTTAATTGTATTTGATGTAAAATAGTACCCTGAATTGAAAATTAAACGAAGGCTCAATGATAAAAAATGCGTGTCCAAAATTAAACTATGTTTAGGAGTTACTAATCTAGTTTCGAATTATGGTTAGTACTAAACCTTTATGACGGATAATATATAAAGTGGAGAGCAGAGGTTTGTCAAATGGTTCTTGGAATCACCCAACTTTAAACAATGTACCAGACTTTAGTCGAGGAATAAATTAGGTGGTTGTACATTTCTAACCACACTGTCAACCAAGGCTCAAGAACAGGCACTTCTACCAGTATTTCCTAAAGCAATTAGTGCTGCTTAACTGATTTTCTGTTTTCATTTATTTAAATCTGTTTGAATGGATTACCATTTACACAAAGTTAATTGACGTTGAAGGGGTACACCAATTACTTTGGCAGAAAAACCAAAGGCATACATGTATCCCATTTCAGATTACACAAACAAATTCTTTTGTTCTCTAAACCTCCTTTATTATTAAATTCATACAATACATACATACATAATGGAAATAATGAATTTATACTAGTATAATATTTCGTAACCAGAACGTTTTCAAAAACTATTTATCCGCGATGAAACAGAATTGCAAAGTCATGAGGAAAAAACTTAGCACAAAGGCTAAGTTTAAAATAATTATCATTGTATTGTATGTATCCGGGTGACCAATTAAATATAATTTACTCTTGTGCAGTTAATACATTTTATTTTATTTTTATACCAGATCGGCCTGATGGGCCTTACATGGTTGATATAACTTATATTATATATATTTTTTAACAGTTGATTATGAGAGGGGTATAGTCATACAAATGACACCCCTAACTATATAAAATGTTCTTATTAAAAGATGAAAAATAATAATAATAATAAAATAAATAGATAAGAATAATCCTTCTTAATAAAAGAGGAAAGTAAAATTAATAACAAAAAATAATGATATTGGTACACTTAAATAAAACAAATAAATTGTCTTTTAATAGTAAAAAGAAACAAATTAATTTGAAAAAGAGAAGAGAGGAGAAAAGAGAGATAAAAAAATAATAATAAAAAAATAATAATAAAATAATAATAATAATAATGAATAAATAAAATGAATAATAATAATAAGTAAATAGAGGTATTGTGACTATGAATTAATTTTATAATTATTAAAAATTTATAAAAGAATGTCCTGCAGGAGTCTGGGCTTCAGTCTTCGGGCTGAGGTTGGGTTTCCTAGGTTGTAGGTCACTACTTCTTTAACTGTCGGCAACTGGGAGTGGAACTTCATGAACCGTTTTTTGATATAATCCTCTATTGACTCCATTTGTAATTCGCGATGCAATTGGCTATTTCATATGAACCAAGGAGCATTAACTGCGATTCTTAGGACTTTATTTTGAAAAGATTGTGGTTTTTTCCTTTTCATGAAGGATGCCGCTCCCCAGACTTCACAGCCGTACATCAGCAGTGCAGTTAATACAGATATCTCATTACCAGTGTCGCGGTAAGAGGGATGCGCTGGGATCTCAAAGAGCTCTGTTTTACCTCTCATATGTGAGAAATAGAGTGGACTCAGGGATCTTCAGGTCGATAGTGTAAATAGTTTATATATGTAAATGCGACTGATGATTTTTTTTTTCTTGTACATAGTTTAATTAGAGAGAGATTTTATTTATTTTTATTCTTATGTTATTTTATTTTAGTACGAATGTAATCAGTTATCACTATTACTTATTGCCCAACATTGTGGCAGATAGTAATATTGATCAATAAATAAAAGATATAAAAAAATACAGATTGATGCTCCGGATGCAACTGTAAAATTTTGTGGAATTGACATAATTGTTTTAGTGGATTCAAAAATTCATTTACTACAACATATTTGCGAATCCACATAATTGTGCTTGATTTTTTCATGATAAGAGAAAATCCGTTACTATAACTCGCATACTTATTTACCTTTCTCTTAGGTATAAGTACGAGAGTATGCAGTATTGTCATAATACTTCGTGGCAGCAATATGACCAAATGAAAGCTAAATCAAAATTATTCTAAACTATACGGATAAATATATAAACATTATAATCCTTTATTTTTTTACTTGATTCTATTGTGGTAAACATAGGTTTGAATTTTTATTGATATTGACACCTAAACGTGTTTAGCATTGATTGGACATAAGATTTTATTATTTACGTTTAGTAACAAGGAATTTTGTAGAACTGAGAAATGCGGAGTATTTTGCAGACCTCCCGCTTGAACAGAGGTATGCGATGCCCATATTCTATTTATTATTAACACTGGCATCGGTACTGTGGAGTTGCTTTAGTGGGATCTTAAGGGTAAGAAGAGAAAATAATGTCGCTTTTCACAAAGCATACAGATCTCCCAAAACATACATGGGTTATGATGTTCCCATGGCCTGTTTAGTGCATGTAGTGAAGCTACATCGAAGATCATGAAGTATCAAACAGTGATTTGGATGATTCTTATGTTGAGGCCAATCATCCTCTTCTAGGAACGACTCAGCCCAGTTCCTCCCTCTAGTCTAATCTATCACTTCATCTTAAGGTTGTTACGTAAGAAGTTGAATTTAACTGATAAGAATCAGAATTGTCGAAGGACATGTATATTCTAGGAGACAAGTAGTATAAGTTATACATAGTATATCATAGAATATTTATCTCTCTCTCTCTTCATATCAATGAAGTATATCTTATACTACCCTGTGATCGCAATTTGTTACTTAATATGCAGCAAGTCGGCAGTTTAAGTGATCCAGCTTTACCCGGATGGTTTTTGGGAGGAAAATAATTTAGGATATTGGGTATCAATGTTATTTGTAATTATGAATGCTACCTTTTTCATTAACCAATGTTGTTTTTTTTACTTTGTTAAATCATATATATATTACATCGATTTACACGAATATTACTGGTTAGGCTTCTTTGGGAGTCTTGATTTTCTTTCTTACCATCGCAGTTTCATGATCCTCGCTGCTTTTCCTTTCTTTCTTCGGACCACTTCGCACCCTCTTTTTTCCTGTTCCAATAATGGCGAGATTTTTCAGTGTTTTCCTGTATATGTCTTAATCTAGACATATACAGAAAATATATTCTCAGACCGTTGTGACATATTATTTCCCCCAAATACTTAAATTTTATGGTCACTTTTATTTTTCCATATTAATGGCGTTATATATTTTTCATTGTAATATCTTTCCACTTTGAGTTAGAAATAAAGCTTTTTAATGAAATTTTGGTTATTAATTTTTAACAATGTTTATTTTATGTATATATTTAACATATAGATATTTATTTAAAAAAATTGTTAGTGTAATCTGGTCTTAGTGGTTTTCCTCAACTATTTTGATTATTGATAAAAATAAATCTCACCAAAAAAGCAAACAACAAAAATAAAGTTGCAATTTACAATAGTTTTAAAGTATGTAGTTGTCCTAATGATACAATATTATTAACCAATAATATACTTCTGTAATATATACTGTTACATATAAAATGATCATATTAGCAGGACCTCCGACTTACTTAGTGTGTCGTTTCATCAAGTTTCATTTCCACACGATGATATGCCATTGAGAACAAAATTAGCAGATGCTGCAATAGCCTTTTCTTTCAAAAACAATTTCCCAAACCTTGAGTCCCATACAATGCCCTTCCTCTATCCGTTTAGTATAATAGTTGTTAATTTTCCTATTCACTGTTAGATATAGAAGGCAGTTCCCGAACTAATCGACAAGAGGAAATGAAACTCATTACCTGCAGACCTTCTTCCAAACCGCACTCGCATTGAGGTTCACATTGTTTCATTCTAGTGAGTGATTCCATTTTCCTCTTCCTCCGCATTCACACGCCATCCTTTCCGTTATAAAGAAGGCAGGACCGATTATATCTGTACATGTACAATCAAATATTGGTTTGTGTTTGCCTGATAAATGTAATTATTTTCATTCATTCGTTTCATTTAAATTTGTCTAGTATATAAATAGATTAGCAGTTGACCTCAATCTCCCTCTCTCTCATCGTTTTAAAAATAATTTTTTTTAAACAATTTGGATTCTAAATGTTTGGAAACTCAACCTTATTGAACATCTAGAGCAGATTTGTCCACGTACGAAGCCTCAAGGGCCAAAATAAAAAACTTATACGAGATTGCGGGTTATATAATAATTATATGCTTTAAATTTTGAACTTTAAAGTATCAACAAATGCGTAAGATAAAGTTAGTAATAAAACTAAGTATTTGTTATACTTAAATGTTAATAAAATAAGGAAAAAATATTTTTATCATTAATTAATCAATACAAGCTTATTATTATACAATAAACCTCATTATAAAATTGTTGATGCCACCCAAATCTGACATTGTGTGGTTGTTTCCTTGCAGAATCAAGTTCAAAATGTTCTGAATCTTCAAACTTCATTTTTCATATTTCACCAAGTGGTGTCTGATGGCACATATTGATTGAGAAATAAAGGATTTCCTTTCTTATTAATAAGAACCAATCTCCCTCGTACTTCAACTTGAGAACTGTAAATTATTACGTTATTTTAAATAATTTATAAACCAGCATATTTCTTAAAAAATATGTTTATAATAAATTATAAAATCTCTTTCAAAGTTATATTTTTTTGTATAATAAGCACTGGCTTATGCCGTTAGTTGGATAAGCCTGATCTAGATCAAAAGGAGAATAACCGATAATAATTTCTGCTTCATAGTCATTGTCGTTTTTGAGATCGTAATCAATAAGTCAGAAAGTGGTTTAGTTCTTTTATATGTCAAGCTGAAGATAAATCAAATTTCCAACTTTGGTAGTACTGATACGAATTAGATCATATTCTCTTTTGTAAAGAATTAAATAATCTCAAATAATAGGCAATCGTTAAACCTCAATAGAAAAAATGATCTAAACTACTCTTTTTTTTTTTTCTATGACTTCGTTTCTAGTCATTTCTGAAATGCGGC
>NW_027111457.1:534912-540476 GCF_000696795.3 Halyomorpha halys
CCCCCCCCCCCGGCCGGATTCTAACTAATTAGTTTTGTTAATAAAAAAGAAATGTTTTCGGTGATCATATTACAAACAATTTCAATCTATAAGTGACCCTTGGAAACAATTTTATTGCTCGTTGTTTGCGAATCGCTTTCAATTTTTTGCTGATACCGACCAATGAACATGATTTTTTGTTTTAATTATAGAGAACTTTCCCTCCAAATGAGCTGTATTGTTCCCGGAGGAAACGTTTAGATAGTGATTAGTAAGTTAGTGAATGAGTGGAAATAAAACGGTTATCTTGGAAGCTTGCAAAATAAAATACACTTTGATACAATGTCAAAATCTTTGCTAATTCTGAATTAGACGGATTTAGTTTCTTTATTGTAGAGACTTTGATTGTATTTAACATAAGTGACTAAAATCTTCTGGAAGACGAGGGTGATTACGAAAAACATAGCCTATCTCTAATACTTAGGGTAGGTATCTGTTCAAATACTTTTTAAAACTTGGGTAAAAATTTCAATGTCATATATTTGCTAATTATGGTTTGATTTAAATGTTTTTTTTTTTCTGTTTTGTTGAGAATTCAAAACACTTCTACAGCCCATCAATAAGCAATTGGGCTATGAGCACATTATATTTAATTGTAAGTTCCACTAGATAAATCCAAAAATTTCTTAAAATATATATTATATATTTATGGATAGCTTAAAACCTCCGGTAATATATACAAAATACACATGATCCAAAGTAGAAATCTGTGCTAATACTGAAGCGATTTATAAAATTTAATTTACTTCAAATAAGTGGTTATAATCTTCCAGAAGATGTTTAGTTCTCATGTTATTCGATAAATTAATTTTTACTTTTAGATATTTGATATATTTCTATATTTATCAAATATTTAAATTCATTTAGAGTCCGATATAGTTGAAAGTATATTACATATCCATTGCATATGGTAATCACAATTAGTAATATTTACTTTATAGGCGTTGTCAGTATTGTGATACACTGATCAATTAGTCATTTTATCATGTTTTTACTAAATGTTTTTATTTTTGTTTTAGGTACCAGAAACTCTGTTGGTTGTAAGAACGCCTCAAAATACGATACTGATTTTCTCCAGATTTAGAAATACATATTTAAGTTAAAAGACCCGTCCCAAGGACAGTTTTAATCACTAAAAAAATAAATCAGTACCTTTACAACCAATGAAGGGGTTGCAGCAGTGTAAGGGTGCAGTACTTAGTAAGGAAGTACGACGTTAAATTGTTACTGTTATGCAAGGAGGTGAGTTGTTCTGAATCAGGATCGACCGCCAGATCTTACCCTAATTGAGGTTTAAATCACTAATATAAATAGAAAACTTAATGTTTATTTATTACATGAAAGAATTTTTTGTTGTTGTTTATTTATTGATACTTAAAACTGTGCATATAGTACATCAATTAAATTTGAAGTAAGATCATAATGGTATAGTACAAGGATGTAGAGAAACTACACATTGGTAGCACTCTAAAAACATTTTTATAATGTAAGGTCTCGAGGCCATCTTCTTTTCCACGGAGGATTGTCCGGAATGAAAGAGGAAGCAAGGTTAGAAACTAATGGGTTTGAATGGTTAGGAACATGAAAGATCAACCCGCTTTTCGCTTTTAACCGCAAATTCTACTTCAACAATGCTATAAATTTTAACAAGTCTTCCTTACCTTTAAAAATATTTCTAGATTTTTTATTTAAATACGGGATACATACAGCGTCTTAGAATTCAAAACAGAAAGTATACTTACTTTAATGAAGGAGATGGATCAAAGAATTATAGTCACATCTCCTTTAAAATTGGGGTAGGAAGAAACCAAATTATAAACTTTCATTCATTAATTTTGAATTTTAGAGTGATATATCATATATAATTTTAATATTGATTCATTATTATCGGGTTATTAATTATATAGTTAATTATTATTATATTGAACTGTTTTGGAGTAAATAAATATCTAGCTTGCTCTGTATCACGGATTCAACCATGTGGATGGTTGTGTTAAACGTTTTGTGCTGTCAGAGCATGTTATTGATAAGATTTCTTGGGTTCTTTCAGTTAAAAATATCTGAGTAAGAATCGAAATTTGTAATTCTGCAATATTTGCTGAGAAATTACAGTTGTCTTATGAATTGTGTAAACTCTGTTAAAATGATAAGAAAGAACGGTGAAGCAGAATGTAGAAGGTGTGAAATAAAGAGGGATGGCGTGGTGCTAAACTCTGTCAAATGCTCTAGCACTAACAAAAACATGTTATTAAATTTAATAATTTAAGACAGTACTATTTATTTTTCAGTATTTTTGGTCACCACTGTGGTTCAACACCAGAGCCCTGTTTCATAATAAAGTACAAACTAATACTATTAGTCTTATCGATTTAACTTAATGCAATTACACTGACTTGTACAATAGTAACTTGTACTTTAGTACTTTTTAACTCCTGTAATATCACTAATAGCCCCCCCTATTATGAAAAAAGATAAATATTAGTGTAATTAACACGTTGTTTCTATACTTGTATTTTTAACTAATACTATTAGCTTTCATTATGAAACAGGGCCCTGATTGGCCTTACTGAATAATTTCCAACAACGTTTTAAGAAATGAGTAAACTCAATAGGTTCCTATAACTATATCTCCATATGTTGAGCATAATATAACATCTTATATTATATTATAACGAGGTGTAGAAAGTTGACCGTAGATTAATGATTGGAGAAGTTTGTCGGGGGTGCGGTCAGCAAAGAACAACATAAATAAACAAAACCATATTTATTTATTTTATGCCGACGTTTCGACCTGAGTTTCAGGTCTTCATCAGGGCTATAGAACAAAAGAGATAACAACATTTAGAGAAACATAGAATTGAAAAGGAATTGTATACAAACAAATTTAGAATTATACAAAATATTGAATTGAATCATAATTGATCAGTTATAAATTTTTATTATTTATGATGATCCAATCATTATATTATAACCTCATCTTATATTATATTATAACCTCCATAGGTTAGGTATAACATAACATCTTAATTTTAACATCCAAATTGTCTTATGCCTGCTATGATTTCAACCTAGGACGTTCATGATAATGGTTAAGAAGACTTTGTTCCTCTGAATAATTGTTGTTATACTTTGAAACTTTTATAACAGAATACAGTAAATATAATGAAATACACACAGATAAATAAAAGATCCGGATATCATAAGCTCTAATGAGGGAGAACTCTGTGGAATCTTCACTACGCTTATTTGCTTTCAGTGACGACCTTAGATAACAATTTGCAAATATATAAATGAAATATGTCATGTTATTCTTTCTCAAGCTTTACTTTGTAGGGTTTTAGTTACTTTCTCCATCTTACTTTAAAAAAATACTACTCATTTTGTTCATGGAAATCGTAAATCTCTAATGTTTTTTTTTAAGTCGTCGAAATCAAGGCGAGTATTTCCAAGATACATAGCATCACTCATAGCACTTACTGCTTAAGTGATTTGACTAAAACGAAAATCTTGTTTTCGCGTAAAGGTTTCCTCTGTTATCTATTGTTGGAAAAATAATTATTCTATAAGAATTCTTCCATTTCTTTTGTTTATTTAATGTCCTTATACTTAGGTAGTTATAAGCCTAGATTACATCATTAGTGTTATCCAAGTTAATGTAAAATAATAAAAATATAAATAAAAAATTACCTTTACTACTTTGTCTGATAATCCAGTAGAGGCTGGTTGCGATCTGTTATTTGTTTACTCTTAATTCTTATTTTTGTTACATTCTGTTTAGGTTTAAGAACAACAGATAAAAACATAGCATATTTCCTTTATATTGAGTTTGAACTAAATTATAAAAATTCAAACGGGGATGTTTCACTGCTATCGTATTGAAAAGAATCTCAGAATCCTTTGAGAAATGGAACTATTTATAAATTGGTAAATTTAAATTGCACGGTAATATAAATTGGTCTGAACCAGACGAAAACTGAGACTTTTCCTATCCTCGATTGATAAAGAAATGTTTTTAAAATATTTTAATCATAAAAGTCCTCAATCAAAATCCCCTTCCTAATCCTGAAATTAAAAAATCATAAAAAATGCTGGAATCTGAGTTTCACTTCTAGGGTACGAGAATCTTACCAATTTTTATATTCTTTTGGATACCTGCCTAAAGATGAAATTTTTTTTTTTGTTGTATTTAGCTACTAGATTGCAAATCTGTTATATGATGATAACTTGAATCAAGATTTTTATTGAGAATCCATTAGGACCATATCGATGTCCCAGTTCAGTGTAACATTTCAGAAAATTGTTATTTTCAGATCTGTGTGTAATCTTAGCAATAAGTGTGAGATCTGTACAGTTCAAAACTGTAATATCTCGAAACATTTTTTTACTTAAAATATAAGTAGAGGGTTGCGGTCCAAAAAGGAAGAACAAACAGTTTAAAACTATTTTAATGTCCTTTACTTAGTTTTATAAATTTTACTTAGTTTTCATGACAATGTTTTACTGTATAGATCTTACCTGTACTTATTGCTAACATTACATGCATATCACCCGAAAACCATCTTTTGAGATTTTTTACTGCTGAACTTGGACGGAAATATCATCAATTGAATTACATCTTCATCATTAGAAATATGTTTGGTTAATGGATTAAATAAAATTTATGATGGAGGGTTAAGGTAGAAAAAAGTTAAGAATCTAATTATTCAGAATTTAATGTAAACTGTAAATTGGGGCTCAATAAATAAAACCTTATTCCTTCCTAATTTGTGATTGAAAAACTTAGAAGGGAGAAATTCAACTTCCATTCAACTCGATTCACATATAAATTTTCAACACTCTGATTCCTTTCGGAAGGGCTGTTGAGATTTGAGAAACCGTGAAAAGCGGCGGAGATAGAAGGAAATAGTTGAGCACCATCAAATGTCTCTTTTCTAATGTCAATGCAAATCGAATACAAATTTAGAGGTATATATGTAATAGATAACTCCGAAACCATATTCAAGGGCTTATAGAATGGATATAATTTTTCTAAACATGAAATGTTGCACAGTGTTATTATTGTCTCCTTCTAGGATGAGCGCCCCCGCCCTAATGTCTATTGGTTAGCAGGGTGCGAGAACAGACCGGCTGGCAGGTTGTTTACCTGGGTATCACCCTTGTCGGACACCTTTCGCTAGCACGCCACGACCATAAAAATATCAAGATGGTTGGCCCCAAGTCTTGCAGGCTTAATCACCTAATAATGAGATTAATCTCCTATACCCTCCCTCCGCATCAAATTAATTAATCCCTTCTCTACGGAGCACCTGTGCTGACCAACATAACACCTAAGACTGCTAAGAAATACAAAACAGTTTCAGTGTAGTAGTCAACGATTAGATCAGAAGCAACATGAGACATATTTCACTTAAACGGCCGACAGAATTCATATCGAGGAGGCGCATTAAATTCTTTGACAACCTCCAGTACTGTAGTATTAAATTCTTTGACAACCTCCAGTACTGTAGTATTAAATTCTTTGACAA
>NW_027111457.1:540711-575199 GCF_000696795.3 Halyomorpha halys
AGTATTAAATTCTTTGACAACCTCCAGTACTGTAGTATTAAATTCTTTGACAACCTCCAGCACTGTAGTATTAAATTCTTCGACAACCTCCAGTACTGTACTAACCCACTATTCGACACATCAACAGGACGGCCACAAAACTAGCAGAATCACGTCATCGCCTCAGTCTAGACTGACACAATACTGACTCAAAAAACATGGTGAGCTCCGCCACCATTAGGTTGATTCAGATTGTTTCCCATTTCCAAAAGATCTTTTTTCCTTTGTACACTATTAAAATGCACTCTCTATGCAGTAAAAGAGATCCCTTCAAACCTGATATAAACCCTACGTACCCATGCGACTTTTAATTTTAATTGTCAAACGAATATAGTGAAATATGAGAAGTGCTTTTATATATGAACCTGTCGATTTCTGTGTTTTAACTTATTTATTCATTAAATTATTTTATTCTATTAGTACTATTATTATTTTTTTAAAAACTTATTAATCCATTCAAGTGTTTCTTGTAACGGCTTTTTATTATATTTTCCTTTGAATCTATGTGTTAGTCTTGTTCTCGTAAAATGTATTTATATGTGTTTTGGTAAACTGGTCTACTGCTGTGACTATTATTAGTCTCAAATTGCCGTTTGATTGTTTAGCGGGTCACTGGAGAGGTTCTAGAAGGGTGAAATCAGGAGAGCGAATTTGTTGAGCGGGTGAATTAAAAATTGTGAAATAGTGAAATTGAAGGAACAGAAAGGGGAAAGAAAAAAAAAAGGAATGAATTGAAATATTTGTATTTCGTCTATGAACTGAAATTTATTGTAAAAAGAAACCATAGGGAAAAAAACTGTTTTCTTTCTATTTTAGTATACGATGTAATTATATGTAATTTATATATGTCCGATTACGGATTGATTAGTATGCTGTGTGATGTAGCAACTTGATGTATTTTGGCAGCATAGATGAATAAAGTATTTCTCTCTCTAGTTCACACTTATTATTATTAAAAGTTTGTGTTGTCATGTGTAAAGTTATAAACATACTATAAATATATAGCAGTCCTAAAAATGGACATGTTGCTGTCAAGACATCTGAAGTTATAGAGCTATATAACTAAGCTACAAAATGTGATTACCCTACAAACTAAATTATAACCATTTATCTATTTCCGGTAAGTTATCAATGATTAGATAATTTGTTTGCGCATACTAAGTAAATATTCCTCTACGATATTATTAAGAGAAATAAACATATTAGTGAGTTTAACATTACTTAAATATTCTTAAATTATTTTTCTAGCTCGGAATTTCGCCACATTAACTATCCCCACTATATAATGACCACATTAGGATTTCCTATCTGATGATATGATAGAATACCGGGCATTTCCCTATAATCCTGAAGGACCGTAATCCCTCAAGAGGGCTTCCATCGCCTAACTGCTTCCAAGGATCCCGATGAAGAGCCTGTTTTCCATATAACTGTGATAATAGACTCCGTTGAAGACCTAACGTTTCCCTTCATATCGAGTGGCTATTTCAATAATGCCATCTGTCTGTAGCGCCGGAGGAATCGTGAAATTCTATTAGTATTGAGCCGGGCGTGAAGATGGCCTTTGTCGATAGTACCACCTCACATTTGATGTACTTACGGATAACTGTCCGTCTGTCCCCTTGTCGTAAACGTAGTACGAGTTCTTCCTCTTCCATCGAGATTATCTGGTGTATAAGTAATTCTTTGTTAAATAATTTTAAGTTTGATAATCTAAGAATAACAAATAGAAATGTTTTATTCATTCATGCTGCCCAAATACATCGGGTTGCTACATTACACAGCATACTAATCAATCCCTTATTGGACTTATATTAATTACATATTTTTACATGATATAATAAAATAGAAAGAAAACATTTTTTTCCCCACAATTTTCTTTTACAATCAATTCCAGTCTACACTCTAAATACAAATATTTTAATTTATTACTTTTTTCTTTCCCTTTCTTGTCCCTTCCATTTCACAATTTTTATTTCATTTGATTGACAAATTCACTCTTTCGAATTCCCCAATATAACAAATATTAAAATATTAAAAATTTAAAAATAATAATAAAGTAATAAATAAAATAACAAACGAGATATGCAATGTATGCATGCCATCCTTCTCCTAGATAACTCCCTTACTCATTAATTTCCATGCATGTGGATGATTCCCAGGGAGTCAAGTATTATATTTTCTGTTATCCTAGCCACCTTCTGGACATCGACCCTGAGCTCCTCCATGAAGTTCCTAGTTGTGCTGGGAATCGTTCCACGGGCTCCGAACCAGAGGTCTCTCACGTTGAAGTCTCGTTCTCCGAAGCCTTCGCAGAACTTCTCCTTAAGGAAAGGGATGCATTTATTGTAGATTTCCTTCTTTTCCCCATCTACTTTATTTGGCTGGTCAAGGTCGTTATTTTCATATCTCACGGTGGGATCCCTTCTTAGGGAAAGCAACAATATCCACACATCTTGTGGATCCATCTGTATCTACACAGTACACCTCGTCAAAGTAGGCAAAATCTGTTCCTTTTAGACCGTCTAGGATTTTAGGACGTAGCTTTGTGAGGGGAGCAGTTTGGAGAGGGTGTGTAAGATCCGGGAAAACATATTGGTTGACAATGTTGACCTTCTGTTCGGGCTTAAGCAAGCACGATGTGACGAGCTATCTAGATTCTTATTTAACTTTGTCACCGAATCTTTGTTGAACTGTAGCTCTCCCAAGAATCTGCATCCTAAATATTTTATAGTATCTCCTTCTTTCATTGTTTGGGTGCTATCTCCGTTCTCAAGGGAGAGCTTCGTCGATTCCAGTTCTCCTTTATTTATGACGATGCCCACACTCTTTTGAGAATTCATTGCCAAACCGATTACTTTGAACGTCCTCTATACGCAAAGATTTAATAAACATTTCTTAATTAATTTATCTCCTTTCAGTGTATTATTATACACATCATTATACGGTTTTGGTGGAGCTGAAACACGGGGACTTTAAGAACAAAAGAAACGTTTAGTCCCGAGAATAATTGTTTTGTTTTTGCAATTTATATTTTTTTTTCATTTCTCTCTTCTTCATCTTTGTACTCTTTTATTTTTTACAATCTTTTTTTTTTCATTAATTATGAATAGAGGAGTAAACCAGTGTTATGAGCAGCAGTTCTGAACGTGTCCTCTAAAAAGCAACCTCCACCGCTACAAAGAAATCTCTTCAAAAAATCTGCTTGGTAGTGAAGATGCAGAGGCATTAAAAGCGGGAGTTGTTTGTAGGGTATATAACCAGATCCAGGCCGATGAGGAAACGTCCTGGACCCTAATGAAGAAAGGGTTGAAAAAAAGGTTGGCGTTTGGAGGAGGGCGGAGGTCCCCGGAAGAAAATTTTTCCAAATGGTCAGGGGAACTAGGAAACCACGACATTCCAGATTTAATCGTATAGCTGACAAGGATGCAGACCAGTTTCCAGAGCACTTGATAGATGATACTTGAGAAACAGTTAGCAAAGAAGACCCAATGAGAAATCATGTCCGCAAATAAATGTTATTTACCACTTGAGAATGTTACATCATTTGGGATCTCTCAGACTACTAATTTGCAGGTGCATAACTGATTTATGTCTCAGGATGTTGTACATTATCTGCCGTACAAGAGGCCCATTTAAGATTTAAAATGCGTATATTAATGAGAATTTATGGTCGAGTTTTTGGCTGTAGAAGGTGGAGAAAAAAGCACGAATATTGAATTATTTGGTCGTTCCATGTATTCGAATATTGCAAGAGTGATAAAAATGATATTTCTTCGATGGTTGGGGCATATAAAATGACTACATACCATTCCTAAAAGAATCCTTTATGAAAGAGTTTGCGGAAAAGTAGAAAGTCCTTCTCTCGATTGGATTGGTGGAATAGCAGCTGATGAAAGATACATCTTGGAGATCATTAACCGAAAAAACGTCAGTAAAGAGTAGAGAGGACAGGTAAACCAAACTGCAGAAGTTTGAATTAAAATGTATTAATCATAAAGATTTATTTGATAAATTGAAATAAACATTAACATTTCAATTTTTTTGAACTATTATTGTCATTCATATTCGCATTTGTTTTGAGAAGCACTTAAATAATCAAATTTTATTTTTTAATAATTATCAGTTTTTTATTTTAAAAACATTTGAATTGACGAAGAATTTAAGAACCACCAGTCCTCACAATGAGATAATTTACGAAATTGTCAGTGAAGCATTTTCACGCTTCCGCGATATACGTAAGGTTTTTGAAATATGGTGTATGAGGAAGAGGAAACATGCGCTAAATGTCAGAGGCGAACCTTTAGGTCCCACCCACAAAAAAAAGTCAACAGTGGAATAAAATGGTTCACGCCCCGTCGCACTGACTTCCTTGTATGAGTTTTGATTTAAGGTGTTTCAGTTCTGATGAGTTATATCTCATCCAATATTGTGTCGGTTTACGTGTATCCTGTTTCTACATAAATAATGTTAACTATTGAAAAAATATTCTGTGATCTTTTCTCAAAAAGAAAGACAATTCACAGCGATGTTGATGTTTGCCTATGCATAATGAACATTCCTAATATTGTATCCATACTAGGATATATAGTAAAAATATATATACATATGAATAAAATAAAATTGAATAACAAAATCTATTTGATAACAGTGTCATTAATTGATGTAATAAATATGTAAATAAAACAAATTAGTTGTATATATTCCTTTATATTGGTTTTCTGAAGGTAATCAAACATTTCCGGGATGTAAGGATTACTATCGTTTAGTTTGCCAAGTGATATTGGTAATCCATTGTCTATGAAATGCCGGCAGTCTGTCAGTATATGATTAACAGTTAGTGGTACGTTTCACTGTCTACATGTCGATATAGATGTTCCTGACAGTAATTATTCTTGGATTAGTCGAGTGTGTCCGATTCGTAGTCTAGTTAGAACAACTTCTGGATGTCTACAGCTGTGGATTGATGTCTTCCATGGATGTGGAATTCTCTCAATTTCTTTAGTACCCATAGATTGCCTCTGGCTTTAGTAAAAAAAAAACTTCAGGTTGTAATTGTTAATTTTTTATTGTTAGTTCCTACTACTGCATAGTGATCCCAAAGTTGATATCGAATTCCCAGAGAGTTTTAGACAAAGAAAAGAGATATTAAGAATTATGGTTCATCTGAGGTTGCGCAAGAGATGATCTTAACGGCGGTGTTACTGTGATAAGCTACATGCCGTTTAATTTAAATAATTGTACAAATAGTGTATCCATTGTTATAATGGTGCCCTTTTGTACTACGAATTTCCATCCCCATCCATTTCCAGATTTAATTATTTTGAAATCCACCTATTTACTGTTAAAGACATCTTTAATACTATCTTCCACGACCTATCTTAGTCCTTACCTTCTCCTCCCATCCGAAATCACCTATTATTATTATATATAGGATCATAGATTGTTTTTATTATTTCATTTCAAGGACTGAAATCCGCAAATGTGCTGGTTAAGGCAATGTTAGACAACTTTTGTGTTTTTAAAACTTTTAATTTAATAATCTAACAATTATCTTTACTCTTATATAGTTGTGCAAAG
Source organism: Halyomorpha halys (assembly GCF_000696795.3). NCBI lineage: Eukaryota > Metazoa > Arthropoda > Insecta > Hemiptera > Pentatomidae > Halyomorpha > Halyomorpha halys. The sequence continues at coordinate 546,331 of NW_027111457.1, forward strand.
TGGAAATTCTACCTATCTAAATATTCTAAATACATATCAATGTTTATTGCAAGAGAAAGGATGGATTCTCGTGTACAGAAGGTTTACAAAGTCTCAGTTTGAGCAAACAAACATATTCCTGTAAGGTATGTAATCTTCTTGCCGTAACATCTGTTAGGACCTCATATAATATAAGTAGGTTTTAGTAATTTGTTTTAACTAGCAAACAATGGGACGCATTTAGCTGGAAAAAATTATTTTATGTCGTTTTCCACATTTTTGAGGCTGCTGATTTCGTAAGCTTTAAAAACCAAGATATAATAATATTGATTCAAGGAAGTAAATCGTGGAGGATGATATTAAAGAAGACTTTACATAAAATTGGTAGATTCACAAATAAGGATGGAAATCCGTTATGTAAAAGGGCACCATTATGGCAATGAATTAACTGTTTCTAAAATGATTTAAATTAAACGGAATGCAGTTCATCACATTAGCAATACCGGCATTAAGACAATCCCTTACGCAAACCTCAGATGATCCTCAATTCTGAATTTTTTTTTGTCTAAAACCCTCTGGGAATTTACTATCGACTTTGGGAATAATCTTTCAATATTAATGCTCGCGTGTTGAGCTCTGCGACAAAGGCCTTTAATAGCCAACCATTAATCAGACATGAGGTACCGTGGAGTCTAGTCAAATTTCACTTTCCCTCTCCGTCATGGTCACTGCTCGGAAAGCTGAGTGTTCACAATAGCTCAGAGCGTGTAGTGAAAGTGAGCAAGTGTCAAGTATAGTATGAAAATCATTAACTGCAATGAGCAATCTAACCAATATTGGGTCGAAACTTTATATTTCTATCCAACACTACTTACCTTTCTCTCTTTGTAGGATATTAAACTAGCCGGGAAAAATAGAAAAAATATAAAGCTGTCCTTACATTAACATATTCATATAAAACATCAATAACAAATTATCCCAGAATGTGAACTATCATGGTGTAACCTTTGAAGACATGGAGATTTTCAGCGCTCATCAATAAGAAGATAAAATCATTCAAGCTGAAAGTATATAATATGAATTTTTTATTAGTATATAATATGAAATATTTGATAATAGTCTTCAACTGCTTAAAGTTCTTAATTTATAAATATAGATTATATAGCCATTTTATTATATTGTGCTGTATTTCCAAATCTACGGTAAATCTTTTACAATCATTTAAAAATGTTATATAAGTCGTAAAAGAAACATAAATGATAGTACAAAGCCGGGAAGAAAAAAAGGCAATCTCACCCCAATTTTTGATTACTTTAATGAAAACTAGGTATAATTATTAGTCAAAATTGATGAGTCTGCCAAGTATAGGAAGGGGGAATAAAAAATGGCGGCTGTTTCAAAATCTTAAAAAAACTTTAATTTTTCATTCGGAGCTGTATATCTTAAAAACTAAAAACACTAGAAAATTTAAGAGAACATTATTTAAAGAAGAGTAAATTTTCTAAAACATGAGATATTTATGTCTAATAGTTCTTGAGATATATCTATTTAAAAAGCAAAATTTCTTAAAAATTTACTGACAGATTAGTAGTTAGTTAATTTATTTTGAGAAATCTATATCTCAGGAACTATGTAACGTACAGATGTCTATTAGCACTCAAATTAAAGCTAGTTTAATGGACTATAAAGAAGTTTATGACCTTTACCTTCGTAGGAATAGTAGTTTTCGTGATATTTGCTAAAATAAATTTATTTATAGTTGTTCGGACAATAAGTTTGATTTACGAAAAACTTCATTTCAAACCATTGTATGTACAGATGTCTGCTAGCGCTCAAAAATAAAGCTAGTTAAATTGACTACAAAATAGTTAATTATGTTTATCTTTGTAGGAATAGTAGTATTTATGATATTTTACAAAATAAACTGACAAAATGTTAATTTCTAGTTCTTAGTATAAAATGTTGGATTTTTGAAAGAATATATCTATATAAGACCATAAGACGCATATATATCTGCCAACACTCAAAATAAAAGAAATTTAACTTTCTATAAAGTAGTTTATGACACTTATCTTCGTAGGGGTGGTTTTTATGATATTCACATATGAATATAAATTTAGCACATGAAAATATGTCCGAAAAACTATAAATCAATTTGTTTTAGCGAATATCATGAAAACTACTACTTCTACGAAGATAAACATTATAAACTACTTTATAGCTCATTAAACTAGCTTTAATTTGAGTGCTAATAGACATCTGTACGTCAAATGGTTTTTGAGATATAAATTTTGTAAAATAAATTCACTAACATCTGTAGTTAGTACGTCCCATACAACATTTTTATGAAATGTTTCTTTTTAAAAAGCTATATCTCGAAAACTATTTAACGTAAATAACTCTATTAGGGCTCATATTTTAGCAAATGTACTCTTCTTTAAATGACGATCTCTTAGGTTTTCTTGTGTTTTCCTCCTTTCTAAGATAAAGAGCTCCGAATGAAAAATTAGATTTTTTTATCGCTTTGAAACAGCCGCCATTTTTTTCCCCCTACCTATACTTGGCAGACTCATCAATTTTGACTATTAATTATACATAGTTTTCATTAAAATAATTAAAAATTGGGGTGAGATAACTGCCTTTTTTTCTCCCCTGTGGGCTCTTGTACTTTGATAGTATATGAAATTTTACAGCTCCGTAAGGACTTACAATTGCCAACCATTAAAAATTTCTTAACTGGTAGACATGGTCAATTTTTTTAATGCGTGAAAAATCTAGCGCATCCTTCCTTCAATATATACAACTATATATATTTTCTTATTGAACTTAGGGTATCAAAATTGAACTAATTCGTCACAGGCACTGAGATCGTGTGTTCGGAGGAATCCCGGGAAAAACAAACAATATTTCGTTATCCAGGACTAACCTTCAATAGGATGTTGATGGTTTGGGGTCCACCATCTGAGGCTTCATTAATTGTTCTCACCGTTTAGACGAAATTAAATGAAGAAATCAAATATTTAGACCGACCTATTAAAACCTCTTTGTGATATTTGGCTTTGCGAAACTGACATAAATGTGAAAACAAATACAAAATTTCTTTAGAAATACGCTTTAAGTACAAAATATACATTAATTTTTCTTTTATAAAATTAAAAATACAGGTGTGTGTGAACTATTGTATACTGGCACAACAGAGATTTGCGAACAAACTACACATTAGTAGCACTCCAATAACATTTCTATACAATAAGATAATCATCAAATTCTACAATGATGAAATATAAATTTCATAGTATGAGAAATAATATTCTCTCCATAAAAACATTTTTGTTCCAACTATATATCGTATTCAAAACACATCCAACCTAAATCCATTTATGTAATTTTTAAATTGTTTAATGTATATGAAAATAATTCAAACTAAATTATTTTTTTTTTTAAATATTACCTTGAAATACATTAATTATCGGCCAGAATGATTGATAGGTGATAATTTAAATATGAATCTCACTCAAAAAAAGAAACTGCAATAAAAAAGGTAATCGCAATATATATATATATATATATATATATTAATATGGTTTGATTATCTCCTCATAGTTTGGATTATTTAGATTCCCTGATTAGTAAAACAATATGATTTAATTTAATGGTGTTTTTTTTTTAAATGAGACACATTACACATCAGAACCGGATTTTGATTTTTAATATATATTTATCAACAAATATGGTTGGAGCTTTTGATATAAGCCTTTCCATGAAAATGGAATAAAATAAAAAAAAAAATAGTCCATTCATCAAATTTATTTTTTCTATTTACTTATGACTATGCCCTGTAGTAAACAAATTGGTGGAGCTCCTTCGTGCCTGTTGTATTCCATATCTTTACGACCATTGACGGACATAGATGGAGAACTTTCCGTGAAGAGATGGAAGGAAACGCCACTCCCTGCGATGGCATCTGGACCGGAAGCCCTCCCGACCTTGCTCCTTCTGGCCTCTTGTTTACTCTCCGCTACTCGTATTCCTCTAGGAGCAGGAATTGAAACCTTTTATGATTTTGTGTCATTTTACTAGTAATGAATATTACCATCCATAAAATACACGAAGTTATCAGTTGGCAGCTTTGAAAATGACTACACTTATTCCTAAAAAAAACAAAAAAACAAGGGCACTAGAATCTACTATTAGAATGATGTCTACTACCGCTATGTCGACCTTGATTGTTTACACTAAGTTGATGAAATCTTTATTCTTTATTATTACATTTCATTCTTGAATATTTGGAGAAGGAATAATTATTCCAGGCAACACCTTGTCCCGAGAGCAGTTGTATTTGTCAACTTGACACTTACGATTGTATTTTAACTCCTTTAATTACACCACACTTTTGTACTAGAGAATATCAATTTCGGTCACTTTATTATTGGATAGATTAGTGGTTCCCTAATAAGATGCCGTGGCAAACTGGTCCTGCAAGAGAATGCTAGTGCACCGTACAATATATATTTTTTTTATTATTTATATATTGCTATATACAATAGTATTTATATAAAAACACATTAAGTAAATTTAATGTAACGTCATGATGATATATAGGCATGTAGAGAAACTACCCATTGGTAGCACTCTAATCAATAATATGTAATAAATATGCAATAATATGTAATTTTTACGACTATGTAAATGGTAGCGAAATTAACACATATAAAATGACAATACCATTGTATCGTTGTCTAGGGCATGTTTACCATTAATCGGTCATTTAGACTAAGGAAAAAAATACATAATTTGGAATTTATGGCTGTATTATTAGTAGCCCACATAGATTATTGTGATATTTTTTATTCATTATTTTTTTCACATAGGTATCAATTATTAAAAATATATATACTTCTTTAAAGTATCTTTGATATTTTGCATTTTAATAAATTTTCTATCAATTAATTTGCAATTATAATTTTTTTCTTTATTTTCTATATATTCAACCGCTTAAAGGACAATTGTGCCGCTATTTTTTTTTCAGCCCGACAAGGGCGCAGCGAAATTATTCAAACCGACAAAGGTGTCGTGAAATTATTTTAGCTCAAAAACTCCTAGTTGACATGGGTACCACGGTGACAAAAGTTATTTAACCATTTGGACAAGAGACAAAAGAACTGGAGTTTTGAAGTTTTCACAGAGAATCTGCAAACGCGAATTCAAATAGCGTGTTCAACATTTTTTTTGGAGGGGGATTAAGTGGAATGGGATACATTCGTAATTAAAAGCATAACCGTTAAACCTCTTTAACCTCGAAGTATTAATCCGGAGTACGTAGGTTAAAATGATAATCTCTCATCCACAATTACCTAAAATATGGCGAATGGATTAATTTCCCAAAAGAAATTTTGATTTATTTATTTGTAGTATCACAATCTTCTGATACTTTTTTATTTATTGGATAATTTATATTTACTGATAATTTCAACTAGTTTGTTTATATACTTTTTACTTGACTTTTTAAATATAATCTACTAAATGAATTTACTTTAGTTCGATTTCTATATTCTTTGATTTTATTTTTCATGACGGCATGCGAATTCTTTATTTCTGATATATTTCATAATACTTAAAATATATCCCTAGAGCTGGTTGGTCTAAGTAGGGCAGGAGGAGTGGGGCATCGGCAAACATTTTACAGTTAGTGCAAATTACTTTAAAACTCTACCAAATTACGTGTGGATGAGGCAACGCCAAAGTGCCCGGCCTTCATTTTAGCAATCAAGATTCCTAAGACGAATGAGTAAATTATATTTAAACTTTTAGGAGAGAGGAAAGAAGGAACAGTACAATAAATCTTTTTGTACGTTTGAGGTCAGTTGTGTTATAGTCGGTAAGTTTCATCTCTCCACGTATGTAATATGGCACTTGTTTATAGTGTTAATGGATGAATGTTTTTAAAGGGAAGACGTGTTAATGTCGGCCATATTCTCATTTCTTTCTGATCGTTATAGATACTTTAACACATAGTCTACCAAAAACATTATTTACTGAGTGGTCTATTACTTAGTGGAAAAAAGTTAATGAATTTACAAACCTAAAAAAACTAAATTTACAATGATTTATTATTTTGATAAGCTGTAATTTCTAAGAAATGATTAAATGGCTTGTGTTTCTAATGGAAAATTGTTTTATAATGATAATTTTATAATTATATGTGTTATAAATTTTCTTACCAAATGCTAAAGGTAGACTACAGAAACGCTTTGTTTGGCTGCCCAAATACATTGGCTTGCTACAATACTCTGTGTCTAATCCATGACTGGATATGTAAAAACTGCATATATTTAAATGATACTACTTACACTATAAACACTTTTTTCCCTACCTTTTCCTTTTTCAAACTATCATCGTCTATATACTAAATACAATGTTTAACTTTTTTTTCTCCTATTTGACAATTTTACTCTCCCTATTTCACTCTCTCATACCTCCCCTCTCTAGTGACCCGCAACACACGTTTGATCCGTTACAAAAGTTCAAAGAATTTATCATTAGCTAGTGATGCAAAAATAAATCGAAGATACAATAGTAACAGCAGTAGATCAGTTTGGAAAAAACAAAACAAAGTAATATATAATTTTAAAAAGGTAAAAGTGAGTTAAAAGAAATGAATAAATAAGTAGAAACATAATTAAGCAGGTTAGGCATAAGAAAGCTAAACAAAACAAAAACATAAGGAACTATCTCAGAGCTAATTCCCATACAGGTAATGGATGATTTATGATGCCCAGGGAGTCTAAAATAATATTTTTCACCACGATCACTATATCCCCGATAGTAAAACTTAGGCCTTCTAGAACCTCCTAGTGTTATTTGGTATAGTTTGCATACAGTGAACTATCGCTCTCCGAAGGTCTCGCCGAAATTATCTTTAAGGAAAGGGATGCTTTTTTAAAAAATTTCCTTCTTTTCCGTTTCCATTGCACCCGAGTGGAGCCATTAAAAATCTCATCATCGGATCCAAGACCAGAGCCGTGCCTCTGGTTTTAGAGAACTCGACAATATCTGCGTACTTCATGGATTCGCCGGGGACCCAACTTCTCTCTTCTGTCCACTGGCTCCTAAGACTTCACGCAGAATAGAAGTAGAAGTTACTTGAATGTTGCAGAACGATATATAAATTAACTAAGGTTAATAAAAACCGTATACTATTTTTGTATACATTTAAATTTGTTTGGATTAATCATTTTATTTAGTTAACTAATTTAAAAAATATAAATACAACATTCTAGAAAAATTTTCTAGATAATATTGATAGGCAGTGTTCTGGGTCCTGTCCTCTACACCCTCTTCACTCCTGTCCTTCACATCCTCAAGCTGAGTGTTTGCGGCTTTAGCGCACTTCCTCAGCCTCCACTGGCTCATTACCAGTGATGCGGAGAAAGTGATGCGCTGGAATCTTTTGAGCTCTGCTCTACCCCTCACACGTGGGGGCTAGAGTGGGCTCAGGTCGATTGTGTAAATATTATTTTATCATTATGTTATTTTATTTATTTATTTTTCATACAGATAGTTTGATTATGTTCATCTTGTTTATTCTTTTGTTTGTATATATTTTCAGAGAGTTGTTTTTTTATTTTATTTTTTTATTTTAGTATGTATGAGATCATTCATCACTATTACCTATTGCCCACAACTGTGTGGCAGATTGTAATATCTATCAATAAATAAATCTATCAATAAAAAAAAAAGATAATATTGATACCAAAAAAAACAATCTCTTTAGATTCATATAAAGAATAACTTTCTATTTCGTTACAGTCGTTTATTGAGAAATTGTGCTTACTTCATTTATTTTTTTTATAATTTTGTTATAACGTTTCATTGTGCACAATCTTATTGGTCAGTTATCGGAGCTTGGTTCTTTTGCTAAAAATATCTACAAAGACTTCATTGTAGTTTATTTAAATTATATATACCGTTTAAATTAGTATGGATTACGTGTCAACTATAACAGGAAACAAATCTTATATAGGTTTGGTAGGAGACCTTAAGTGTACCTATTTAGGACCAGGTTAGCTGACCTTACCATCTTAGGTATCTTCCATAACGATTCCTATGCTTAATATAGCACTAACTGTTTCCTGTTTTGTGATTTAAATTATTTATAAATCAGGATGAATGAACTCACCGCGTTAAATTAAAATTCCTATATGAGGTGGCAGTCATGTCACTGTACGGAAAGGTAAGAATATGAATTAATATTTAGAACTTTGATATTAGCATTCAATCGTCATTCAGTGCTAGTATGTAATTTTGGAACCCTGTCCATTGTGTCAGATTAAACAGAAAAAAATATGACGTAGACACATTCAGCTCTAATTGCTAATTGAGTACTATACACACAGATATATAGCGAAAATCAAATACAAATTTCTAAAATTGATTACGTCTGAATTATATACAGTTTTTTCCTACTTCCTGCTATTTATTAATTACTAATACAATACATAAAGGAATAATAAAATATATTTATACCCATATTTAATTCCTTTTCTTTACCATACGGCATTATTAGGGAATGACCTGTATTTGCTGAAGGGAGGAGTTACAGTATTAGTTGGGAGTCGATCGCCGGGGGTGTAAGAACGGGGAGGGACCGCTCCACTGGGCCATATGTAGTGGACATCCCTGTGTATGGGTGTGTATATAAGTTACAGTTAGCTGTACAACTCATCCACTAGATCAGCTGACTCAAATGATATATAGACGAGCTGGTCTCAATAAAAGGCACTGTTTGAGTAGCAAACGAGTTGGTCATTTCTCTCTCTCTTTTTAAGTCTTTGTTTTACCAAAAGTTTAACTTGTTTATATTTCATTACTCAGATTTTTTTGAAATTCTGACTTCAATGGACTGTATCATATGGGTGATATTATTTACAGATTATGGTTGAAAATGACCTCTGAAATAATTTCAATCTACTTCTTTTTTTTTTTCGATTTTCTGCACCTTTGGCTCGGAAATCGTAAAAAAATGTAAAACAATATTGATGATTTACACTTTCAGGACGCGTTGGACAAAAGTGTTAGATACAAATCCATCTCATTCAAGTTACCAAGGTATCATAATTTGTAAACAAATATTACGCATCCCATCAGAAATTCCCAAAGGTACGCTGGAGAAGAATGAAGTAAACGAGAAGGTTCAGAAAAAAACATGTAAATATGAGACCAAGCTATTCGATTACCGTTTTTCTCATAATTAATATTAAAATTCTATTTAATTTGTACAAAATATCTATCTATATTAATTACTTTTATGCTAATATTAATATTATGTGGACATGACGCTGTTGCAATAAAAAGACTCATAAACCATTACTGTAATTTCCTATGTTTTTTCAATTGCACGATTGCCGTTCATTTGAATAGTCATTTACGGAGAGAAAGTATTGCTTGCTAACAGTTAGCAATCGTTTGCAAGCAGTTTTTTGCCTCCGGCCTATTATCATCGTTATGAGGAGCCAGAGAACAAATAACGAAAACAAACATTTTAAATCACCCAATGACAAATGAAGCAATATTAATTGAGAAGAAAACATAGCTGACGTAAGAGGGACTAACGAGTAAGGACAGCACGCGCCATTAACATAATGCGTGTGCACACAAGGCAATAAGGGCTGTGCCAAGGCCGTGTCATTGGTGGCCCATTGTGAATTTGTAAAGCAGAAATTGATGAACACATCTACGTCAAATTAGGATATTAATTTTCTGGTCACAATGATATTGGCTATCACTTAATTCAATGAATGGTGCTAAAATAAAAAATAAAAATATTTAATGCTATTAAGAATAAATCTTAGAAGTTATTAGTCATTTATGTGTTAATTTTTGTTTATTCAGAAATGTACATCCAATATATTCCTTGGAGATAACAACATACTGATAACAATTGCTGCCAAAATAACTTATAAAAATGATAGACAAATAAAATTAATTAGTTACACTTTTGATTATTGGGTTGCTGTGGCTATTCTATGAAGGCATAAGCTAGAACAGTACAGTATGAATTACTCTCTAGTGATAACTAATGAGAAATCCTATTTATGTTTTTATCTTTATATTTTCTAATCTTTAATATTCTAATATATTTTTCAATAAATAAAAATTTTGTATCATAAAATGACAAAAATATATAAATTCCTCACATGATAACGTATCTAATTTCAACATTTGATCCCGCAACTATTCCCTTAATTGACTAAGAACATTCATCGATCTACTAATAATTCCAAACTCATTTTGAACGCTACTAAACCGGAATAAAATATTACCTAATATAATTACAATAAAATTCCATAATGAATTCAAATTATTATTAAGAACCAATTCCAAAGTAATAAATCTATAAACACTGTCATTATTCTTATTCATTCTATTAAATAATTTTATAGGATTAATATATATATATATATATATTTGCAAGATCTAGACATCTAACTTTCTCATTAACTGTATCATTACCTTTAAGAATAAGATTAATAATATTTGGATGATTTAAAAAATATCAATATAATATTTATCCATTTAGTACCTAATGGTACACCCAGAATTTTAATATCTTCTATAGTATTAATTTAAATTAGTAATATTATCCGGCCAGGAAGTTTATCAGTACAAATAACTGTAAATATAATTGCAAGCCATCTGCTTAAAATCATATTATCAATAATCATCATCATCCAAATACTAAAATGATGAAAGGACAAAAATAATGATACCATCATTCAATTAACTAAATACTAACATGAAAAAATAAATAAAAATATATGAGGAGATGGTTGGGAGGTGCGGTCAGAATATAACACAAATAAGTTAAAATAATTTACTTAATAGTGCCAACATTTCGTCTAGGATTTCTAGCCTTCATCAGCGCTAAGAACAAAGAAGAAGTTAACAACCAATGAATACAAAAATTAAAAAACAAAATATAAACTGAATGACATAAAGTAAAGAATTGTACAGAATCAAATTAATATAAATATAGTGGAAAATATAATGTGTATATAGGTAATTGAATAAGTAAGTAAAAATAATATAATTAAGGAAATAAAATAAAAATTTGAAGTTACATAATGGAAAGGAATATGAATATTTTATTTTATTAGTAATTTAAAAATTAAAATTATAGAACGTGAAAATAAATAAACAAAAAATAAAATTGAGAGAAAGAAAATATATGTAACTAATGAAATATGTTACCATAATATTAGAATAAAGAAACAAAATATAAAGTAAAGTTAGGTAAAAGAAGTGAATAGAAAACATAACAATAATTATGTGCGGTGAACATAACTAATAACGTGGATAAGGAAAATTAAGAAAAGAATAGCGAAGGAGAAGGGGGTAAAAGAAAGATAGAAAAAAAGGAGAATAAACCATAAAACGCACCTACTAGCAAGAAATCAGACAGCCAAGAGCTGCTTAGCGCCGCGAACGGCGAGGCTCTGAGTTAAAAAGTAGGTTAGAAAGATGACGAGACTATTGGGAGGTAAGGAAACGTTACAAGTGGGTAAAAAAATAACAAGTAGAAAATATTTGAAAGAGGAAAGCGTGTAAGAGGGTGACGACAAATGGTTTTAGAAAATGTTAAAAAATAAGTTACAAGGGTGACGAAGTTACCGGAACTTCTTATTATTACTAATAATAAGAAATAGAAAATGTTTTAAGAAAAGTTTAAAAAGTTAAAAAATAGGCTACAAATTGGGAGAAAAAAATTAATAAATAATAAAAATTAAAATATTGAAAACAAAAATAAAAATATATATAAATAATTTTAACTTTTTTTTTTTAATAAATTAACTATTTGAGAATATGTTAACGATAAGTTGTGCTTATCAGTTTTTCAATTGACGAAAGAAGGTTCTAATTGGATATAGATGCTTTCTGAGTCATCTCTCTGGGGCTCATGCCTTTTGTCATGGTTACACTCTGACCTCTCCTCCCAACCATCTTTTCCTCATATATATTATCCACGGTCAACTATCTTTTCTTCTTAAATAAAAATAATTTAAAGAACTTTAGAAGTGAATAATAATAGTACACATTTAGAATTAGTGAAATAATAACAGTGAGCTAATGAATTAGTAATAATTATGGAGTAAACTTGATTAAAAATGAGAATACAAGATGAAATATAAGAAATAATAAAATACATAATAATATACTACATACAATAATATAAACGCTTTATAGCATATCTAACATAAAAAAGAAGGAACATAATTAAAGGATATAATTATACGATAAAAGTAAGGATCTAAGTATACCTAAACAAATAATAAATATATAATTAAACGCACATATATAAATCAATCATAAAATACACGACATAAAAAAATCTTTTCTTTTTGTTAGAGAGCTAAATCGATATGGATTCCCGAAATTAGGTATTTATTATTATTATATATAATTATTATAATTAGCGTTTCTACAAGATTCAATTAATGTAAGGGGCATTTATGTACTTTGACTATAACACCTGATTAACTTAATTGTTTGATGTTCTACGCGGACCTGACCTGCCTAGAAGGAGACGGCGAGATTTTATCCTGTGATCTTTGCATTGCTAATTCTTTGAACACGCTTCTAGATAACACTGTCCTCCATTTATATCGATGAGTGGTGTTAAAAAATTAATCCATTATATTGTTTAACATTATTAAATTTAGCAATACTACCGACTTTTAAAGCTACCTTTCTCACTTAAGCCGCCTTTTCAAGTCTCCCCTTCCTTTCCTATACCGATCGACTGCCTATTGTTTACGGTTTTTTGAATGATTTTCTAAGAAAGACTTATTCCGTATTCAATACAAAGGAGATTGTATTCAAGAAAGCATTCGTGCATTAATAAGTATTGTAATGAACTTTTGCTTTTTGAATTTCGTTTCAGTTTATTCATTATTAATACCTCACAGAATAATTAAATTATAAGTTTTAAATTAATTATTAATGATTATATAAAAAACACAGACACACAAAAATGATTTAATTATGAGCAGTTGAATATTAGGCATTTTTATCACACCAGAGCTGTTAAAATAATTTTTGACATCGTCTTCATTATCGTCAAAACTGTGTCATCATGAGAAATGTTTCACTTCACAGAAACTATCAGACGCATAGACTTAGGAAATTATATTTAATTATAGCATTTCTTTATTAGTTATTACAATTATTTGCTTTTTTTTTTTTATTGAATTAATCATTTTTCCACTTCAGGTGAACAGCAACTGCTCCTCGCTGGATATGTCCATGCTTAAACTAATATTCGAAATCAAGTTTGTGGAATTCATTTTAATGTAATTTATAATGATCTTCCTCTGGTTTAGTGTCGGGTAAAATTAAACGTTTGCTCTGATAATATTAAACATACGGAGCTCAATATATATATTCTACTCTTAAGAAAAGATGTGCTGAATGTTTTCTTGCGGTTGATGGTTTCCTGGAAATTAACCATAAAATGAAAAATTAACAAAAATTACTGGAATTAATAAAATACACTTTCGATCGTCTACTGAGGGCGTACATTTAGATTTTTAATGTCAATTAAAATCCAAACAATTGAAAAATAAGAGCAACCCTTTTGTCATTTGAAAGTGCAGAATCGGGAACTGTACAGTCTTTATTTTAAAAAATATTTATATACCATTGTAAAAGATAAGCAAATAAGATGAACATAGATTAACATTAAATTAATGAAATACATAAATCTATAAGAAGATATGTAAGTTTATGTGAAGATCGTCTTCCACTAACGGCCTATATAAACAGCTTCAGAGTGTAAATGTCAAGATTTATATCCCCGGACCTCCACGAAATAATAATTGACAGACACATGCGGAATTCGAATCCACAACGCTCTGAACCAAGCAATCTGGCACCCTCCCCCAACGTCTAATTCCGTAAAGTATTCAGGTTATAATTTATTTTCTGGTTCGTTTATTCTCTGAACTACATATATCTTTTTAGATTATGTATGTAGTAAATATTTTAGGCTCTTTCTTCTAATTAGACCTATTTCGTATCCGTGATTTTTGGGTAGAAAGCTAAAGATGACAATAATAAATTATAGGGACCCTAAATATAAAATATATATACTTTAAACGCTCTGCGACATAATAAAAATATATGGTATATAATATATTTTCTATGTTTTGTATTATACATATAGTCCTAATATATGTCTCAGTTCGTTAAAGAGTATTGTGAACCAGTCAGCAATGACGCCACACTGCTTGGTTATATTTATACATAAATTGGAAGAAATGATCTGGCACAGGTAAAGGAATCAAACGAAATTCTTAATTTGCCGGCATTGTTAGCAGAAATATAAATTGAAATGAATTCATAAGCTCGTTTATCCATTCCTATAGAATTCACAAGACACCTATCAAAACTTTCGTATATTTATTTTCAATTTCTCGTAAAGAATTTTTAACTATTCACTCCATATTTTTAGATATTAAATGTATGAATATCGTTAAGAATTTTGAGTACTTGCGTATATATCCCCCCAGACCAATTGTCGGTTATAAATTATCCTATTATTATTGCTGTAGTTGGGTCATAGACTGTTGACTCAAGAGATTTTCATTATTAATCCTCAACAGATCTTTTCTAGTTATAATCGTTAGAAAAATTTGGATTAAGGTTATGGTTTCAGGTCATAATTCAAAACTGGGTCAGGACGAGATATTGGATCTACTCGTTTGCCACTTGATGCAAATCCAACAACTGTACAAATGCTTGGTAAACAAAAGAAGCAACAAACGTCGGTATCCCCACGCTTGTGTGTTCTTTTGAGTTGTATAGGCTATTATATTATAATAATGAGAACAATAAAGATAGCCAAAATGAAATCAAAGTAGGCGGTTGATTATGAAAATTCATAGAAATGCTACTACATAATCTATAAATTCAATCTTTGTTTTTGAATTTTTATCAGAACTTGTTAATTTAATTACCTGGACATATTATGTCTTTATAAATGTATAATAGTGCTTTGTTAATTTAAAAATAAACAGATAAATTTAATTAACAAGATTTGAACCTATGTGCTTATACCAAATCGATATGATTTTAAAATATACAATCTTAAACTAGAGTTATAAAATGCAAAAGATGGGGATAATCTTCAAATTATAAAAACTCAAATGTCACAGATCTGTTGGCTGTTCTAAAACGATACTTACTGAACCCAAACGTGTGAATGCAGCATGATCATGCAGCCCTTTGATTTGTGCCCAAAAACCGACACTCAACGGGTCCGCCACAAATTCAGTCCATGTCCCAGCCAATCCAAATAACTCATCCACATGCTTTCGGATTGGCGATTTTGCCATTGTTTGGCAAACGTGTAAAGGCACCTCTAAGTTCCTACCAATTTTTTGAAAGACATGTCTAAACAAATTCAAAATTAATTTTTTGGTTGGTGAAGTAATCCCATCAGGATAGCGATAACAAGGATTAACACACATTCACATCAATGTAGAAAAAAAAATCTATATCAATAATAACCTGACAACATAATTAAAAGAAAAAAAAATATATTATTTAATATCATATCATATTTGATATCATGTAAGTAATGATAAATAATTTATACAATTGTTATTTCATACAATGAAATAGGGCTTGTTTTTTTTTTCAGCTTCATAGGTCTATTTTAGTCATTCGGCAATATTAGTCTTGTCGGATTTATATAATGTGAAGTTTGAGGCTCTTTTTCTATTTTGTGTAAAGTCGATCTCATTTTCTGATGCCTACCCTTGCGGCGGACTCCAGAAGACCCCGACGATGCCGCGACTGCAATGCTCCCCCAAACTATGCACCATGCAACAAGCTAGGACCTGGCCTGCCCCTACCATCACGCCTGAGTCCAGGACAACTTGGCAAGCCTCTGTGGAAGAAACACCTCTTTCTGACAAAAGGCGAAGATACATGGTTTCACCATTTTCGCCCACCGCTGAACCTGGACGATGGAAGCGAAGAAGACGTAACCACGACGGCGAAGACATCGCCAGATAAGAGAACTAAATATGTTCACATATGAGAACCTCTGATATCGATTTCTATTATTTAACATTATAATTAATTATCACTTACTAAAATACTAACCTATTAACCCCCTCCGGGATTTTATTCTCGTTTCTCGTAAATACATGTGCCCATTACTAAAGGTGATATGTCTCATAATTTAACACCCCTTTTCTACACTAAGATAATTTAACATTTCAACATATATTTGGGATACCTGAAGTAAGACACGGTCCAGGTCCCTATGTATACAAGTCTCTTGCTGGATACTATTAGATTATATTTAGAGAATATATTTGATTATTGATTATTTTTATAATGAGCTTTTAAGTTTCCTATAGGACAAATGCTATAGCATTTAGTGTTACTGCTAAAGTAGTATCAATAGTTAGGTTGGAATTCTTTTCATTTTTCGACTTTTGGGATTATATGTCAAGGACAGATGATTCAATTTTTTTTTTATTAATATTATTATTGGCGCGACAGACCGTGGAGATCCACGACCTCGCGGGATATATTAAGGAAATACATCGCACGTTTCTTGACGTAGGTTTTTTCATAGGTTGGGTTCGTCACTCCCAGTCTTGTTTTTGTACATGCTACCCATTCGCTAACGGACTTCACAAATGTCCGAGGGGGGAGGCTGTGAGTGATATTTGAGGGGGGGTTCATAGACAAGCGCGTTACTACGCTGCTACCGTCGCCCCCAGATACAACACATTTATTAATTTTTCACGTTGTGATGTTGCACACTCGCCCCTCTGACTAAATTCGATATTTAGAAATAATTGGATGTTGTTTTAAAAGTACTCTAGCTACTGCCTGTACCATAAATTCAGTAATCCATAAAACCAGTATCCAATCCTTCCAAACAGCACTTTGAACTCTTTTTAAAGGCATCCGCCTCATACAAACATTGCCTCATACAAACTATTCTGATTTATAATAAATGTTCTTACAAAAAATTACAAAATCTGTGAAAATAAGCTTATCAGGAATGGCCGTTTCAATACTTAAAATAGCTTATCTACTCCCTACATAGCTACAAATAAATGATCAGTCCCAGATTAAGCTTATATTGCACGCTCCTTTCTAACGATAACACTGTCTTTCTTTAGACAATAAAAGGTGGAATATTTTGATATGTGTTAATTTTATGCTTTCAAGATTAATGAAAGTTCATAGAACTCAAATTAAAGACGATTGTGACTAATAGGATACAAAGTCGAGAACCATAAGGCTGAAGCTTTGCTTTATTATTGCCTCCTGCAATAAAGTTTTTACTAAATATAAGAAGTATTAGCATTTACTTAGGGAGTTTAATTGCTTAATTAATTAGTTGAGGGATAATGAAATTTCAAAACTTTTTTAAGGGTTGTTAGATGAGTTTTAACAGATTTTCTAGTATCACCATGTTCTCTACATAACTCAAATTGGGAGTTCTGTAAGTGGATTATTAATAAATATAAATTTTTTTATTATAGTGTAAGGTAGGTTCTATTTATCTATAAGTTGTCTTTCGCTTCTTTTTTGTGTGTATACTCAGCTCAGTCCTATATCGAATCTTTTCGTTTGCACTTCAACCAAAGCTGCACGGAGTCCATTATTAAAATCATTAAAATGTGGGATTCATTGATGCCTCGTTAACCGTAAGATCTATATTATTGTTCGATGTTTGAAAATTACTTAATGAGATATTTAAGACAGTTTGTTTAACTAATTAGTGAGGACAACCAATACTTAGAGGATGGAAAACGAAAATATTAAAATTTAACTATCTGTAAATTTTTCTCAATTAAATCCCTGCCAAGTGTATACAAACCTGATATTTTCGAGTAATATTGGCAATGCTTGATCTATCTTCATGTCGCACGTTGCCCTTTGCTGATTCTTATGGCCACAAGTGTGACCTTACTTATTTCTATGTTTTGTTTTTGTTTTTTTGAGAATTTATACGGTCTTGTTATGTATCCATTCTTTAGTAGTACAGGAACCACATTTCTCACTGACATTTCATCATGGAGATAAACATTATCACACAGCTACCTGCATAGTTACTGTTATGTGGGGATATATCGGACCACATTGTACGACTAACAAGTGGTTGTTCCTCCATTTGACACAATAAAGTTGGATAATTGAAGATCATTAGAACCTGACTTTATGACATTATAATTAGGTCATTTAGAATCAATATCAGTCATGTCCCTTTTTCAAAATTTTACATCTTTTGAGTTTATACTATTACTTAGATACTATTCTGAATTATATTGCACTTAATACGAGAGTATATTAGTCGTATACATATTATTTTATTTATTCATTTTTGGCTCCCTCCAATTTACTCTCCCGGTTCTCAGTTGTCTTTTCACTGCCTACCTTCGTTTTCTTTTGACTGGTTTACTTCTGACCCTCACAAAGAGCAAGCTTATCATAGAATGCCTAGTTAGACCTATATCTCCAATAGTGGGGGGGAGGGGCAGGAAACTGGGGAATTCATTAATTTTCGTTTCTATCTAACATTTACTGTTATTCATGCATCGTTTGCATATTTTTTTTCGTTTAGTTAATTGTATTACCCTTTAATGAATTTTTGAAGGTAATCAAAAGCATAAAAATTAGAACCGTGCAATTTTCAGTTCAGTGTCTTTAGTGTGCTGTAGAGTAAATGCCTGAAGTGGTGAAACTCTTGCTTTTCCCAGGTTTGCAACACGCTCAAAAAGAGTTGTCTGTTCCCATTAAGAAACGATATCATCAGTGGCGATAAAGAAACTGACGGGGTAGGATGGATTAAAGTCGTTACAACTTTTTTTCGGAGGGCTTTAGTTTTTTAACATTAATTATACTACTTTCATACTAATAATCTTGTTTGTTATTTATGATGCGCTAGAAATCTTCTGTGTAATTAGAAACAATACTTATGTTTTATTTAAATATTTTTATAATTGACAGTTGCCATCTTTCCTACTAATGTTGCCTGTTTAATTTGACTTTCTTTGTTTAAATAATTAGATGACAATTAATGGAAAGAATTTATACCTTCGTTAAGAAGAAAGTCATTAAGAAATCAATCATTAACTATCAACTAGTATCGATGGTTACCTCAGATTACTATGTTTTTCTTTAATATTTAGATGTAAGTAATATTTTGCCCTATAAATAAGTTTTTCGTATTTTTTTTTTTTAATAATTTAATTTGATTACGGTCAAATTAATGATTAATAAAAATAAGACGTGAGAAATAAATTTTAAAATAGCTAACTATTGAACGATTCTGAAGGCAATGATGTTATTTTTATTCTGTGTATACTTGATTGGAATATTTATCATTTGGCCATTTCAAGCTAACCATTAAGCATAATTCATCGAGATTTAAAAGCTACCCTCGTCAAGTCACACGAGTTGCATGATTTTTTCACATGATCCGTACAGCTCGAATTAATGCAAATATAGGTGGCCTCATGGTTCTAGGCACGCTCTTCTGCGGGAAATTATTATATTCCTTTTCAAATTGCTTTCACGATACTCTCTCATGTGGCTAGAAATCTACTTTTCTTTTCACTAAGAATTAATTTTTTTACGACCCTTCGATATTTCAATGCACACAGGCTTCGAGTATGTATGAAACAAAAATTTAACGAATTGAACACCGAACCATCTTTAAGTCTTCAATATTTTTTTTCTATCTTATTCATCCGATTCAATACATAATATTACATTTTTCTGGGTCTTTCAAATTCTGACTTAGTAACAGAGGCAACCATCTTTATTCCTGTATCCGTATTATTATATAATTGTGGTACTGTGTGAATCTAGAAACGAGATAATTTCACTGTCGTGAATCATCCAAAGTTAGTTCTTGAAATAGCATCTTGATTATAAATTATCTAAAACAAAAAAAGGCTATCAAATTATTATTGTTAGCTTATTGTGCAACCGATATAAAACTCGAGTCACTGAATCTACAACTGATCATGAAAACTTTTATAACAGACCAATACATAATAATTAATCAATAAATGTACTTTTGCTGAGAAAGCTAGGATCTTGTATGGTTGAATCCCCTTTCCAAAGTATTTTTAAAAATGTTTATCTATTTAATCACATAAGTCTTATAACTCGTCCATTCCTTGCAATTCTAAACTTTAGTAACTACTTAACGTTTATAGTTCTCCTTCTAATACATTTTAGAAATCGATTCCCATTTCCGTTATGTAAGGATGAAATCGGAAGAGAGAACAATAGCTAGTTTTATTGATCTACTATTAACTCCTTCGATATTAGGCAGTTGTAACCAGGGGAAGGCACCAAGTTCTGCTCTAGAATGGTTTGTTGTAAAAAACAGAAATCTTATCCTTTCTTAGGTCATGTGCTCTGTGGTCTGTTTCCTTGTCAGAGTTAAGTTTTTATTGCAGACCGTTTGATTTATAAATTTGAATTAGTTATTCAAACACCTATATTTATCGATTTGGCGAAAGTGCTATATGATATTGAGGGAACAAATTTTTCCCGTTAATGCTTGTTCGTATGTTGTCAAATGTTTTTGAGGACAGTCGATCGTACTTACCTTACCCAACTTACCTGAGCAATACCACCCGATCAGCCTCCTCTCGCACATGAGCAAGGTCTTTGAACGGTTCCTACACCATCACCACATGGAGCACTGCAGGGATGCCGATGTTATACCCCCTGAGCAGACTGGATTTCAGCGAGGTGTCGCCTGCGAACATCATCTGGCGAAACTTCAAGCACACCATAGGGCAGATGAAGAAGAACTGTGAGACGGCCTTCATCTCTCAGGACTGCAGCCAGGCGAGAACCTGTTCCACCCGCTACTACTCCGCCGACTGGGAGAGTTCATGTTCCCCGCTGCTCTATGCCGACTGATCGGAAGCTATCTTAGTGGAAGATCTCTCGCCTCCGGTCCCTATCTCCTGCGGAGTCCCTCAAGGCTCTGTGCTAGGACCTCTACTGTTCGTCGTTTTTACGGCACCAGTAGTCGCTCTCAAGCACCCAGAGGCAGTGGTAGCAGCCTATGCTGACGATATCGGAATCTACGCCTCCAGCATGAGTCCGAAGGTAGCCCTCGAACATGCCGAAAATGCTTCTGCAACCATCGTAACTGAAGAAGGAATTATTTTTTTCTTTGGAATTATCACCTTTGATTAATCGACATTTCAGGGAACATCAGATATCGACGAAGACGGAAAATGTGGTTGATACATTTACGCAAAAAGAAACGAATTCAGTGAATTTTCTCATTTGTGATTTGATCATTAAATCGACGATGACCACTACTTCTCCTATTTTGGAATGAGAAAGGAAATATTTCGATACATTCTTGACAAAAGTTCTTCTAAATCAACGTAATCCATTTGTTACTCTTTTTTCGGATTTAGTTCACAGTAGAACGGTATGAGTTTGCACTTCGCACCTGTTCGGACGAAAACTGAAGAACGATAGGGGCCTAGAGGATGTGGTACCCTGTGTTTGGATCGTTCGTGCGTTTTTGTCCGAATTGATTTCGCATCTTTCCGCTCCCAGTGGGCGAGGGTCTTAGTGATCATGAGAACATATCACTACTTTTACAGTACTGAGCCGCTTACCCTCCATGGGTTTTAGTGGTGCGGATTTCATAGTGAATTTTAATAAACAATGGATAAATTCAGAATACAAAATAATTTGTTAATTTAATGAAGGAGAAAATACATATTTGTCGTGACAATAGTCAGATTTACTTTTCACTTACCTATGTATAAAACATACAGTACGGGGAAGTATTGTCATTCGGTAATGGCTGTTCTGAAATAGTCTGACAGGATTTAAAGGATTAATTTTGTTTCAAAGTAAGGGGGGGGGGGAGTGAAAGTTGTACCAGGCGCGCACTACATATTTTTTGCTACGATGAAATAAAATAATTTCAGAAAAAAAAGAAATTTATTTATTTCTATTGGCTTGTGAGGAAAAAAGAGTTCTTAACCTTGACAGAGAATCCTCGGTCATTGTACAATAATTATTTTTCCATTTAATAAAGAATATTTTCAAAATATGTTCTTGGGAATAATTAGATTACAGTAGGATATTTAATACCTCCTTACTTGTAAATGGTATTGGAACACTTGAAGTATAAATGCAAGTAACTAGAAAACTGGTTTACAAAAAGTGCGGTGGATTGCCTTGAGCCGTGGCTTGGTCATAATGTTTGGCTCGTGCTCCGTTCAGGTTCAATTATTCATCAAACAGAATTGTTGTGCAATCCGAGCCGCGAATAGGCTGCTCCATCTTGTTTATTTACTCCCTCCTATAAACATGTCTTTGACTGACGTTAGGATGTTTCAATAGGCACGACTTTAGCCTAAAGCAAGTTATTCTTTGTGAGTTTTATTTTTAGTGAATGATATGGATTTTTAAGACAAAAAAACAGGCTGGTAACAAGTAAACGAAGAAATATGAAATAAAATTATTCAAATATTTTTTTTAATTTATTTAAAGTAATTATGTACAACATGATAAATACAAGTAAATATGTGGAATGTTTCATTTACACTTGATAGTCTTGGGAAGGAACAACCCAATGGTGGAACTTTAAACGTTAATTTAAATTAGAAGGTCAAGGTGTCTAAAAAGAAGATGGCATACACCTCGGAGGATTATCAGTGATTTTTAAGGATGAGAGATTAATAACTACTGGATTAGGATTGGTAAGGATTTCAGAATGAATGGACCCATATCTATTTTGGGGTAAATTTGCAACGAAAGGGATGTTAAGCTGAAAAAATTTTTTTTTCCTGATTTATTCGAGTTATGACTAAATTTCATTGGTGACCTTAAAAATTGTTCCAAAAAAAGGAAATATCAATAAAATATGAATACAGGTAAAAAAACTGGGAAAAAAAAATGTAAATAAGAAGCATTGAAGATGAAAACGGTGGTATCGTTACTCAAACAGAAAAGATCTTGGATAGACGGAGTTCACAAAACCTATTCATGTTATCTCATTATGTACAGCATACGAAACAGTTAGAATAGGTATGAGATAAGGATATTAAGACAGCTTCTATGGAGATAAAGTTTAGGTAAAACTCGTGGTAGAGTTATATTTTTGTACTTTGGTAAAAGAAGGGTCAATGTCTAAATATGCCGATTTTATGTTTATACCATTCGTTAATTTCAAAATTTGGGTGTCAAGAATGAAATTAAGACAAATGTCTTAATCTTAGAAGATACAGATTTATTCCCATAATTTATCATTAATGGAGAATACGAAATTTTTAATACATAATGAAATGATTATAGAACGAAATTTCTGGCATATAGTTTCAATAGGTATGAGATAAAAAGGTTATCTTGAAAGAGTGTGAGTATAATATCAAGATGAAAAATGAGAGAAAGAGCATGTTAGTTTGGGGATCATCAATCTATATATGTTTCTCCCACATTCAAAATGTTTTGATATCTCACTGTAATTACATGATCAGGTTGGATTTTCATAAGGGAGGTAAACCAAGAATAACACTCTCTCAGTGTATTCTAAAATTAGCACGGGAAGCTGGCTTAAGACTCTGGGATATGCAGAATGCTTGGAACAGAGGGCACCTCAGAAGATGTTCTGGCAGGAATTAATTCAACCTACCAAAGCCCAATAGGATTATTATAGTTATACAAACCAGTTTGTACCGGTTTGTGTTTATATATATTTTTCGGTTTGTGGCTCCCTAAATATTAGGATTTTTCTGGTGGCGCCCTTAATACATCAGATTTTTTTCTAAATTTTTGACTTTCTTGAAAATTGGCAAACTTTCCTTTTTAAAAGCGATTACCCAATTAACAGCGAAAAATTAAAAACAGATACTTACTGATTTCCTTGGTGTAATATAAAATATCTATTTTCAAATGTTTCGGTAATATCCATATTGAGATTGGACAACCACCATGTGGTTGAAAAATAAATTAAACACGAATTTTAAATTCACAAATAATTTATGGAACGTCCATTGATGATTAACATTATTAAAATTATTAATGGGATGGATGGGCTCCACTACACAACTTCTCAATGGGTTCACTACACAACTTCTCAAATCTCGAAATCAAATTAGTATGGCGACCATCATTTCTTGTTCATCGTTAAGTTTCAAGAAATATTTACTTTTTATTACTGCGGCCTTCGCGCAAATAGGATGTTGCAAATTGAATTAATTTATATTAATAAAATTAATTCTGATGACTAAATTCTTGGAATTTTGCCAGCATACACGATTATTGGCGCAAAAATTCGTGAATTGAAAATGCCTAGAAAGTTGCCGAATTGTTTAATTGAATATTTCGGGGCGCCCCGGGGAACCGCGGCGCACACTTGGTAATCATAGTTACAAATCGTAAGGCATGAACTAGGAGTAAAACAAGAGGATAGATTGAGTCCTTTGCCTTTCTAAATGAAATCAATAAAACTGAAAGATAAAAACTACTAGGACTTCAGTCGTAATATGAGACATGAGCATAGTTAAGGTACCGGCTCTCCTGCATGAAGACGTCATCGAATTGTTGTCTGTCACTCCAGAATGTTGCTTTGACCGTGTGACCCTAGCGGCTAGTAGCACTTCTATGCCACACAAAGAATGTGAAGAAAGAATGAGAAAGAAGATTTTTATTAAAATCCATAGCTATCTACTTGAATTAAATGAACCTCTAAAGTTTCAGTGACAATGGCTTACATATTTAGCAGACAGCACTAGGCTCCCGCATTGTGTACGATTATAAACATAACTGTGTCAAAAATATTTTAACACCAATTTATTTATATTCGAGATTTTCAACATGAACAAATTATAATATGTCGAAAAAATAAAATTACTACACTTATTGGTTGATTGAGTAAGTAGTGTGTTGAAGAAATCACTTGACCTTGTCAAAGTTTCAGAAAAATACTGATACTGACGCAACTAGCGACAGGCTGTTTGAAGAATGGAGTTGGGAAGTGACCCTTAAGGTACATCCACCATTTCATAACTACTAATTATAGGCGATTAATCTGATTAGTGAGTATAACGTAACGTTAAATGGTAAAGTATCAGGTATATTTTCCAGCCTCGACGCAAAGAGATAAGAACAATGTATAGGAGCTCCTCTGCGCGGTGTCATAACAGTTACTCTCTTATGAGATAAGTAGTAATTGTTGTTCGTGGGCCGGCCTGAACAAAAAGCAATTTCGATAATAGCCAATCGGCCTTACCGGCTCCCTGAGGGTGGGTCGCATCCTATTTTATAGGTCAGGACCGTTTTATAACAAAACTTTTTAAATTGTCTAACTACGGCCTCAATTTCAGAGCTATTGAATTGTTAATTAGGCTTAGATGATGAAAAAAGTATCTCCGATGTAATTTTGAAATGATTCCGAAATGAGGAAAGTTATCTATCAAATAAGATACTGGAGTGGAAAAAGATTAGATCTTGAATATGAAAAAGATTGACTAAATTAAAATTGCTCTGGCTCACTATCCAAGTCCACACCCTCTCCGAACAGACCTTACCATTTACCAGGCCAAGGAAGTTGTTGATCATATCCTTGATATGCCTGTATATAATATATTTTAACATATACCCATAAAATTTCCTTTAAGTTCATAAGTTTTCTAAAAGTTCATTAGCTACCTGCTCTGAGTTCTTTAATTATCTGTATTTTGAACTATAAGTTCTATAAAATAACCAATATTTTTTTAACTTGTAGCAAATTCAAAATATCCTATGTAAATATTTTAAAAAAATATAGTAATTGTGAAAAGTTGTATATTATGAATATCTAACAATTATTGTATATTATTCAATGAACGTAATTTCCTGAATGGAATTAGCCCACATTAATTTAATTTAAATTAATAATCTTCAGTACTTTTGAGAGTAACTTATAAAAATAATTTCGCTTCTAGACTCCTTATTTTTTATTAGTCAGAGATGAATAGTAAATGTTATTTTATTTCGGGAAATACATCTTACTTATTATTAGTAGTAGTATTATTGGCTATAATATTTAATAATAATTATAGTAAAATATTTAACTAAAAATCATTTAATAGTAATATGAGAAAGATTTGTTCATCAGGTGTTACATCATCATCATCATCATCTAGAAACAGGGAATAGTTGTAAGATTCGGCATATAAAAATTATAAAATATGATATAACTCATAAGGCAAAAAAAAATTTAAATATATAATATAAATATAAATGGAAAATATTTATTTCAAAACATATATCCAAGGCACTGTGCTCTTTATGGTATATCAAACCACTAAAATTTTTAATTGATATGATTTTCATTGGGTTGTAACAGTGGAATCTTTTGAGGGTAGTTTTAAGTTTCTAATATTCAAAAGTTCTTAAACGCACCTCACTCACGTTTTGTTTTTTCACGGATATACGTAAAACATCCAGATAAGGTTGGCATATTCATCCGACGCGTCTTAAAGGCAAAATACCCCCAAAGCCGCCTACCATTCGCCAGACTGTAATAATCCGTCATATTAATTCATGTCCCCACCTCGACAGTCCGAGGATACTAAAATGTCTTACATGATGATAGATAGGATAGCAAAGATTGAATACTGAATCGATTTCCTTCTTCAAGATTGTTCGATTTTCGCACCATTTCATCGCAAATTATTTTTAAAACGTAAAAAAAAAAAAAAACTTGGCATTTTTTTTTGACAATTTTTCTGAAGGTTTTAGATAAAAAAACTCACCGATAACAATTCATCGTAATATCTAATTTACTATCGGATCCGTTAAAAAACTTCAACATACTTTTCTAATTCATAGTTAGTCGAAACCTGAAAGGTTAGAAAACTAACAGAGTTCTAAATTTATAGATTACATGCCACAGTTATAAACCTGTGAAAATCAAATAAATATTTTGGAGATTGGCATGCCTTGGGTTTTTGTTGATAAAATAAAAAATAAAAATCTTATGAAACTTAACAATACAGAATATTAGTCAATTCTTCATTGAAATATGCGGGTCCAACTATATATTACTCCAGATAATTTGATATTGTCATTTTTGTGGAATGAGACGGTAAATAATCGCAAAAAGCATTATAAATCAGTCAGTGGACATAAATATAGAGTTCAGATTTAAGTTTTTTATTAGTCTATAGTTTTATTCATAATAACTAATATATAGAATAAAAACTTTTCGTTTATTTATTGTTGTTTTCATACATATATAATTTATAATACATGAATAAAATAACCACTAGTTACACTTC
This sequence comes from Halyomorpha halys, assembly GCF_000696795.3. Lineage (NCBI taxonomy): Eukaryota > Metazoa > Arthropoda > Insecta > Hemiptera > Pentatomidae > Halyomorpha > Halyomorpha halys. Next base: position 573,660 of record NW_027111457.1, read on the forward strand.
TGTAGGAATAATACAGGGCTTTTTAGCTTCTTTTTTTATAAACTCTATTAATTTCCCTTTGATTTATTTATGTTTATGAAGAGAAAATAATAGGGGTTACGATCAGTGAAGATCACAAATACTTATTTATTGGTACCAACGTTACAGCTAGATTATCTGGCCATCATCGGGGCTAAAAACAACAACTTTAATGAATGAAGGGAATTGAAAAATAAGAAAATTACAGACAATATAAACAATAAAACAATAGCGTTGAAAAAAAAGGAAAATGTGTAAGGTATTATAAGGAGATAAAAGTTATATGAGAATGAGTAAAATTAAAATCATGCTTGGAAGAATATAGTCCGGGAGGCGGTCGATAAATGTATCAAAATAATAAAAGAAAACTATTTATTGTTAACCAACGTGTATAAAAAATATTACCTTTCCTAAGGTTTAGCCAAGGAAATAGGGACATTTTACACCTGACTTCCCCCTTTTCCTCATTCGTCCGCTGTGTTTCAATCTGACAGGTAATTACTCCTATATTTATTGTTTATTTTTGTCAAATTTCTTAAAATCTCCCTTATACATATTAGTATACCTCAACTATACCATATGTATTGTATTCCATACTTCACCTATCTGCTATACCTTTTACACCTACCTCTTTACCATATGTACAACTATTTTTAAGGAGTAGTCTTCTATAATTCATTGGCCTGAATCTGCATTTAGAACTTTTATCACATATATTTATTAGTTACTTGTTTCCAGTCAACCTACATGTATAGTTCTTATTAATTCTTTTTTATATACTTTATAAACATAACAATTGTTTTTATTTTAATGTTTTATTAATTCTAAAATGTTTGTATCTTGTTTTTTCATTTAGCCCTGACGGAACCCTGCGAAGTGGGGCGAAAACGTTGGTTAACAATAAATAGTTTCTTTTACTATTTTGATACATTTATTGGCTCCCACCCGGACTATCTCCCTACAATAAAATCTTCCTTGTTATAATCATTTTATTGAAGGCGTTCTGAGATTTCAGTAGCTTGCTAGATTTATTCCTATTTTTACTTCAATTACTGTACAAAAAAGGTCAGTAAAAATAATAAATACAAATTTTATTTGAATTGAATATGCATTATCATTAAATTCATTTAAGTTTTTAGAAAAAAATATTGTAAATTATAATAATGATCCAAATTTCTATATTGTTTATCAGTCCCAGTTGTCACATATAGGTGGCATCTACTAAAATTGTTTTTTTATATTAAATTTATGCTTTTGTGTAATTTAGACTCGACATAGTCAGAAACAAAAATGACAAAAAACAATTCTTTTTCTTTCTTGGGGCCTTACAAATGTTGATAGAAGGGTTACCTTACTTAAATCAATTGCGGTAATATTATCTATATACCATGAATATATGATATCGCTTTTATATGCCATTTCAAATATATCATTTCTACAAACTTTAAAATTTTATTACCGTGTTTATAAACTTTAAGGTGATGATCGACAAGGATAGAGGTAAAATATATATATATATATA